>NC_092520.1:76887500-77187500 GCF_037038585.1 Patagioenas fasciata | reverse complement strand
GTCAGATTCCCTCTTAAACCAATGAAATAATTTATTCTCTCAAAATACTTCTGATAATGAAGCCTGAGACAGAAAGAGCAAATATTTAAGCCTGTTGTTTAGTAGCTTTCATTTGAACAGGGAAAGCTACAGGTGTGTCTTAAGTCTAATTAAGTGTTTAAGCAGGGTGAGTCCAAGCGATACTTCTTCAAGCCCATCCCACATTCTCCTACATTCAAGTCTCTGCTACAATTCTAACGAAAAAAAAAATTGAGCCTGCACTCACCCACATCCTGTTTAACTGACACAGAAGGAAGCAACATCCCTCCATGGGTTTTTGGGCGTTGTTTTTGTTTTTTCTTTGGAGTATTAAACAAGGCTTAGGAACTAAATTTGTCATAAGATTCAAGCTGTCCATTCAGATCTGGGAAACATTTTGCTAGTACATGGAAGTTGGTATACCTCACATTTCTGATAAGCAAACCTGTATTTGGGGTCGCCTTTCCCTCCTTGAGCAACCCACAAAATGGCATTTCCTGAAGTTTGGTCTGAACAGCCACTGATCTTATTCCTCATGTTGTCAAAAAGTTCTAGCCACTGTCAATCCAACTTCATGTTTTATTTGCTTGTTTTTAAAAGGAAAACCTGAATTTTGCTTGTCAGCATGATCTTGCAATAGCTGACTTTTAAGTATTGCTTTTCAGTCCTTCCTTAAATATCTAAAATGCAGAGGGAATTTATTATGACTGTGTTACCCTCAGCAGGAAACTGGAGTATATTGCCACACCTTTGTGCCTGAAACAGAACAGTAGTTCTTCAGAGAATCATGCTGCGGGCCCATTAATCTAGGTCACCCTTATGGCCAATATTTTATCAAGTTATTACCTACTTCTATGCAGACAGTTTCCTTTCAGCCTTTAAGACCATAATGTTTCAGTCCAACATTGCTTTTAACCTGTAGTTTATGTTGCTTTTTAGATTTATGGACTCCCTTATTATCAGATCTTTTAACTTAAGCACCACTGATTTGATGACAACTGGAGCTTGCCTAAAGAAATGTAATATTCAGACTGGATTTCGACTGCAGATCATTGCTCTAAGGAAAATATAAGAAAGGGAATTAATTCCTTTTGCTCTCCCACAAAGGCAAGGTTTTTTTTCTATAATACAATTGGGGCTCTTTGTATAGCACAGTAAGATTCTGTAACAATCCTTAAATTACAAAAAAATCATATCTAAATTTGGACATGAGGGTATGAGTAAGATAATATGCAATGTTTCCTTCTATACCTAAGTATATGATTCATGAGGGTAATATCTGCATTTTTCAGGTTTTTCAAAATATCATGCACTCCCAAGCTGCCTGGCTCCATACCCCAAACAACTCAGCTCAGAAACTCAATCTAGTATATACCAAGAAAACACAGAAAAAAAAAAAAAAAAAAAAAAAAGTTAGTCTGTGATTTATATCCCCCAAACCTCTAGCTGTCATACCTCCCTTGGCTACAAACTAAATTCTGGCTCTCAAGTCTCCTTCCTGCCCAACTAACAAAAGGCTAATGCACTGTAATCCAATTAAATCCAGATATGAACAGAGCAGTTACAGGCTGGCCCAAACAGGGAAAAACAACACTGCTCAAGTGCAGCTTTGGGAAAGGAGGAACAACCCATCTTAGGGTAGAAAGCACATGATTCCAGTTCAGACAATGTACAGAATGAACAGCCTGAAATGTCCAAGCAATTTCTCCATCGCCTGGTTCCTAAACTCTTTCTGTGCTTGTACCATCACAGGAAGGGTATTTGACTAATACGAAACTTCAGCATATAAAGTTAAAACTCACAAATTCTTGTCTGTATTGTTAGCTGGTACTAGTGACAGCATACTCTCTGCTTGCTTTACTTTCTAGGCAACACGTTTGACTGCTGGGTGGGATCTATGGATCTTGACCAACTCTGTTCCATCTTAAGAAAGAAACAACATGACTTCTAAACTCCTTGCTACACATTTAGACTTAGCAGCTATAATTACTGAGTTCAACTAGAATAAGCAGAACTTACACAAGCTAAACAAAAGGGAACAGTAGCATGCATGAATATCTCACTGAGAAAGCACAGCACCACACAGTATATTAATAGTCATATTTGTATAATTCTACCACTGCTTGAATGAAAGAAAAAAATACAAACAAAACCCAAAAAAAGACAAAAAACCAAAAGCAACAAAACAACAGCTGTAATTTAAGCATCAGTTTCTTACGACAGAATACAAAGCTGCCTCCAATGCAGCTGAAAATAAATCTCAGCATTACCACCTTTTTACTTCTCTTTAAATCCATGAGAAGAAACTCTAGTAGGAGAACATCCATTAGAAAATGTAGCAGGAGCTACTCATTACCACAACAGATGGTCACACTCATGAAAAGGTTACAACAGATGGGAGTGAAAGGCAGTAAATACTATAAGAAAGGCTTGGAGAAAAAAAAATCTTCCATAGCATGAGCAAATTATAAGCAGCAGAGTTACAGATAGAATATTCAACTGTTTGAAGTCCTCAAGGGCCAAACCAACTCGTTCAGCACATACCATGCATGAAATAAGGTACCTCTTATAAACAAACAAAACCAACAACTGAGTCTTTTAGCATCAAGCTTCTTCCTGGTAAAAGATGAACACAATTTCTGTGCAATGTGAACAAGTCAGATTTTGAATTTAAATGCTACATTGTTAAGTTTGAGTAAGCACAACTCTAGCCTATAAACACTTTGTTTTGTTTTGTTTTGTTTTGTTTTTCCGAAAACAAGGGAGGAAGAAACAGGTAACTGGTTATTTGTGTACAAACTTAAACCTTTAAGGGAACTGAAGTTACTTATTCACAATATTAACAAAGGCACTGCATATCTACTACAACGCTTTGAAGTTGTCAGTCACAAAAGGTTCAATGGACACCACTAAGCTTTAAAACAGTAACATGAGAGTCACTAAGAGTCCAGTTCCTCCAAGGCAGAGATGTTCAGCAATTGTCCTTTAATTCTTACTCCATGGCCCTGGAAGAACCAAGATGCTATAGATTCAGGAGGCAGAAAGACAGATGAACTGCAAGCATTCAAACAGTTATCGAAATGATCTACTATATACGTAAGTGGAAAAAGTGCTGCACTTCATAAATGAAGCCCTGATGCAGAAACCATTTAAGCCATTTGGCGTTCTTCCAGTCACTTTAACATGCTTTGGAGTCGACACAGTGACTTATTACCAGCTCTGAATTGGAGCTGGAGTCCTCAAGAATCGATTTGAAATCTCATTTAATAGAGTTTATTAAATTAATATTAAAAGGCATTGTCCTCTCTGATATAATGCTTCGAAAAGAGATCAGTCCCATAAGAGAATATGATAACAACCAATCAGGGCATTTATAAAGTATTTATATATCTCTATTCATATGTGCCCATCACATACAGAGTGCAACTATCTTGCAGAGTATCACACATTTCTTGGGTAAAACAAGACAAAAAAACCCCAAATCACCACCACACCCAGAAGAGGCTAGCATATATTAATACCACAAAGAATAGTTTACTTCTTATATTTAAAAGGAAATATCACCAAATAAATGTTAAATTGTAGTAGAACATTCATTTTTCTTAAGCATTTTCTGTATCAATACTCCAAATTATGTATTTCAACACCAACAATGCTTCGTATACTCAGCTCTACTTTTTTATGCAGCACATCTTCCACAACTACTTTGCCTTTTTCTTTTCCCCTCCCAGTCAACTTACTGATTGTTTCTGTCTGTAACATCATGTTTTCATTTCAGCTCTGAAGTACCACGTGCAGGCCAATCCCCTTGTTCTCAACACTCTCAGGGATGCATAGGAGGTCTTAAAAAGATTTCATGGCTCTCAGAGCATTGATTACTCTGTGTCTGCCTCCACCGTATACGTCACTACTCTTGCTTATCTGATGGTTTGTTGGCAAGCTGCACAGAATTGTTCCTAGTTTGGTTTTGTCTGAGACCAAAGCTTTCTCAATTGTCCCTTTTCAGGACCATGGATTCTTGTCAGTAGTGGATATGAGCAGGGTGCAGGCACCTTTCTGCTGTTCTTTTTCAAACAAAAGAATTAAGTTGGAAACGTAGAACTGTAGCTTCCCAAACGAACTGATAGGCTGTAGCCAGTGATGAACAGAGACTACAGTAAGACCATTCCAACTGGCAGCTGTGCACAAGGGGTCTGTACTGTTAGTATGCTAGTATTTACTTAGTCGAGCTGTTTCCAAGGGAAATGCTGAAGCACATACCCAAAAATTGTCATACAATTTCATCGTACATACTGGATGTGTTTAATTGAAGACAGGAAGGAAGATGCTTCTCAAAAGAACAGGCATCAGTATCAATATTGCAGCCTAAAACGGAGGCTCATCCAAAGCATCCCAGTGGAGCTCTCTAACCAAAGTAAGCAACTTGACACAAGAGTAACAGCAGTGGTAGCCTTCCACAATACTTCCACCTGTGAACAAAGGTCAGCCATTTGCTCTTCCTGTGCTTCACGTGCAGTGATGAGCTTTCCTAGAACAGCAGGGCAACTACCAAGTAGTGCTCTAAGACTAGTTATATGCAATACCTACACATGCAGAAACCTGTACAGTATGGAAAAACAGACAAGAGTAACTTACTACACAGCACTCTAAGAAGCAGGCATCCCCAAACTACCTGTAAGTGCATGTTGACAGAACTCATCCATTCTTGGCTGGCTGAGTGGAACTGATTTGCTAGTATCAGAGATGCACCACTTTACTACCAACAACATTGCTTTATGGCTTTGACTTTATATTTACTTAAAGTTTCTCAACTGTTTTAGTAGTGCAGTAGCTGGATGAATGCTGCCTCTAGGATCAGCTCTAATTTTGTTCTAGTGTAAATACAAATTGACCTGTGACCAGACTTTAAAGGGCAAATCTTAAGCCTAAAGGATGCGTGGCAATTATAGGCCAAGAACATCACCATGAAGAACAAGGTGCCAAGCTACAGTCTCATACAATCAGTATTTAAAGCCAACTTAAACAGTTAACTTGGTCAATTTATAATGAACTACAGCCTTGATATAAGACTGAGACAAACCAGGAGTTACAGTGTCAGAGGTCAAAATAAGGCAGTTACCAAAGTCCAATCATTAGTGCATTTTACACAGGTCTGCCAACAAAAAAAAAGGAACAAAAAAACAAAACAAAAGTGTTACTACCTTGGTATTAACACCATGCACTGTTTTCATTCTTGTTCTAAAAGCTCTATGTAGCCAAGTCCTTAATATTGGAAGTTTTTAGATCAGTAAAATACTTCTCCTGGTATAATCAATTAAAATGAGTTCATCAGCACAATAAAGTTTTATCAGTGTAATTACTACATCAGTATACCACTTCTAAACTGTAGAAGTTTGAAAAACATACAACTTAAAAAGTGTTCAGTATTATCATGTACCAAAGCAGTTATTTCAAACTATCAGTTCACACCTACCAAATATTGGTGACTGCGCTGAGCAGTATGGCATGGTTTCTTCATTAGGAGCTTGGGTGAACAAGCTGAGGTTTGTATACACGTCATGGGTTTTTGAGTAATCCAGAACCTGATGCGAGTCTAAAAACCCACGAAACACATTTGAAGGTCCGCCTCGGTAGAGTATCAGGATAAATATTGCTTGGAAGACAAACAGAAAGAGCAGAAAACAAGGATTTTCGACACGGGAGAGGGACATAGTTTCTAGCCCATGCTCTGGAATCAGAAGTGGTGAGAAGCTTCACTGCCTTCCACGAGCTGCTGTTCTACGTTCTAGACTGCATCACTGCGTACGAAGACCTCCTTCTTCCTCCTCCTCCTCTTCAAAGTTTGTGAGGCGGCAGCCAGCTCTTCTGGCACGGCTTCATCAGGACGCTTGGCGCCAAACCACCCCTTCCTGCTGCAGGCTCTGTGAGGCGGACTGAAGAAGAGGAAAAAAAAAAAACTAAAAAAAAACTGTACAAGCCCACCCAGAGCAGAAGAGCCACGGGGGCAGCGACACCTGCGCAGCGGCCGCCCTCTCAC
Source organism: Patagioenas fasciata (assembly GCF_037038585.1). Lineage (NCBI taxonomy): Eukaryota > Metazoa > Chordata > Aves > Columbiformes > Columbidae > Patagioenas > Patagioenas fasciata. The sequence continues at coordinate 77,181,445 of NC_092520.1, read as the reverse complement.
ACCTTTACGCCTGCCCCCGCGGGACGGGCTCTCTGAGGCAGGGACGCCCGCGGGCAGAGCAGCACACAGCTGGACAGGGTGGTGTGTGGGCAGGCGTTGACTCACCTGTAAACCCCTCCGGAGGCTGCCCAGAGCCCAGCCTCCCCCCGCTCCGCCTCGGACCGGGATGAAGAACGCAGTGCACGGACGACAGCGGCGACGCGGCCGCTTCCGCCCAACGGTCACGCAGCGGCACCCGTGGCCACGCCCCTCGCCTCGCCCCCCGCGGTTTGCATGACAGAGAGAGCCGGCGCGCACTCCCTCCCGCCGTCCGGCGAAACTACAGCTCCCAGTATGCAAAGCGGCGCCAGGGTGGGTCTGGCCGTGCCGTGCCGGCGCACGGCATGCTGGGAGCTGTAGTCCACCGGTTTCCTCGGCGCCCGCGGCTGTCGCGGCCCTCGGCTGGGGTGGCCGCCGGGTAACGACGCTCTGAGGAGGAGCGGGGAGCGATGGGGCGGCTGCTGAACTCCACCGTGGCTATTTCAAAGCACATCCGCAGTTCTGACTCTGACTTGGTCACTGAGCTGAGCAGAAAGAGATGAACTGAAAGGAATGGCCTGAAGTGGCACCAGGGAAGGTTCAGATCGGATGTTACGAAACATTTCTCCCCCTGAGAGGGTTGTAAAGCCCTGGAACAGGCTGCCCAGGAAAGTGGTTGAGTCACCATCCCTGGAGGGGTTTGAAAGGTGTTTAGACGAGGTTCTTAGGGACATGGTTTAGTGCTAGAGTTAGGTTATGGTTGAATTTGATGATCCTCAGGGTCTCTTCCAACCAAAGTAATTCTATGAATACACTCTACCTACACCTGAAGGGTCTACAGCAGCATAGCTTGCACAGTGAGGAACCTCCTGTCACAGCCTCACAGCCCATTAAAATGTTGCCTTTTACACCCATCCACCCATCTCTTTTTTTTTTTTTTTTGTCTGATTTCTTAATGAGATGGGGCTTACAAGATTGTGCTGTCAGTCCATCTGCCTGTACTCATAACCGATTCTTGATGTGTTGCCCATTTTCACTCAAACTAGGCAGAGGAAAAGAAGTCTTACAGATATTAAATTCCTGCAAGGCTTCAAAGAAAAGTCAGGGGCTGGGTTTGCTCTAAGGAGAGTAGTCAAAAGGAAATTTGTGGCTGCGAGAGGGACAGGCACCCCTACCTCAGCCTCCCGCCCCTCTCCAAGGTGTAGCCACAGGCTGGGCAGTCAGCTCCTGTCTCACCCAAACCAGGCAAAGCACGTGCTGCTTTTTGCCCCCAAAACGAGGTGGCATGTTGTGATGGTTTTGACTGTGACAGAGTTCATTTGCTGCACAGTGGCTAGCATGGGGCTATGGTTTGGATTTGTGTTGGAAACAGTATTGAGAACATAAGGATGTTTTAGTTATCACTGAGCAACGCTCACACAGAGCCAAGGCCTTTGCTCTCCTCGCACCGCCCCACCAGTGAGTGGGCTGGGGGTGCACAAAATGTGGAGAGGGGGCACAGCTGGGACAGCTGTTCCAAACTGGCCAAAGGGATATTCCATAACATATGATGTCATGCTCAGTATATAAAGCTGGGGGAACAAGAAGGAAGAGGTGGGATGTTTGGAATGATGGAATTTGTCTTCCCAAGTAATCATTACATGCGATGTTGCCCATCTTTCCTGGAGATGGCTGAACACCTACCTGCCCATGGGAAGCAGTGGATGAATTGCTTTGCTTTGCTAGCGTGCATGGCTTTTGCTTTGTCTATTAAACTGTCTTTGTCTCAACCCACAAGTTTTCTCACTTTTACCCTTCTGATTCTCTCCCCATCCCACTGTAGAAGTGAGTGAGTGGCTGGATGGGGCTTGGTTGCTGGCTGAGGTTAAACCATGACACATGGGAAACAGGTGGGGGGAGAGGGTGATGGCATTTATAGAGGGAGCTGGGAGTACTCTTGCTTCAGAGCTGGACTAAGATGTAAGGGACACATTATTAGCAAACTTGACCTCAGTCGTTCTGCTGTACAGAACAACCCATTATTCAATTTAAGTGGGTTGCTTAAGGCCTGGATATAAATTGTAATCATTTGACATCTAATTTTAAATTAATTGGTTTTTTAAATAAAAAAATGTAGTTAATGTTTATTTTGCCTGTGCAAAGTCTTGCTTTAGTGAAACCCACCCAATACTGCTGCTGCTGCTGCAAAAATTGCTTTTGTTGCACATCACTGTGAGTCTCTACTGTTTATATTCTTCCTGTACCATTCCCTCCATGACCATGGCAAACCCATCATCCTTGTCTTCTCCTCCATAAAACAAAGCAACACTCTCTTTTCTTCTGAAAGCTCCAGTGAGTACAATCCCACAGACAGGAAAGAATTAATCTCTGCGCCAGTGGCGACACAAACAGAGGAACCAAGATTTTTGTGGTGTGAGCTCGAGTTGCAGATAGCAATTGTTTTAGAGCCTGGTACTACTTCATGCTTTATGCTTTGCTTGTGATCCTCCCTTGGGTCACAGTAGGAAATTGCACTGTACGAATAATTTGGGCATGGCTTGTTTGCTTCCATATTTCTCAGAGACAGGGAGAAGCTGGACCCACTGGAACTGTCCTGCACCAGCGGCTCTGTTAACTTCCTTGCAGTCAGGGCTTAATTGTACAAATTGTCACCCTGTGTCACTTCCTGGGCAGAAGAAGCAGGTCAACTAGAAAGTCAACAGCCTACCCCAATATGTATTTTTACATGCGTGTATGTATGCTCTCATGACTGGAAAACTAACATGCAAGTAGCCAGATCAACTATCTGCAGAAGAGCTGAACAGCACGTGTCTCTGTGTGGGCTGTGAGAGCTGAATCTCCAGGAATGACTCCCTCAGGAGCCTTCCAAAATCAGTGCAGTTCCTTCTCTTCCCCTTCAGTCATCATGACTGAAGTGGGTGGGTCAGAAACCACCGTGACCCTTTTACTCACAAGAGATCAAGTATGAACTGTAGAGCAGAGTACAGATAAGAATTTCATGGTGCCAGTGTGTCCGAGCCTGTTCAAGGTCACAGTGCTCCTGTTTTCAACCAAGCTGTCAAAAGCTGTGGGTTGTTTTGAATTAAAAATGAATAGGATTGCTTAAATGCAAAAAAAGGAAAAAAAATTATTTGACTGAGTCCACCAAAGCGTGGGAGGGGCGTGGTGGGTATTTTAGCAAATTCTGTGCACAGATTTATTGAGGGCAGTGATGGAGGAAAACAATGTGAGGCTGGATCTGTAAGAAGCAGGCACCAGGCTGTCTTCACAGTCAAAGGTCTGCCTTTCTCATTTTCACATCTGCCTGAGAAATTAAATTGAATGCATACAAAAAAAAAAAAAAAGAAAAAAAGGACAAACACTGTCTTCAACAGAGCTTGAAATTAAGTTTCTGCAAGAGCCTTTGGATTGTCCCAGGGGAGGGGGCTTCCCCTCCCTCCAAGTGTAATTTCACCTCCAATCAGCCCTGAATGTGATGACGGACTGAGAGAAGTGCCTCGCACCATTTAATAAGATTCATTCTTGCTTGCTCTTGCTCTTTCCCTTTCTTCTCCCTGCCTTGTTTCAGAGGACCTGCACTAGATACCTGTTGAAACTGCAGCAGAGTGCTCAGGCAGTGATGATAGAAATGTCTTATTCACTGCCCTCCCCACACTCAGGGCTTCTATCATGGGAAGAAGAAGGTAGCATTAATCCTTGCAAAAGCGTTGCAGAGGCTTTCAGCCACCATAGTCAAGCAGAGCTGTCCCTCTTTTTTGAGGATGAAAGTGCTTTCTAGTGGGGTGGACATTTCAGGTACCTTCGGCCACAGCAGTTCTTCTCAGCCTTTCAGAGGATCTTGGATCTTGGCTTGTAAACTTAACATTGCACTTCATGTAACACATTTGTGAGTGTAATTTTTTTTATTACACAGGAAAAAATTTGATTTGTACTCTAGTGTGTTAAATTTTTAGCAATGCTTTCTCAAAAGAGTCATAAAAGTGCTTCCATATTTCTGGGAGGAGGGTCCCCTCCTTCTTAAAAAAAAACCAACAAAGTTACAGATTGCTGATGTGACACACCTTGGCCAAATAACAGATTAAATCAGTGAGAACATTAGAAACAGAAACCTGGGTCTACTAACTTCTCTCAGGCTTCTGGATTAGCCAAATAGCTGCACCTGTTCTCTTCTGGTCTGTAGGAAGAACTAAGAGTTGTTTCTCTACCTGATCCCATTGGACTGCCCTCTAGTGTCCCAGTGAGAGCTCATACGTTTTTCTCTGCCGGTTGTAGCTTATAGGTCCTGGGACTGAAACAGTGTGCAGTTTAGGAAGACTAGACCTTTTAACACCTTAAGGTTGCACTTCCTTACCCTGTTGATGGTGTTCCTGGGTGTCTTCACCTTACCCAGAAGATACAGTGGGCTATATTGCAGAGGACCACAAGCTTCTGCCCTCACCTGCTTCCTACCACATGCTGTCCTAAGCAACTGATCCTCCTCCAGGAAGAAGGAAGTTGGAAAACATCTCTTGAGAGGCTTCATGGCCTCTAGAACCAATTGGGAGAGACTGTGGCACCACATTTCTGAAGGAGATCCCTTGTATCTTACCATACTGCTGCCAGGAGTGCTTTGTCCTGGCTCTTCCCAGAGGGGCAGACAGTATGCAGGAACTAGCTGGCCTGACAGAGCTGGAGTAGATACTGTGTACCCTGCAGAGCAGACCTCATAACATCACCCAGTAGACCTCCACAGAAATCAGGCAGCCCACCCACTGCCACCAGCAGCCTTGTTTAGGCATGACCGTGCAATGCAGCTTGCCATTGCACTGAGACAGCTTGTGGCACCTTTCCCCCCTCCCTTGTGATGGAGAACTGCCTGCCTGCCCTGTGTTTTGATGGCCACCCACTTCTGAGCTGTGGCCAGCAGCTTTACAGAGCAATCTGAGTAGGGATGGTCACCACATCACCCCAATGACAGCTTGTTGCTAGCAATGCCATGGGACTACGGAGTTTAGACTATATTCTCCTGTCTCCTTCTGCTTCCTTCTTCTCCAAAATGCAGGCACTGGTCTCAGGGACCTGAAATGTTTTTGCTTGAGTTTCTCTTGTAGCATTTGGGTCAGATGATGACTGAAGGAGCGCCCTTGAAATGAGAACAACTAAAACTGATACGTTCTCCATTACAGAGTCCGCGGTGTTTTCCTGGAAAATAAGTAAGCACTTAGGCTGCAAGAAAAGACAATAATCCAATATCGTACTATTCACATCATATTTAATAACGCTCTAGTAACATTCAATATAAATAAATAACCATTAAAAAGTACTTTCTTGACATTCTCTCTCCTTTGTCAATAGTATTTTCAGCAACAGGAAATGTTAGTAATATTTATTGGTTGGTGAAGTGGATGAGTCTCCGAGAACATGAATATCAGATACTAATATGCTAGTAAAAAACAGGTGCTGGGATGCCTTCTCTTCTTTAAACACTTCAGGCTTGATCTGCAGCTTCCCTCCTTATTACATTCACTGCATTCACTTTCTCTGAAGCCTGTAACTCTGACCGCTGCTCCACTCCCGGGCTCTCCCACCCAGCTCTGCTCACAATCAGCCACATTAACTCGTGGTGTCTGTTACTCACCTCCCCTTAGCTGATACGCCTTGGCCAGCAGCAGTCCTTGCTGTCCTTAGGCTGCTCTACAGGGAAAAGAATATTTGTGCTGAACAGCTCCAAATGTCTGCTAGCCTGGAATATCAGCTGTGCACATCCACATTGTCCATACAAGGCCTCAGTCCTGCACAATTTAGTGACTGACAGAATTTCTTGATTCACAGAAACTCTTCTCCACAGGCAAGAATGGAGATGGTGCGATAGTGCTGGTCATGAGAGCAGGCTTCAACCGGCATAGAAATGACAGTGCAGCGCATATCACTGGAATCCACATCCCCAGTGGGAAAACCAGGAATAATAATTTTGCTTTCTGATAGGGATGCAGAGAGAAGAACTCTCTAAAAACATGGGGGACCCTGTGTGAGGTTAAAGGCCAGGGAATTAATCACCATATTCCTTCCTCTTCATACAGGCAGAAACCCTGCCCATCTCGGAGGGGAAAATAGAGGATCATAAATCCTTTATTCACTCACTCTTGTTCATTCATCAAAACCGCAAAGAAGGGGACTTACTCTTGGTTTTCTGCTGGGTGAAAGCACTGAGCCCACTTGCCTGGTGGCAGGGCTGGATCGCCAAAGCCCATTGGAGTGCAAGGCCCATCACCTCCTGCAGAGGACAGGACATAAAGCTCTGACCAATGGAGAATGAAAAGTGTTTTGTAGATGCTGGGCTTCCTTCGCGCTACCTAGTGCCAGTATGCCAGACCCTTGCTCTGCAAGGACCTTTTTAGGGCCCAGAGAAGACATTGTTTTCATGGTCCATTCAGTATTCCTTCATGCTGAGATAGCTGCAGGGTGGCCTTGTGGTGCTGAGTGTATTCATCCAGAAAGACCTTGGCATAAGCCTCACTAAACACAGTCTCAATTTCTCTGTTTGCTGCCTATTCTTTGCCTTCTCCCACCTCCCTCTCTGATAAGAGGCATCTCACCCCCTCTACCCCCTCCTATTTAGTCCCCCTCCTATAGCAGGATGCACGGCTGTGAGGAAACACAGACTGACTCCCTCTCTCAGATACTCTTTGAAGAGCCCCCTTCATGGAAGCTTGCTGAGATCCCATGGGGACTATCTGCTGAGTGAGGCACTCCTTTGCACATGTTTTTACCTCCCTATGATTGCTTGGTAGTCAGAAACTTAGTGCCACCCCATCTCTTGCATAAAGGAACTGTAATTTCCTTTGCTGTACTTCCCTCCTTGCTGTGTTTCTGATTATTTTGCCAGTTTAAGACACCATTGTAGAGAAACCCCAGGGAGCACAGAACATATGACATTCATTGGTAGAATGCTAGGCTCTACTGCTCTCTGGGAGTCTGGGGCGAAGGGTGAAATATTCTATCTTCGTGAGCATGTCAGGTGATCTAAGATAAATAACCAAAACGAAACAAGGAATAGGCAAAGAAGAATTCTAGTATAAATAAATCAAGAAATAAATAAGTCTACTGCCAGCCCAGAATTTCTTGGGCAGGGAATGATGCAATTGCTCATAACTTTCCCCATCTGTGAAATCCTCAATATGTTTTGAATGCCTAAAACCTTGTTTCTCACGGCCTGAGTGAAGACGGTTTTCAAGATGTGCTCAGAGGGGTTTCTGGGTCATTCAAGGAATCTTCCTGGAAAAGTCACAGCAACATTGCTCCCCACGCACACACATGGTACCAACACTTGTGCTTTTAACCCAGTGCATCCTTCCTCTGGTCCTCATTTGCCACCTTCTCCTTTGTGGGCTGCCTTCTACCTGGCTGTCTTCCTGTTTTACTGAGGGAAAGGGAAACCCCTCCACATGACACGGTCTCATCACTCTTCACAGGGCCACACATGCCTTTCAAAGTTCCACTGGAAAACCTTGTGACATTTGCTATTTCAGTTGTCATTTACATGCTCAAAATATGCTTTGTGATGATGCATTTCCACATTCCGTGACATTCTGACAGGAGACGAGTGCAGGCTGAGGGTTCCCCATCTCTGAGCACTTCTCACCCACCTCCACCTCAGAGAGGTGTTTTCCTTTCCAGAGGTCCAGGAGACAAGTCTGTATATGTGATTTGAGGCTACTGAAGTGCCTGTTGGTGCTGCAGCAGGGCTCCACGCTAGAAACACCACCTTCAAGTCCACATATCTTTGCCCCTGCTTTCTAGTCTTTGCAGTGAGACGTGGAGGCATGGCCTTTGAGGTATAGTACCTGCCGGGTCTCCCTGAGCAGGAGAGGAACTTTATCCAGAGGGCTCTGGGCCTGGGGATCTGGGACAGCATTTTCCAAAACAACCTGAAGTGAAGGCAGTTCAAGTTCTCAGCCGAGGTGTAGGCACCAGGTCCCTTCTGAACTCCCAAACCCCAAATGAAGCGCCTCAGCACAGCTCCCTCGCCAACACTGAAGGCTGATCCATGTGGGTATCTGAGTACATCCTTCAGAGGGAGAGCCTCTCTCAAGCTAGCTTTGTTTTTAAGCTGTTTTGAGAGCATACCAGCCTCAGGCTGACAGGTCCACATTTGTGCTTTTGCTACAACTCCTGTCCTTGAACCACTGCAGCTCGCAGCTGCTGTACTGAAGCTTAGGTTTGACGATATGCCAGGGGGGATCTTCCGAGGCACCCACATCCATTCTGGACTTCAGCCTCTGTGCCGGGACAGCTGAGAATGGAGATCACATCTAATAAGTTTTAATGAATGGTTAAAAACACAAAGCCCGCAGGGGAAGGGAAGCACTCCTCTCCCAGGTGAGGAATGGGAGCCAGTGCACGAAGTCAAAGATGAGGAGCTGTAGGATCACAGGGCACCACATCAGCTCTGTCCCCACCTTTTGGGCAGCAGGAGCTGATCAGTGTGGCTATATTTTGGGTGTTTTTCATCCTTCAGTGGTGGAGCAGAGGGCTGGGCAGAACAGGCAGTGCGCGCAGCTGCTCTGGCTTGCTGACAAACTTGGGGAACAATCACTGCCCATTGCTTCTGTCAAAACAAACACAAAATGAGGTAAGAAGAAGATAGAGGTGTCAATACCACGTCCAGTACAACAGGGCAGGAGATGCATTCAAACTCAAACTTTTGTCACTAGCTATGTAGATTTGGCCAAATCACTTCATTTTTCACTAATAGCCACCTAGTAATAAGAGGACTCCAGCAAGTAGAAAACCCAACACTTCATCTCCCTTTATCAAAGGAGATTTGAATCTGTGACATCTTTTCTCCCAGACACAATTACTTTCTTTTACAGGGGGCAACATTATAAAGCCTACTCTTTGGATTATTTAGGCTTTTCACATGGGACAATTTTAGATTTAAAACACAACACAGGGAGTAAAAATGAGATTTTCACACTCCCTGAGGTCCCTGGACTTAAGTTTTCTCCTGTTGGCTCTTTGCCCAATCTTGGTTTCCTGACCTAACCCACTAGTGACCTGCCTTTGAAGGGCTGGAGGATGCCTCTTACCAGATAAATTCGATTTGTTAGTAACTCTCACTGGGAACTCAAGAACAGTATATTCAGCTTCCTACAGCTTGCATTGGGCTAGAACTCAAATCATTCCAATATTATGCAATTACACCCTTAATTATTGCACATTTTTGCAAATCAAACCAACTATGGCCACTGCTCTGAATCCATATTCCTGGAATACGTAAAGTACAACCTGAGAACACCTACTGCTTTAGGGTCTTCCAAGAACATGCACACCTCTCCACTTAAGACTCTGGATTACAATATAAATTAGGTGGGAACTGGATGATCAAATTTATCAAATGAACACTTCTGGACATGTCTGGGTGCCTTAGATTAGATCCACAGAGAAATGAAAAGGCAGTCTAGGAAGGTACCCAGTGAACCTGAGGAACTTTCAAAGTTGAAATATTTCTTTTTTTCCACTCCTTTTTTATCTTTATGGATTTAAGTCATCCCAGTTCCCCATGTCAATGTAGCCTAGACCTTTGCACTACTGCTAATCTCCAAGATAACACAGGATTACTCATTTACGCAGTTTTCAGGATTTTGCGCAATCAAGTAGGTCTTCCACTGCTTCTTTTGAAAGAACCAGTAAAACTAACAAAATAATGACCAAGGCATTTCACCTGGTGTCAGACACTTCCTCCATCAGACAACGTTCTACTATTTCCATTTATAACTAGCCCACTACGACTTCCTAATCAAGTTATCTTCCTTTTATGTCTTCCCAGTAAGTTCATTAAGGCATAGACTAAGCTAACTGAACTTCTAAATCTTTGCTAAATAACCTTTCACTTTAGCAGGCTGTCCCCTGGCTCAGGTAGATATCAGTAACCAGACACCTCAACAACACTACTCACAGCTTCAGGCTGGGGATATGAGTGAAGTGCTGCTTGTTCTATCTGCACTGCAGAGTCCTAGCCAGGGTATCTTATTTATGAATCAGAAAAAGTTTTTGAAGGACTTTTTTGTTCTCCCCGTAAAATCATTATGTTAACCTCTCTGATATTTATTTTAAAGAAAAAGCAGGAGGATAAGATCTCAGGATCCCTGTTCAGTCTGTCTGGACACTCTAAAATATAGGTGGACTTCCTTCCCTCTTTCCAAATATCATAAGGCAGCAGGAGTCCTATGCTAACCTAAGCAAACTCTTCTCTATCAGATGCTTGTTAACAGATGTTAGCAGTTAGAATAGGTAGTTTTTATAACACTAACCTTGAGTGATAATTTTCAGGCCTTTAACAAAGTAAAATACGAAGAAAAAATTATTTCCCATCTCCTGTTCTGAGAAGCTAAAGCCTATGTTTCTAGGGGGTTTCATTACAATCAGTAGGGACATATGCTGTGATAGCGTTTGCTTGCTCTGCAACCCCTGTTGCAAAACAGACAGTCCTAGGATTTCCAACATCCCCCACATCCTACTCTTCATGTCCCCTCAGTGTTTCTCAGAGACCAGGTTTATGGCCACTTTCCAAAATATTTCCACAGTGAAAGCCTTTGTTTAGCTGAAGGTAGGCCGAGAGATCCCATTTTTGTCTCTCCTGCTCCTCCACTTTGCATGAAGAGGCTGGGGAAGTAGCTGAGGATCTCACCCCTGATCCTCAATCCCAGTGCATCTCAGATCCGGCCTAGTGGTTCTCAGGGCAGCAAAAAGTGCAGAATTTCTAGTGCAGAAAGGAAAACCACTTTCTTTTTTTTTTTTTATTTTTTTTAATGTTGAGCTCTTCTTTTGAATTTTGTTGTCTCTCGTGAAAAGCAAAGCCCTGATATATCTTACTGCTCCCCCTTTGCAGATCTGCTCTGATTTGGCGCCTAGAGTTTTTCCCTCAGACTCAGCAGGGACATGGCTAAGGGTGGTGGGAATGCAGGCAAGAAAGAGACTTCAGCTAGGACAAAATAACTGCTAGTTATGCAACACCTTCTGAAGCCCAGTCTTCACAGTTCACATGATCAGCAGGTCCCTTTACACTGTGTCTCAGACAATCCACCAAGTAGGCACATGTGCCAAGCAGCCATGCAAGTGGTACAACTAGAGATGAACAGAGCACCAAATCCTGCACCGAGCAATGTCTGCCTGGCTCACATCGGCAGGCGTTAAAGGGGAAAGAGGCCTCTGGGAGGTCTGTGACTTGGATTGCTCAATTTGATCGATCCTCAACGAGGACTAACTGCCAGGAGGGAAAGACAGAAATATTCTCTCTATTGTGTCTAAGAACAGAATATCCTCAGGGGAACAATTTTACCTCTATTTTTTTTTTTTCTCAGTGCAGGCTTATCTAGATCATGTCAGTCAAGGTTCTGAAGCTCGGCAGCCTTGATAATAAGGACCTCCAAAACATCATAGCTGTCAGCAGAGATCTCAATTTAAAACTTTAAGCGGGGGGAAAATCTAATGATTTTGCTTGACTGCCCAGTCAAGCAATTTACCTTTCGGGTGTCTCCTGGAGCAGATGCCACCTGCCCACTTGGCAGGTCAGAGCAGCTGTCCCACATGGCAGACAGTGGTGCAGAAGGGATTGTGGTCAAATTCTCTGCTAATACAAGTGGAAAGCTCCTTTGAAATCTACAGAGCTGGCCTAGCCAAGAATCTGGCTTGAAAGCACCCTGAGAGAATGGCACTGGAGAAGGGTGCAAGTCCTCCTGGTGAAAGGGTGGCAGTATCTGGATCTTTCAGACTGGTAGCTTCTCTTTCTCACAACAAATGACTTAATTGGGAGCCATTCCCATGAGAATCCACAGCAGGTGTGTGGCATTTCTCATGGAGTGTTCAGCAGAAAAGAAAGGGTGAGGACAAAAGCGGGGATACATAAATGGCACATTTATGAAAACATCGCATCTGCACTCTGTAGTGGAGCAGTTAACCCCTCCTCTGACAAGCAGGCAAGGCAGGTCTAATCTGTCTGAGTTTTTATAAACCTGCTCATTCTTTACGAAGTGAATGGTACATCCAGACCAGTTAACTGGATTCTGAATCCTTGTAAGCTGAGTTTGGGCAATCATAGCTTTAGTCTACTGCAGACCCAGCATGGGTGGGTATGTAAAATGAGCTCGTTACTGCTAGTGGATTTCACAGAAGCTCAGGTTAAAAGAGGGGCTGCATAGGCATAATTTACCTATCTGGGATATGTGAGATATTAATGTAAAGCTGGCAGATGTGGTACAGAGTTTGTGTCCTACAGGAGGGCCAGATAGGCTACCCCAGGGTCCCTATGGTGGCACCAGGTGTCTATATTTAGGTAACTAACTCCTGTCCCTCCATCTGCTGCTGGGTGAGCAGGCACTGGGATTGCTTTGCACTTTGTATGGCTGTCATTCAGAGATGATGAGATGATGTGGAAATGCTGTATGCAGCTACTAGTAATGCACACAGCAGATCACTGCAGAAGCTGAAATACTCATGACTGTCTGAAAAAAAGCTGTCAGTTTTATTTCCACTGGTAGAGCTGAGCTGAGGTGTATGTTGGTGTCAGGACTGAAAGCAGCTCTGGAAGCTCTTCCAAAGTAGGAGTAAATCATTCAGCATCCTGTATCCTGCCACAGTTATGAGTCATTCCAGAAAGAGCTAGATACTCCCAAGCTTTATCCTTGTGGACTTTTGGGCTAGGAATCTGCAAAGGGCAGACATAAAGGATAAGAGGGCATGGCAGCTGGCAGGTGAGGTCACAGTTCATCTGAAGCCTGTTCTTAATCCATCTCTACTTCTAAGAACATAACACTGATCTCTGATACATTCCTGCCCTCACCTGTAGTGGTTGCCATAATCCCCCAGCCTGCTGCTGAACCTGGCTCTGTGGACCACAAAGACACGGCTAGTGCCTTCACTGTTTCTCCTCAGCAGCAGATGTATTCCTACCTCTGCTAATGTTAGTATTGAGCCCCTCAAACTCTTGTGAGAGTCTGTGTAGGTTGCTCTTTGCTGGTTCCTATTTTGAGGTCACCCAAGTGTCCCATCAGCCCTTCCCTGCTGCACCCATACCATGGTTGTTCATACAGGAAAAAAGATGAAAGTGGATGCATGGGGCACTGCAGAAGTGGCAGGGTTGCTGGGGAAAACCTCATCTGCAGAGGTGTGATCTCTTTCCATACACAAATCCTACACTAAAGAGGGTTTGGAGCTGGCAGAAATAGGGAAGCAAGGAATTTGGCTTGTCGTTATTATTGAGTGAAACCACAGGCTGCTTCTGGCACTCTTCTCTCTGTCTGTGTGCAGGCAAAGCTTTCACATGGACTGCAAGGAGGCTTGAATGAGCATGAAATCAAGACTGTAAGTAGGTAAAGATGAGGATCTACTTCTTGCGCAAAGGGTGGCATGATAAGGGAGTTACTCGGGCAATCATACATGCAGTCTTTGAGGAAATAATAGCATAAGTAAGGAAACAGGTACACATTGTTTGCTTTGCCAAAACCAATAAAGACAAGGGTACTCACACCCTGGAGCTGGCTCTCTGCTTACACCTCTACTCTGGGGTCTGTAAATCCACGCTTGCCTTCATTGACCAGAGTGGGCCTCTCGGTTCTCGTGTGCCAGACCAACACCTAGAGGGAATCACAAAGAGTTAATGGGCCATGAATGCCACAGAAATGGCGAGAGCAGTGCATCCATCAGGTGGGAACCTCAGCAAGCTGGGGCTTGCAGGGGTTTGAAGCATGTCATTCAAACAGGTTGAACCTGGGAGAGACTTCACAGGTACATGAAACAGTGACAAGGAGCAGGGATCACTCTGGACCAAAACCGCAGACTCAACCCTCTACCAAACCTCTTGGACTTTGGAGAAGCAATCTGGGCACAAATTGTACACCTGAGTCTCTTTATTAACTAACTGTTCCTCAGTGCTCCCCGAGCTTCACAGCCGTGAAGCATTTGGCAGGCTCTGCCCATCCGTCCCAGCACCATTTGGTGCTGACATGCGCCAGCACAGGGCAGGCACAGTGGAAGGTGGAGCAGCACAGCTGAAGGCTGCAGAAGCAGCCAGAACCCAGCAATGAGAATGTATCTTCAAGGTCTCTTGTCCTGCTCACCTTTGTGCAGTTGGCTGCTTTGGGCTCCAGCCCATCCATAGTCACTAGATCCTTCAGCAGGCTGGTTTCCTGGTAGCCTCCTTTGACTCCCTCCAGCTTGAAACTGGCCTGAGGCTTCTCCAAGATCAGCTTGATGCTGATAGCAAATCCAGCCATGTCAATAGCAAAGGGCCGGTTAGGGTCAAAGACGGTTTTCCAGCCCACCACCTTCCCTGCTGGGCTCACTTTTGGGGATTCATATCGCAGTCCCCCAACGAAAGCCACTGGCCAGACTGACACCCTTCTTGTGTATCGCATCTGTGTGACAGAAAGAAACAGTGCTGTGAGGACTGGATATTGTGAAAAATTCTTCCTGGAAAGGGTTGTCGGGCATTGGAACAGGCTGCCTGGGGAAGTGGTAGGGTCACCATCCCTGCAGGGGTTTAAAAGACACATAGATAAGGTTCTTAGGGACATGGTTTAGTGCTACATGTAAGTTATGGTTGGACTTGATGATCCTGAGGGTCTCTTCCGACCCAAATGACTGTGTGATTCAACCCTGCAATGTTTGTCCCACCCCATCAGCGTGCCATCCTCTGCTTTCATTGGCACCTGTCCTCCCCCGTTGACTTCCCACACAATGACATAGCTCCAGGCAGCACGAGCTGAGCTCTTGTGCACCTGTGCTGCTGCTTGAAGAGCTACAGCTTGCAAAGGCACAGGACTGTTTTAGCACGCTCTTCTCTGAACACCAAGTTCACGGCTTTTCTGTGCCCACGTTCAGTCCCTCAGAAGAAGGAAAACCTTTGCTTTTCCAATCTCATCTGAACTTTTAGAATTTTTGTAAAATTTCATGGTTTTTGCAAATGCCAGACACAACATCTACCAGGCCTCTAGCTCCGTATTATCAACTCTACTCCCTCCAACTTCACCCTTATGAAAGTAATTTCCCTCCCTGACTGATGCATCCTTGTCCTCATTTATTCCAAATTCTCCCCACCTATGTTCTTTCATCCGTGGCTACTGCCAAAAAGAGTGGGGTTTTATTGAAATTGTCAGAAAGGACCTGGAGAGAAATAAGAAAGGATGAGCTTAACAGAGATCTAAGCAATTCTGAACACTGGAAATGTGTTCTGATGCATAACTCTGTATTTCAATTTGTGTAGCACAGTTTGGTTTAAATTTGTGACAAGGGAGTTTACTGAATAATCATTTTTGCAAGTTTACAATAGACTTGATATCTCACAAAAGCCAAGGTTCCAGCAGAAGTCTGGGCAAGCTTCTGTGATCCCAGGGGCACAGTCCTGTTGTGGTGGCTGAAACTGAGAGTACTGAAGGGCAGCCAAGGAGAAAAAGTGGATTAGAAAGTCAACTTTTCTAACATCTCCTACCCATCACATCACTACAACAGTGCAGATTTATGCTTTGCCAGGAGTTTGTCTTTATTTAAATCAGGTCAGCTCACCCTGAGAAGAATTATAAATTCTGGAGCATGTATCCTCTGGTTCCTGCCAAAGGGGGCTCTAGCTGATGCAATGTTGTGTGAGAGGCTATTAACTTCTGCAGCCTATGCCATGGCAGGTGTGTTCTTTGCTCTTTCAGCCCTTTAGAGCATGGCTACTGGGTTTGCATAGCTATAGGTTTGCATCTGCCCTATACCTAGCTCCCACTGAGCACAAGGCAGGCAAGGAGGGTGCTAGGCAGCCTGCCAGAGCCCTTGTCTCCCAGCTGATGCTAGAAGCCCACATGGTAGCCCTATCTTATAGGTCTTTGCAAGTGCATCTGGCCTTAAGATGGTTTGCAGCTGTATCCTGCTTTTCTGTCCCATATAATCTTATGGTTCTTACCTCTTCAAAGAGCTCCAGGCTGTAGGTGTTATCATCATCAGCAAAATACACCACCCCTTCTGGTGGTGCGGTGTTGCTGAAGCTGTCTCTCAGCCAGTGCAGCCCCAGGTTCCTCTGTAGTGTCCCCCTTGGGGTATGGGATGGGATCCAGGACAGCCCCAGCTTCAGACTCTTGGGTGTCTCCACATTGAGATGGGTGAAGTTGAGCCCTGCCTTCTCCAGCAGGTTGGATACCAGGTTGGTCCTCCGGGGCGAGTCCTCTACCACCACCCAGTGCAGGTTCTGTACATGTAGGAAGGTGTTGGCCAGACGGGTCAGCTCAGCTTTTTGCACTGGCCGGGTGTAGGTAGGGGTGATGACGAAGATGGTTGGCAGGGTGTCTGACCATGGGGGAGGCCTGGAGTACACATAATTCTGGATGATTCTAGGTGTTGCCCCTATGCTTTGCTGCTGCCGAATGCATGATGGGAGGCCTTCTTCTCTCAGAGCAGATGTACCATTGAGGAGAGCTTTAGAGGTAACGTTCTCATCTGTCTCTTCTAGGACAAAAGGAAGGAAAGAAGGAAGAAGATAAAGAAAGATGTTAGAGAACTAATCACTGCCAGGCTGTCTCCTCTCCAGAGAATGCTGGGGACACATCTGTTCGGAGTCAGTACTCAGCACATCAGCATCTTCTCACTGAAGGTGCATGTTTAACGTCCTAAGAACAGTTTGTTTGCCTGCTGTAGGGAAACCCTGAGGAGGCCTTCGGGCAAGTTTGTCTTTAACCCATCCCGTGAGAGAACATCTACTACTGAAGGTTCGCACCAGCAATCATCACAGCCATCAGCACACTGACAGCAGAACTCTTGCACTTACTTCTCAGCAGGCTGAGGTAGCGGGTGGTTGGGTACTGGTGCCACAAGGTTAGGAGAAGAGCCCATGGTAAGGCGATCAGGAGCGTGGTAAGAAGGTTACGTCTCCTCAGCATGCTGCAGAGAGCTTCCAATGCCCAGGCATCTCCCTGTCTTTCAGAGCAGAAAAAAAGAGTAAGGCCTCTAAAGTATCAGCCACCACAAACATTAGGACAGTAAGTCTAGAGGCTAAACTAATAGTCTGAGTTTAGCTTGCTTGGAGGGTGGCATGATGAAAGTTGGTCCCTGAACCAGCAAGGCATTTGTCTAAGTTTCACAGAATCACAGACTCACAGAATGGTTGGGGTTGGAAGGGACCTCTCTGGGCAGCTTGTTTCAGTGCTAAGTTTACAAGAAGTCCCATCAATGTTGCAAGTCTGAACCACCATTCAGCTGCCCTGGCCAATTCCTGTATTATTAAATAGAACCTTTTATCTATTTATGTTGCTATACAGATTCTCCCGCTTCCCCATGATGAACCCACTGTCCTTGACCTGGGGTCATTCATATTGCTGATTCTGAAGCCAGAGAGGATGGTTACTTGCCCCCTCTCTGGGGCTGGTATTAATTCCCGAGCTTTGTGATGACCATTTAATTTGCTTCTTTTGTAGAATTTTTAAAACTCTGTGCAAGATTTGTGTTCCTGCATATGCAAGTGGACAAAACAGAAAATGTCAGAGCTTCTCAAGATAGCCAGCATCTCTTTCACTCCTGCAGTTTTAATTCATCCTCCTTATGCAGATGCATTGAGGCAATCAGTGATGCATGCTATCACCTACTAAGTTTTCCACAAAATCCCTGCCTCAGTCATTTCACAGTGCTGGTGATGCCTGCTGAAAGTTTAATTATTCCACATCCCTATCTACTCCCAGCTAGCAGTGTTTGGCCACTGCAGCATTTAGGTTAAATCTCTGACTTCGGAATACTCCAATTTCTTTCTTAGTGTTTCTATAATGTATGTGATCATGAGATCTCAGGAATCGCAACATTCATAATTTGTTTTTGAAACTCATTCTATAAGGTGAGAGGAATTAAAAGGAAATAAAGAGAAATAAAGGACAAAAGTATCAGGAACAAGCAACAACAGGGGGTGGCTTATTTACAGATGTTCCAAGCTACAGTAGTCCTGCGCTTGATTTTTCACAATTGTTGAGCACTTTCAGCTCCCACTAGTTAATACGATTAATGAGCAGTCAGTCTGTCTGGAAATCAGATCCTTGGCTTCTCAAGGTAGCCGTGACAGCAACAAAGTATCCAACATTAATGATCAGTTCTCAAAAATACAGACTCAAGCATTTTGATGTCTATTGCAGACCACTCATGCAGGGACGTAACTCAGCCCTGTGTATAGTCACGGTGTGATGAGATCCTAGTCTTGGGCCACCTGTTTGAAAAACCCTTAATAACCCATGTGCAGTAGCTCATGTGACCATGAGATCCCAGAGATGACTTCTGGAAGTCCAACATCACATGAGCCTGCCTAGTGCACGTGCTGCCCTCTGCATGGCTCTGGCACACTGTCAGGAACACTTTCCTCCAACTTTTAGCTTCTGCTTTGGTCCCTCTCTGGGTATGAAGTCTCCCGATACTGCTATTACACACCAGCAACAAAAGCAGTGCTCCAGAAAGTGCTCCAGAAAGAGGGATCCACTTCTGATGCTGAACAGTACAGAGCAAAGTTACTTGGCACCATCTGAGGACTTTCTGCTATCACTCCAAGTAGGCTGCCTGATGTTTGACAGCTGGATTTTATTCCCCCTCTCTCTCCTGGTAACATCTGTAATCTCTTTCCTCTGGGATTACCTTTCTGATCTCAAATAGTTCTCCCAGTGGACTCCCTTGCTACCACAGTGATGCTCACTAGGAGGCTAAAGGGAGCATAAAACTTTTATAAGCCTCCTGCAGAGAGATTTATGTTGGGAAACCACAGTCACAGCCCCTGGGAACTGAAAAGCTGCTGAGTGGCACAGCCTCACAAGGCCCTCTAGCTTTTGCAGGCTGAGGGCAATTTGAGGGAAGAGGGCAATGGCATTACACAGGTGCAAAGGAAGGAAAGGAGGTTTGAATTGGTTGGGTCTAAATTCCTGCTGTGCCAGGGATTTCCTGGAGATACTGAAGGCCATTCGTCTGCAACCAAAGTTTTCAAAGAGATGCACGCGCATTGAGTGTAAAGGACATTCCTTTCCCAGGGCATGGGCCCAGCAGCTCCTGATCTGTCCAAAGGGGAAGAAGGATTGCCTTGCTTTAGCCTTAGAGAATCATGTGAGAAGAAGCATCATGGCTGGTCTGGAAGGAATCAGGGGATACTATTCTATATTAATCCTCTGGGACCTTCCTGGGACCTGTCTTTAATTGTTTACCTGACATTTTACCTTCATCTCTTGACAAAACAAGGATTATGTGATTGCAGGGCTCATCAGTACCCTACTGCCAATAACTATCAAACCCATTTCAGCCAAATCTGACAGAAGACTAGCACATCTCAGCAAGTCTTCTGGCAGGCAAGTTAATACTT
The DNA here is from genome assembly GCF_037038585.1 of Patagioenas fasciata. NCBI lineage: Eukaryota > Metazoa > Chordata > Aves > Columbiformes > Columbidae > Patagioenas > Patagioenas fasciata. The sequence continues at coordinate 77,162,097 of NC_092520.1, read as the reverse complement.
ACAAGCCCTATCAGGGTAATTGCAGCAACATGAGCACATTCCTTGTTAAACAGCAATGGTACCACACTGGAGTAATCCTTCTAGGGAATCTATCTCCACTGCTCCCGGAGCTAACCATTTGTCATGATAATCTGTAGTGCTTCTGTTGTGGTTTAAGCCAAGCTAGTAATACAACCACGATAGCCTCTTACTCACCACCCCTCTATTTCTCCCCAAATGGCAGAGAGAATTGAAAGGGAAGGGACTGTGTATAAACACAGTTTAATAAAATAACAAAATACTAATACACTACTAGTAAATATATATATATAAAAGAATACAAAATAAGAGATATTCAATGCAGTTCCTCACAAACTCCATCCACACTGAGCAGCCAGTCCCAGGAAGCAGCACCTGCTCCTGAACAGCTGATGTCAAAGAGAGAAAAAAGGCAGAAAGGCCCAGAGGCCTCTGCAAAATGGCAAAAGGCAGAACTAAACATCCCGAAAAGAACTTCCCCAGCTCTGACGAAAAGAGAGAAGAACATGAGAAAGAGCAACCAGAAGATCTTGACTCTCCTTAAACATAAAGCATGACACTAATGGGATGGAATGCTCTTATTGATCAGTCTGGATGTCAGTCAAGCTCTGCCCCATCCATGCCCTCCTTCCTCACTGCCTCACACCTGTGGGCAGAGCACTCAGAGTGTCCTTGGCTCTCAGACCAGAGCAATTAAAAACATTAACTCTGTCCTGGGGTATTCTCTCTTGTTCTCAAACTAAATCCAAATAATGACTGTGTTAGCTACAAAAAGAAAGTTTTCTAACTGCATGAAGAAAATTAACTCATTTTCAGTCAAACCAGCACAGCTTCTTATGTTCTTGCTCAGAGAACTCCATGGCAGCCATTCCTCTACTTTCAAGCTAGTGAAAACTGATGAAGGAGTGGGTCAAGGAGTCTGTGTGGCCAGACACACACAGGACTGTTTTACTGATTCCAGCAAGAGCCTTGTGCAGCAAAGATGCTGGTTCTGCATAATTTTGTTGCTTTCTGATGGCCAGATCCAGGGCAGGTACAAGAATCCCCTTCAAGCTTTAGTGCTGAAGGCATAGGTGTTTGGTAAGATACAGATCTAGGCTGGACACAGGGCAGGGTACTCTTACACCAAGGGATAGTTTCCCTTGCACATAGCACATAGCAAAGCTTCCCATCACTCAAGGCCATGAGAACAGACAGAGACACCAAAGAAACCCACAGAGGGCTCTGCACTGTCTCATAGCAGTGGCAGACACGTAGGTCCACCCAGGTCCTGGCTCAGGGTCATCACAACTCCTTGCTTCCTCTAGTATGCTTGCAATTACAAATGTCCCTGAACTAGAGTCAGGCAGCCAGTGGTTTTTCCCTTTAATAAAAGGCCTTAATTATACAGGCACAGTTTCTATGCAGTGGGCATGCCCATCCTGCAAACTGAAGTTGCTTCTGGAGGGAAGGAGAGGAGGAGGTGGCGGTGGCAGCTGTGTTACCAAGAGAGCACAGAGGAGAGTGGATCAGAGCTGGAAGAGCTTTAACAAATTCTCTTTTTAGTTCTTTCTCCTCCTCCTCACGGGCAGCCCTGTTCATGCTTCCCAAACACTGCAAACAAGCGGAGGTGCTGCCTGTGTGTGCAACTCCCCTGTTGCTCCTTGCTCGTTTATTTCTACATGCACCTTCTTTCTATTGCTTCACCAAAGCATGCAATGCTGAAGAAGTTGAACCCTGCATATAGCACCAGGTTACTTGTGAAGCTCACAGATGAGCTAACTTAAACCCGATTTTCAGAAAATCTGTCTTGAAATACCTTATTTTCTTTTTAAAACCTTACCTTCTCCCCCCCACTGCCACGCCATGCATCCATCATGCTTGTGCTCTTCTCTGTTCCTTTACATCTTTCACCTGCCTCTTCTCAGTCCTTAAGAGTCTCGCTTCTTCCCTGTTTGCAGGAGTAGAGGAATCCCCTGGCCTACTAATCATTTTAGTGTTCATCTCCTCTCCTTGCCCACACAAAGGCCCTTTGCATTTTCTTAATGTCCATCCTGCCTGGAATATTTCCCACAAAGTGGTCCATTAAAGCATCAGCCCATCCTCTAGAACACACAGAATCAAAACCCAGTCACATGTCAATGCCTCTGGTTAGTCTGCTGATGGCCCCAGTGGGGCTTACCAAGGTTTACTGCACAGATTTTTACCTACTTTTTATAATTAAAACCAAAGTCCCCTAAGTGGCTCAGATTAATTGCATGCCTGGCTGGCAAGCACTACTGTGTGTATTCTTGGCACAACCAGCTACCTTCCTTCTGCCTTTAAACCCATTCAGAGTAGATCCTATTAAATGAGATTCAAGATCAGAAGAAAATTTTGTGATCATCTAAACCCACCTCCAGCGATCATCCCGTAATTCCTGGGTTTAAGCTGTAGAGGGCAGGGACTGTCTCTTAATGTGCTTGCACAGTCCTGCACTGATCCCAGCAGGAGCCTTTGGATGCAACTGCAATACAAATATTATTGATTGTACTCTCTTGCTGGCTCTTTTCCTCCCTTGCTGTTTCCCCTGTCCTCCCTATTCCTCTTTCTCTTCCTTTTTATTTTTTTTCCTAGTGTCTTCTGCAGCCCCTGTTTGTGTTACACACCCTTAACAACATTATCTGGATCTTTGATGGATGCCTTCAATATGCTGCCTGTAGCCTTCCTGAGCTGTTTTCCAATTACACATCCCTCTTCTTAATTTCATCCATCAATCTTCTGTTCTCCATGAAAAAATAAACGAATACACACACACACACAGAGCACAAATCTGAGTATGATAGGGACAAAATGTTTCGCATACTACTCTCGATTCATGCTGCTTTGTCAGACTTCTCAACTCCTGGCACACAACAGCATCCAGTCTCCGTTTAAGCTTGTGTGCTGATGCAGGGGGCATTAATCTGAAAGGATTCAGGAGAAAAGAATGAGACAAGCACATAGTGGGAAGAGTCCAGTCCCAGCTTGCATGCCTCAGACTCATGCTAAAGAGAAGTAAGATCTGGCTGAGGCTCAGAGCATCATATGTGATCGATCCCTTCATCTGCTGTTGACTAATTACCAACACAGAGTAAAATTTGCTACAGGCAGGGCAGCTCAGGTGTTGGGAGCATGATAAGGATTCCCAGGCTGGAGAAAACCTGAGCAGTCTCACTGTTCAGATGCAACTTTAAGAAGTCATATATGTGACTTTCTTCTTGAGTTGTGGAGTAGTTTGAAAGGACACATGTGGGTGAATGGTAGAGAAAGGTGAAAGCTAGGGATAGGATCAGCTGACATGTGATTTCAGGTGCCTGCAATTTTCCTATAGCCCTGATGAAAGGCTGTTCAATTTATGTCCTCTTTGATAACTTTGAGATGGTTAGCATCACACAGACTTTGGTAGTTCTGTTCTAAGGTTTCATTTCTGCTCTCCACTCACCTGATTCAGCACAAGAATCACACCTTTTGAAAAGTTTGCTCTGCAGGCAAGATGATTTTGCAGCTTCTGGATCAGGGCAGTCAGCCTGCCTGAGCCAGGCTTACAAGACCCTCAGTGTTGGACCAGCCCCAGGACTGTATGTCTGTAGTCTGAGACACAGACTCTAAAGATCATTATCTTCCCAGAGGGACAAATTTCAGAGTTCAAACTGTCCCCTGGGAACTTTTCTAGGCAAGCACCCAAAGCAAACTAGTCTCAGCTAATGGAGTCAAAAGTTTCAAGAAACACCCTCTAATCTTGATTTATACCACGTTCGCAAGCCTACCGTTCTGTGCGTACCCTGAGAGGAGAGGGGCATGGAGAGGGGGAGGAGAGAGGGATGTGAGGAACAGAACTGGAGCAGAGCTGCTGGCAGGTTCAGATGACTCTTAATTTCACGTACCAAAATTGTCAGCAGGGATTTTGCTTTGTTTTGCTTGCGTTTTGCTGCCTCTCTCCATCAGCCCCCAGCCACCTTGAGGAAGTCCATGCAGATTTCATGAGTTCCCTAACTCCCGGTGTGGGAGATGTGATGCTGAAGGCAGAGCAGGGAGCTTTCAATTATTGATGAGAGCGACCTCTCTTTAAACAAGAAATGCATAATTCATGGCAGCGCTGGTATTTGTGGTGATCAGCAACGGCTCTGTCTCTGCTTTGCTGAAATCCTCAGGAAACTGCTGTCCTCTCTCCCTGCCATTCCCTTGGGCCCATCAGAGCCTTCAGCTGAAACTTCAATACTGTTTAAAATTGAGACAGGCCTCGATGCTGCAGTGCTCTCCCTCACCGGGCAGTCTCCTCCTTGTTTGAGATGTGCACAATAAAGTGGGAGGATGGATTCAAGGAATCAACAGAAGTGGGTGGAATGGGTTATTGCTCTGGGATAAGCAGGGGTAATTACTGTGCAAACGTAGCCACAACAGGACATTTCTCGGCAGCGGGACTCCTCTGACCCTAAGACAGGTCTGCAGGAATGGCGTCAATGTCGGACAGAAAGGACAGGCTAGATCTAAAGGACAGCACCTGAGGGCTTACATCCAGCTGTATTTCTTGTGGGGGTGGGAAACAGAAAGCGAAAAGGGAGATTTGGTTTTCTGCTCAATAAATAGCAGTTTCTACCATAAACTCTGCTGGAACCAGAGAGTTTAAAAACAAAGAAAAAAAAAAAAGAAGGATTTTTTTTTCTAGGAAGGTAAATTTTAACGGTGGAACAGGGAAGGGAAAGGCTCTTTGCTAACTCTCACTGGGATCTTGACTTCCCAGTAGCACAGGCAATGTAGGCCACTACAGTCCTGTCTGAAGGTGGAAGGCCGCTCTTCTGCTGGGGGTTTTAATCTTCCCTCTGCTGCAGATCTTGTGAATGACTCTGGGCAAGCGACGCCTGCCATCTGAATGAGGTGAGCACTTCCCTACCACTCCTGGGGATAGAGTGTGAGGCAAAATTAACTAAGCCCCCTGAAGAGATAAAAAACAGAGAGCTACAAATAATAAAACAATAAGGGGAAGGATGGCCAGGTTCTTCCCCAAGGCAGGAAAAGCAGAGCTACCAGCAGCTGTGGGGTTTCAAGGCTCAGCCCCATCTCCGCTCTATCACTCAGTGCGCGGGCTCCTGTGGGGACAACTTCCCCGGGAAGTGAGTCACTCATAGCAAAACAGCTGCCCTTCCCAAGCCCCCGCGCTGCTTCCTCAGATGCAAAGAAAGCCTTCATCCTCTCCCTGCCAGCTCCGATCCCTTTGCCATATGGGACTGCAGTTACTTCATCTCAGAAACCATGCTTATCCTTGGGGAATGCGCCGTGCACCCTCCACAACCTTATCCCTCCACTGCCTGCGTGAACCCAAGTCAAGCATCTTCCTTCAACCTTGGTCTGTAAACAGCTCAGCACAGCGCCTTTCTCCACAGCATCCCTATCCCAGATATGTGGCTTGTGTCTGAGCAGCATGGAGTGGGGGAGGGTGATGCTTTACACAGGGCTTTGTTCCCAAGTTCATTAAAAAAAAAAAAAAAAGGCAAAAAAACCCCAACAGAAGACAAAAAAGAAATGAAGCTAATTAAATCTGCTGGCTGGGTCCCACGGGAGCCAATACTTTTGAGATGGTGCGTGGCTCAGCCTGCTGTCCCCAGGAAGATCAAGGGTATCCAGACGCTATCTGGGCTATCAGCAGGAACGAAGATAACCCAGTTCAGATATAGCCTAGACCTTGAACTTTGCTGCAAAGCCCAGCTGTGCAGAGAGCCTTCCAGAGCCTGCAAAAGGAGGTCTAAACCAGACTATTTTTAATCAGCCTGGCCCCACATGTCCTTCACTATTGACCCATACGACCTGTCACTGCCTCCTTGTCCCCCTGAGCTTTGGCAAGGGTGGGCTCTGCCCCAACCATATTTCCCTGTGCTACAGAACCGTAATCCAGGGGTGCCAGAAATACCCAGAGAAAGATTGGCAGCTCTGGCCCAGACAGAAGCAGGAGGTACCAGATGTCTCCTGGGAAAGCCAGCTCTCTCCTGTGAGACCTTGCCGCTTGGAGTGATCCCCTCTTGAAAGGGAAGTCGGGAGCTTATTCAAATGTCAACTTCTCTCCCCTGCTGCCAAGCTCTGGCAGAACTGAGGTCCTTTTTAGGCACTGATGACTATTACAGAATAATCATTCCAAATGTATCAGCGTGATTCAGCCCAATATCTGCATTATCCAAAAAAAAAAAAAAAATTTCTTTTTTCCAAGGAGGCAAAATAATTCTAAGGAAGCAGAAACAATACTGGATTGTTCGAAAGTATCTGTACATTTCAACCAGAGCTTTTCCTACTGAGTTAACAGCTGATTTCTCTCCAGCAGGAGTGGGAGCTGTCATTTTACAGGTTTCTTACAAAAGCAGAAAGGAAAAACCCATAGTATTTGCTTCCAGAACATTTTCAAAGACGGAGAGGAATTACTTTTTCAGAGAAAAGGCATTAGGCATTATTTGATGGATAATTACATTTCACAGGTGCTTGTTTGGGGGAAAAACATTTCACGTTGATCACAAGCTCCTTGTAAAGATATGGGGCACAAAGGCCAATGCTGTTTCTCTGGTAGCAGCCAGGATGCAGAGATGGGCTTTGATCTTAGATATGTGTCAATATGACATCAAATGCATACCTCCAGAGGAACATACTATCACTAATGCACACTCTTGATTGATTTAGACAGCTTGTTTTCCTCCTATTTTCAAAGGCAATGTTAAAATGCTCTTCCCTGCTGGACTTCCCAGTTACTCCTAGGGAGGGCAAAAGAAACTGAAGGAGAAGCTGCTCTGACTGAAATCACACTGAAAATGAGTGGAACAGCAATTATGCCATTTAAAACACAGATGCAGCTAAAGATGTCTACTGTCTTCCCAAAACCTGTGGAAATACTACCATTTTAATGGTTACATGTGTGTACTGGCACACTGGAGAATCAGAGTCCAGACCCCTTACTGCACAGAAACAACTGTGGGCAGAAGATACGTGCTGAATTGTGTGATCAAGAAAACATCATGCAAACAGCAAATCTGAGCAAAATGTTTATGTGGGTGGCTGCTCCAGAGATTAACACAGAATGGACTCTGGCCAGAACTGATGAGTTGCCATCACATCAGGCAGGAGTTGGTTAAGTGAGAAGTGGAAAGAGGAGAAACTCCACTTTGGCCTCCTTGATGGACATTTTTGCTGTTGCAGCTCTCTGAGCTGTGTGAAACATGCTTGATCTCTAACTAGCTGAGATGGTCCAAAATGCTAATTCTGATCTCTTCCTCCAGATAAATCATCAGCACTCATTAGATTTGCCACTTGCTGTGCAGCATCCAAGTGTCATGCAGACACTTTTCAAAACAAATGGAGAATGGAGAAATAAAGTGGTACCTAGAGAATTGTCTTTTGCAGTAGATATACGTTATGGTCCGCTGCTTGATTTGTACCTTGAATGCCACATCTGATCTGTATAGCTTTGGTTTGATTAAAAGAAACACCAGAATGACAATTAGAGAGCCAGAAAACAACAGTGTTTGTTCTCCTGCCGTTTGCATATGAAATGGAAAGGGAGGAAGGGAATGACAGAAAATGGGGCAGGAAGGTGATGGCCAGTGTCCTGCTGAGGCCATCCTGCTGTCCTTCTCTGTCCTAACAGGGAAGCGGTTGACTCTGGACCACGAGCAGGCCACACCCAAATCCAAAGGCATCTGAGATCAAGAGATTCGTATGTGATTCCCACCTTCCAGGAATGCCAGGGAAGCAGTCAGGTTAACAGTCAAAATATCTAACTTAGGCACTGGCAGAAGATAACCTTACATCACAACAGAAAGAAGTTTTTATTTGTAGAAAAAGCATGCAGTGGATGCATTTGGGCGAATTGATAGAGCTGATGTGTAGCAAACGCCAAATGCCCCTTTCTGACAATAAATTCAGTCTTACTAGAAAAAAAAAAAAAAAAAAAGGTGTAAGTTTTGGTTACTATTTTTCCAGGTCTTGCACTGTTAAAATGGAAGAGGGTTGCCTGTTGGGAAGGCAAGGAAGGCTGGGAAGGAATTGAGGGCAGATGAGCTCACAGCACAAGAAACAAACTCCGCTCTCTCCTAGAGTGCACAGGGCTTGCCACAGGGCTTGGTTGTATAGGGACTGCTCTCTACTGTGCTCCTTAACTGCAAATGAAAGTGACCTGAGCTGAAAGTGGTATTTGCATGTGGTGCCTATAAACCTTCTCTTGGGAGGGAGGTCAGCCTGTGCTGTATTGTATTAATGGGCTTCTCTGTGAATTTGCATGCTTCAGCTGCTCAAGACCTGCATGTAGTAAGGGGTTGATGCTACCGTCCAAGCTGGTAAATTGTCTGCTCTGTCTGTCCCTTGAGCTTGGAGTGTGATCTTCGCACAAATACCAGCAAGAAAATACTGTGAGGTGCCTCTCCCGAGCTCTTACATTTCTGCACTTGGGGCTGCTGGAGAGTGCTGTCCTTCCTAACCTCCCTTCCACATGGACAGGCTGCCAGCTGGCCTTGGGCAGAGTAACTGAGGAACGCGTACTTCTGCTTGGAGGGAGGGATGAACTAGGCTTTTTTCTGAACCCTCCTCTGCTCTTTTGAGAGCCCTTTGAGCTCCCTTCAAACACAGATCAGGCTGGCCTGAAACATCAGGGCAGACGAAGAGCAGTCTCACGTTCAAACAAGAAATGGGCTGCTGCTGTAAATCTCAGAGGTGGATCTGGATCGCTTCTGATTCTGGGGAGGCATCTGGCTCTCTCCTTGTGTTGGGGGGAGGAAAGCACCCTCTGGTTATCAAAAAGCTTTCTGAGCACTGGGTCAATGTATAGTCTCTCCACAGACAGCAATACTGGTAAAAGTGGCAGCTGCCGAAATAGAGACTGGATCTCTAGATCACAAATGCCTTAAAACAGAGGTCAGATTTGTCCTTTCTGGACAATGAGCTCCTGCCCCTGAAGCGCACTTCTGGTTGCTTTTCACAGTCTTTGTCCTTCACAAGATTCTGTACATTATGTGAGTGGTGAACAGTATTTTCTCTCTTTCTGCAGTAGAGTTTCCTTTTTGAACTTATTAACTCTCTCCCAGCAGAAGGATGCTGGGTGCTGCCCAAGTTGGGCTGATCTTAGGATTATGTTACTAAGGTTGATCCTACCCTTTTCTTTCCCAAACCCCTGCAAGCATGCACACATCCTACCTCTCTGGCTCGTGCCTGGCATGCCAGTCTTCTATCAATGGTTATCTTGTCTGTCCTCAGCGTGACAGACACCTTGGTGTTTCTGAGCTACGGCAGGATGAGGCCAAAAGCAGTTCTCTGTGAGGGTATTTGTAGAGGTCAACAAGCCGGGTGAGGAATTCCCAGCTTCTCACATGCACATGTGAACTACTTCCATCCCTTACCAGCTCTGCAAAAATACCCCCAAAAGGCCAGTAACAGTTCCTAGGCAGGGGAAACATCCCAAAACTTCTTGGGAAGGAAGAAGGAAGAAACTGGCTTCCTGGTTCTGCTGCTGTAACTAATTTCTAGGCCATTTGTGTTTGTCCTGACACTCAGGTCAGGACCCATGTTGAGCTTAGGAGAGAAATACCTAGTATCAGATTTTATCTGTCTGGTAAGTGCAACGCAGGAGGGAGTGCAAAAGAGCAGAAATCGTGACTATAGACTATTTTGCACCGGTGTTTAATAGCTACAGGACTTGGTTTGACTTCCAGGGAGACACAATTCAAGTGTGGCTTGGATTGCTGGATGGGTTGCATCAAATAGAGCGTGGCCAGCAGGTTGAGGGAGGTGATTCTGCCCCTCTGCCCTGGTGAGACCCCACCTGGAGTCCTGTGTCCAGCTCTGGAGCCCTCAGTACAGGAAAGACATGGACCTGTTGGAAAGGATCTGGAGGAGGCTACAAAGAGGGCTGGAACACCTCACCTATGAGGGCAGGCTGAGAGAGCTGGGGTTGTTCAGTCTGGAGAAGGCTTCAGGGATACCTTATTGTGGCATTTCAGTAATTTAAATGTGCCTGTAAGAAGGATAGGGACAGACTTTTTTAGCAGAGCCTGTTGAAATAGGACAAGGAGTAATGGTTTTAAACTAAAGGACGGGAGATTCAGGCTGTACATGAGGAAGAATTTTTTTGCAATGAGGGTGGTAAAACACAGGCAGTTTGCCCAGAGAGGTGGTAGATGCCCCATCCCTGGAAACACTCCAGGCCAGGCTGGACGGGGCTCTGAGCAACCTGATCTAGTTGAAGATGTCCCTGCTCATTGCAGGGGGTTGGACTAGATGAGCTTTGAAGGTCCCTTCCAACCCAAACTATTCTATGATTCTATGAACGAAACTTGCTGAAGGCAGCTTATCTACTGCTGAATGGGAGCAGGTGTTGACAGGAGAGCCATGGGGGTCCTCTGCAGCACCTGCAGAAGAGGCTATTAGGTGGGATGAAGTGTGCAGAGTTTGTCTAGTATGCTAATGTGACTGGGAGTGCAGGCAGGAAGATTGATCGTGGTACATGAACAGTACAGGATTTGTTCTCAAGTGGGTGACAAGAAATGGAAGCACCATGCGCAAAGGGTCTTGGAGGTGCTAGGAGCAATTTTTAATTATTCTTTCTCAGACAATCCTTTGGAGCAAACTATATTCACCCACAAAATTCTTCTTAGCTTAGAGGTCAGCAGTGATGCCTGGGTCTTAGTGAAATGCTTAGCAGCGTCCCGTGCCTTCCCTTGTAATGGAGCTGTCGATGCATATCAAGTAACAAGAGATTTGTTGCATTTTCCTTTAATGCTCCAAGAGTCCTGTTCTAACATGGAAGTCAGAAACATCACTTCTGCTCTAAAGAAAGCTCCTGTTATCATTTGATAACATGCTGCTGAGCGGTGTAGATTTGAGGAAAACAGGAAACAGCATGAGTGTTTCTAACCAGAATGAGAAATGCACTGGGATTACTGGAGGAGCTATCGAGAAGCCTGTGGGCTGCTACAGTGCAAGAGGTGCTGGTATCTAAGGGTGGAGGGGAGATATGTGAATGAAGGCAGCGCAGAGGGCTGGACTGGAGAGGACATCTGAAATATCTAGTTGTTGACAAAACAGAAGCTGCAAGAGATTGTTTGGAGTAGGATAGAGGAGGTAGTTCCAGTGGGGAAAAAATAATAAGTGGGGTGGATCAGAAATGCTGGCCAGGTTGAGATTTCCCACTTGATAGCACTTGCCAAAATGCAAATAATTTCTCCTTCCTAAGATCTGCCAGGGGACCCCTCAGCTATGTGGAGTCAGCGGTTAAGGCCCCTACCTCCTTAACTATTGCTCCGCAGAGGTGGGGGGCTGGCATGTGTGTCTGAGGGAAGAAAGAAATTTGCTGTGGACCTTGGAGCAGAAGGATTTGTCAGCTCGCCTCGGACTGCCCTGCCCAGCCTGAGCTCCAGCTCAGCCAAGCTCATGTCTGACTTCAGCAGATGCTGCCTATGGGCTTTGTAGAGGTGCATAGGGATAATCAGGATTTGGTTTCTGTTTGCTTGCTAATTTGAGCCCCTGCTGTGAGATCTGAATGTTTCTGAGGATTCTATATTAGCTTTAATGATTAAAAAATTATTTCAATGCTTAGTGAAGAAGATGCATGATCTCTCACTGAAGCCGCTTAGCAACAGGACTCATTAAGACATGTATTAGTACAGAAAGATACCCTTGCCCCAGCGTCCTCTTGGAATGACTATCCACTCATCTAAACAAGATAAAGGTCTTTGCCGGCCTCCTCTGAGGCCAGAGGTTAAAGCACTCAACTGTGAAACAAGATTTCTTGCTTCTTTTTCTGGCTTCAACAATGTAAGTGTGTGGATCTGGGCAAATCATTTCACCTGCTTCAGTGCCTCAGTTCCCCCACAGGTAAGATGAGCACAATAATGGATAAGCACTTGGGCAAATGACTTTCAAGTGCCTAAGCTCATTAGAAAAAACAAACAAAACCAAAGTCCCCCAACAACAACAACAAAAAACCTCAACCAAACAACAACAGAAACCCCCCCCAAAAACCCCAAACCCTTGCAGTGAGTTAAATGTGTCTCAGCCTCTTGACAGTAGCTTTTACAAACCACATGGTTTGCACTGCCCTCCTGAAACCCAACATACTGTTAGCTAATTACAGGAGAGGAAAAAAAAGATTGCCTAGCCCCTTACCATCTGATGGTAGCCAAGTAGAGATGTTAAAAACTTGTTATTTGGATCAAAAGAATTCATTTTAGGCAAAGCCTAGCAAAGTATTTCTGGTTACCCTTCAAGGAGAAAGAGGGCCATTCCTGGGGCAGGAACTAATTTTGCTCGCAGGAACACTCTTAACTAGCATGTCTGAGAGGAGAACAGTAATACCTGGTGTTTTATTATCCCCTGAGTCACTCATTGAACCATTCAGGCAGCACCATTCCCCTTACACAGAGAAACTGAGGCAGGGAAGAATTGGACAAAAAAAGCACCATTTTGGTCCACAATATAAGAGCTGAGGAGTTCCTGGTTCCTGGGCTTGCAGAAGGGACATTTAACTTCATATACGAATGCACAACCCTTGGGTGGAACTTAATGTAGTGTGATGGTGAGAGAAGCACAGACAAAAAGTTTAGGGAATAAAAATGGGTGTAGGTGTGATATTAAGGTGTGACTGAAAGTGGTTCCTGAGGGAAGCAGAGGGAACAGGAGAAGAGATGAGGTTAAAGGGCAATGGAAGAAAAGAGGAGCAGGAATGAACAAGGCCAAGGGAACAGGAGACCAACTGGAACAGCAAGCAGGAGGCACAATCAGAGCATCTGAAGAGATTGCCTATTTTGCTTCTCCTTTTTTTTAATGTGTGTGATCTTGCCTTGAAATTGCAGGAATGTGGCAGCACAGCACTGGCGCTCTGATTTATTAATTCCATCCCATCCCACCAGCCCATAAAACAAAAGCATCTGTGTTTGCTCAAGAGGAGCACATGAAGGGCCTCATTCATGTCAGAGGTGGAGAGGGAAGCTGGCAGATACAGGAAAGTCATTGGCGCCTCCTTCCTTTTCACCTTTGTGTGGATCTGGGCTGGGGGAAGGGCCGCAGGAGGGAAGGATCCAGGGGATGGGATATCGGGAGGGAGAAAGCTAAGATCAACCCAGCAATCCATGCAGGAGAAAGGGGAGAGGGGAGCCAGCGAACACACTATGCTGGACCACCCCCAGTGAGGAAGATACTCCATCACTGTAGAGGGGACAAGATCCCTTGCTGTCACCTGGGCTTGCCTAGCACTGGCCTCGGAGGTGGCACTTTGCACAGTTTTGCCCTGATGAACAGCACTCCTGTTGCTGTAGTCTCAGACAGAGCTTTCAGGGAGCCCAGCACTGTTGCATGACCTGTAGCTATGGACATAACCATAATAATAAATTTAATCTGGTAGCCATAGGAGAACTATGCCCTTACAGCTGGCTTTTTTAGCATGCTTTCAGAATGAGGAAGGCTCAGGGCAAGATTAATATTAACTACCCTATTTTAATGACTGGGACATGAAGGGGGAGAAGAGCTAGCAACTTCTACTCCTGCCAGGCAAGTATCAAACTCTGCTGTTTCTAGAAAGAGGTACGGGGGGACTTCTGTTGGACACAGAGGACCTTGCTAAAACTACATCTCTACCCCTGCCCTTTGAGACGGTATCTCCAGGAGCCAGGCTGCCCTGAAACGCTGCATGGGGAGCATCACCTCAGGGGAAACAAGGTCTGCAAGCTAATGCTGGCTGCCTGCTCCCTGGCTTCTCTTTCCAGTTCTCCCACACAAGGACTGCTGAGGAGCAATCCTGCTTTGCTAGCAAAACGCAGCTCCCATGTGCCCTGTACTCCCACACACAAACCCACCGTGAACTTACAGAATGAGACAACATTGCTGCTCTAAAATCTTTTATCCAGAGCTGATATTGTCTGACTGCTAACCCTGTTCAGCTCCACGTAATCCCAGAACTTCCTTGGCTAGAGTCTGGCTGTACTGGGAATAAATGCCCTTGCTCTCTTTGCCAAGAGGCAACATCCGAAGAATAGGTCAATACCATTTTCTTTTGTAATGCAGCATTATTCATAAACCAGCACCACACAAAGTTGCCAGGGTGCTGGCAGTCTATTAAAATCAACAGCACAGGCAGGGCAAGTATTAGCCTAAACACCACTGGACCAGCTCAAATCTCATCAGAACTTAACCTGAACCTGCTCCAGCTGACAAAAACACAAACCTGTGACAGTTAAGTGTCAGCACACAGGCTGGAAAACACATATTTTTTGCTCCTGCATGGAAATGAAAATATGCCCCAGTGATCTTCACTCAAGCATGTCTGTCTTCTTTTGTCCTCTGTCTCTTACATTGATCAATGTTGTGGCTTTCGGAAGGTACAAGAAATCCTATGCTAGACAATTGTGAGAGGTTGAAGCCTGAAGATTTAGATCTATTTCAAATGGACTGTCCTGTCCAGTGATGAATGATCTACTATCCATCAAAATGTCTCCTCTTTTCCTGAATCCTACACCCAGCACTAGCAGCATCTTGTAGCAGCGCGTTCCACATGTCACTATGCACAGCACGGGAAAATGCTTACTTTTATCATCATCAAGTTGCTACCTTTCACCTTTTCCTGAATGCAATCCAGTTCATCTACTAAAAGACATATAGAGCAGCATTTTTTTCTCCCTGTTCTACATTGTTGATTGCTTTGTTTTTCACCCCAATGTCCTTCCTTGTTTGTCTCCCTGAGCTAACTAGCCCCATCTTAACGAATCTCTCTATGTGCATCAGGCAGTTGTGGGATTACCTGCTCAGAGGAGGGATGAACAGCAAGCAAAATCTAAAGGTCCCTGTGCTGGGGCTGCAGATCCCAGCTCTGTGTCACAGCCCTGGGAAGCTGTGTCTCCTGAGGAAACTTAGCTCACATTTTATAAATTTGAGGAATTTGCAGAGTGCAATGCTTTTATCTCAGGGGGAAGGATCTCAGACAGCCCCCCGTACCGCATAGCGGAGGAAGCCAACAAGGCAGTTGATTGAACACTTGGGAACACTGGCAAAGTAGATAAATTCGAGCTCTTAAGAAAGACCTTCGGGAGCACTAATGTCACATGAGAGTGTGACAGAAGAGACTTCAAGCTCTTAATTATGAGCCTGCACATCTTGAAACAGCATGAAAGGAAGAAGGACCGAGTTTTTATAAGTGTGCTGACCATGGGTGGGGTTGCTGTTTGGAGGCATACACCAGCCTGGAAGAATTGGTAGGGTCTGACCACTGTCCCTTTTGAAGGGCAGGCTTCACACCGTCATGTCCAAGAGGAGGGTGACCGACAGCCACAAGTCTCATCCGCACGCTGTATTTATTAGTCTTCTTCGTAGGTTTTAAATCGCAGTCCTGTTAGGATGAGCTGCTTCCCAGCAAGTGCTTCTCAGAGATGCAAGGGCCTTGCCTGGGAGACAGACGATCTGGGGCTGTCTCAGCTATGATGCTATCAGCTGCAGTGTCTCCCTTGTAAGTGGGGGTAGTCATCCTGACAAACAGCTCTGTATGTGGGCAGCGAGTGCTCTTAATCACGTATGCGGAGTACTTTGAGATCTCAGGATGGGAAAACAGTGCGGACGAGCATAATGCTTATTATTTGACAGAAAAGCCAAGAGCAAAAAGGGCAGAGCAATTCTAGATTTCTCCAGGGCCCTGCAGGTGTAAGACCCAGCCTCCAGTCTGGCTTATTGCTACCTTTTTAGGCTTCTTCTTTTATTAGGAACAATTAAATACAAGGAGGAAGGGGACAGATATCATCTTTCCTGTGTACATCCTTCAGAATAATTGCAGAGCTTTCCCAGAGCAATTTTGCATGCTCAGTAAAGGGCATCTTTGGAGCCTATCAAATATCTCATCCCTCGTAGGCATATATATGAAGGTTTGCAGCATACATCAGGAGATCTCTTTGTTGCTCCCAAATATTGGGAATAGGAAAGACAACTGGGAGTGCTGAAGAGGAGGAAGAAGAGGCCTTTGAAGAAGCCCCGGGAGGTGGATAGAGTTGCGGGGTGGCTCCTCACAGCTGGGACAGCAACATTGCCTCCCAAGGCATCAGTGGGAAGCTGAGGGTGACTGTGCCTGCAGCATCAGCACCCCGAGGGAGCAGGGCAGCAGGGGCTAGAGCTGTGAAGGCACTGAGAAACACGGGGTGTGCAGGTGATTACTGTGGTGAAGAAGGGAAGAAAGCCATCCAGGGATATGGCTGGAGTGAATCAGCTCCAGGCTCCTGCCAGCAAGCTGCCTGCTAGGTACGACTTCGCTCTCAGACCCTAAGGACATCTCCTGGCCTGCTGCTGAAGCAGAGAAAAGTTACCTGCCAAAAAGCACCTCTACAGATGCTTTGCAGGCAAGAAGAAAGGATGCTGGGTACGCAGGAGACACAGTTTGAGCTGTCCACCTCGGACACTCTGCAAGGAAGATGCCATCGGAGGACACAAGCACTAGTCACAAAGACATTCCCAAAACATGGCCAGAATGTGAATTTAAGGGCTGTAAATTGTGGAAGTATATTCTCTCTTGCATACATTTAGCTGCTCTATAGCTCTGTACAGCTCCCTAGGCAACAGTCTTCCCAAATGACACCATAACAAAGCCCAAAAGTGCCGGAGCCTTGCTCATTAAAAATCCTTGCCATGGGAGCAAGTGTCCTCAGCCCAATTGCTTTACTTTCTATCCTGCGGCTGCTAAGTGCCTTGCAAGTCAGGCTGAGGCCCTCCATTGTAAAGGTGGCTGCATCTCAGCTGTGCTCTGTGTCAGCAGGTTGAATCACTTTGGTATTGCAAGGTTGCATAAATGGTTTATCAATTATTGTAATTATTACTACACCGAAAATGTCAAAGAAGCCAAAAGCTTTAATTTGATCTCATCCGATTCCTGAAATACCCGATACTACACATTAGCTGCTCAGTGCATCTACATTAACTGTCCTGCGGAGCCTTAATTCAGTGCAGACTGAAGTGCCCTGAAAGTGATATTGAAGTCACTCCCAGGGGAGAAGGAGGGGAGGAATCACAGCCACCGAGCTCCTGGCACAATGTGTGCTTGGTCGCCGGTGCTCACATAGGATCTGTGTCCCAGGTGTGCCCACAAACAGATAACTTCCAGGAAATCATGAAGCAGGCACCAACCAAAAGTGATCCCAGTCCCTGCATCCTGCTTTGAGAAGCAGAGAGAGGGGGACTGGCAGCACACATGGCTGCAAACAGATGTGACATGCAGCTGTCACAGGCAGCTTTGCCAGTGCCCCCATTCTGCCCTGTAACCCTCTCTATTATTACCTGAGACTGATCTCCCCATAATGTCCTACCAAGATATCTCTTTTCAGAGTAATGATGGCCTCCCTTCTGCAAGTATCATCCTGTTCTGTTGTCTCTGTGCACCTGTCTCCCAACTCGCTATCTAAGCTCCCGCTCCTAGCCCTGTCTGAAGCTGTCTGGCAGTCCAGCGATGTAAGGCATGAATGTCACCACCCATTTTTCCCTTTTGCACCAGACGAGATTTGAGCCTGAGCAGAGGTGGGTGATCAGACTTGTGTGTGAAGTCGCTGCACCCTGCTGTACTCTCCACATACATGCTTTGCACGAGGAGGCCTCCTCTGGGTCCAAGAAAGGAGCCGAAAACACCTGCAGAGGCTGTGTTGTTCGTGCTCCCCCACTCCTCTCTGACCTGCACAGGCTTCGAGTTGCCAGATGGGTATTTATTGTTTGTCATTATTCCTCTGCTACGGTGATGCTTGTTGCTGCCCCACTGATCCGAACACCCCTTTGCCCAAGTGCACACAGAAATAGTGCCTTGGCAGATTTGCCTGAGGAGCTACTGAGGAACCAGCTACTTTCCTCCAGACTTGCAGCACCTGGGTTTTTTTCTCCCTCTCATGCATCAGCTGCTGAGTTTGCCTGTGCTGTCCCCTGGCCCTGGGTTGGATGGACGGGTGGCAGCAGCAGAGGAGGGTGAGAAAAAGCACTTTTGAACTCCACCACCAAGGACCATCCACCCCAAACTCTGCTCCAGAAAACCAGCAAGTGCATCTCTCGACAGACACCCATGTGCCAGGCAGGGATGAAAAGGGGCAGAGACCTTCCCCAGCCCTCCTGCTCTTGCCCTGTCCCAGCTCAACTCTTATTAGAGAGCCCCCAGCTCCTCCTCACGGGGATACCCGCTCAGGGTCGGACCCCACCTGGGCTCTGTGTGGCCACACACAAATACCATCGCCTGCCTGTCCTTCGGCTTCCCCGGTATCTGTCACGGAGAGGCGCAATAAAACCTCTTGGGGGGCAGCGGAGTGCCCGGCACCCGCGTTTGGGTAACCTGGTTGGAGATCCCCTCCGGCGCTGACTCGGCGGCTGCTGCAGCCACGAGTGGATAGCCCCACGTACTGGGGGCATCACCCCACAGCTGGAAAATTCCAGTCTGGCAGCGGGATGTTGCTTCTCTGGAAGGTGCTCGGGCCGGGGGAAGAGAGGCGTGCAAGGACAGGGACTCCCCACGAAGCGCGGAGCCGGTTCGGGCGCTGGGAACGGGTGAAGTTTGGGGACCCGGCTGCTGGTCCCGGGGCAGCGTAGCCCTCCCAGCGCCAAGCGCTAGGCACCCGGGGAACCGCAAGGTCACCCCTGCATCCCTGGCGCTCCCTCCACCCCCAAAACCCCGGTGCCCGGGGGCCTCCCGCTTACCTGGTGAGATGCGCCGGTCACGGCGGAGATGCCGGGGCGCCGAGCGCGGGGCGGCACCGCGCCGGGGGCTGCCGGAGGAGCATCGCCCGCCGCCGGGCGGAGGTGTGTCCTCCCCGCCGGCCCTGCTGCCGCCGCGGGACCGGGACCGGGACCGGCCCGTCGGCGCTGCCGGTGGATGGCGGCGACCGCCTTCAGACGGCGCCGACGATGCGGCTACGCGCGGCGCGGAGCCGATTTAAGGCCACCCTGTGCCGGGGGTGGGGGGAGCGCCAGGGCCGCCCGCAGCCGGCTGCTGCGCGCCGCGCATCCCGCGGGGCCACCTTAAGCGGGGCAGGGGCGAGAGCAAAGCCGGCAAGGGGGGAAGGAGCGGCGAGAAGGCGACCCGAGCCGGGCCCGGGGGGGAAGGCGAGCGGGGCCGGGCACCGCCGCAGCGCTGACCCCGCCGCCCGGAGCGCCGCGCCCGGGAGCGTCGCGCCGCCCAACGCGGGGTCGCGGTCGGCGGCGGGGAAAGGACAGGGAGCGGGGCCCTTTCCCTCGAAGGGGAAAGTTTCCCTCCCTCGGGGCCGGCCGGTGCTTTCCCCGCTGAAGGCGAGGGAGTGGGATTGTTTTGTCTCTCCAGGGGGACTGGCTTTGCTACTGGCCGGGTGCTGGACTGATTTCTCGGTCCCTGATGAAGCTCTGGCTGCTCCGAGGAGGAGCTGCCTGCCCGCACTACAGACCCTCAGGGTGGACTAAGAATGAGGCAACCTATGGGGTACAGCCCAAATCTGGGGGCCACAATGATCCTGGGTTTTATTGCCCTGCTTGCTACTTGATGGCTAACATCGCTGATGTGTGCCTCAGTTTCCCTTCTAGCTCTGAGCTAAGCAAGGAGTGTTAGCTCAACCACTTCCCATTGCAGTCGCCACTGGGTGATTTCTTGCATGGGCCACATAAGCATAGCCAACATTTTGTCTCGCAGCCTCTGCCTAGGAGCAGGTTTTGTGTGAGCAGAAGATGGGCCTGCTGTGGCTTTTTCCTGCCTGCCTCCAATGTGAGCTGTGTCTCACAGCCATAAAGTCACCATGCTGCTTCAAGGTGTGTGCATGAAGCAGCTCTTCAGCCCTCAGTCAGCTCTCTGGGCCTGAATGCACAGAGAGCAGAAGGAGAAGTGAGGACTATCACACCTCAGACCTGCTCTAGAAGTCTAATTTCCAGTCTCCTCCTCCTTGCTCAGGGCAGGACAGCACATGTCTGCCCCCCACTTAATTTCCTGAGGGTTGTGACTGTTGCATCCCAGGATTTTCTCCTGAAGAGATTGCCCCAGCTTTCAGCAAACCACGAGGCACAGAATGTAGAACAGTCACAGATTCAGGTGGGGACTTGTTGATCAAGTTTGGCTTCAAATAACAAAGCTCCTGCTGTGGGATGCATAAAGCAGGGCAAAAGGTTTTGAGATCCTTGGCTGGAAAGTGCTCCTGGAGAAGAACAAGAGAAGCCTGTCTCCTCAGGTTAGCTGGCAGGTCTCAGCCACATTTCTGGAGCAGACGTTGCTGAAAACACCTCAGAAAGAAAGACATCAAGTGACATTTTACAGCCCAAATGACATTTACAAAGTGCAACACAGAGGTGAACCCAACACGGGCAAAGCAGCAGGTGCGTGTGTGCCAGTGCCTTTGCTCACCTGCTTCTCCCCTTGCCAAAGTGACGCTCTGAGCCAGATGTGTTCAGCCCCCAGCAGGACCTGCTGCCACACTCACCGCTACCATGCTCACAGCTGTGCAGACCCACTGGCTTTGTTCTCACACAGCTCCATAGGCCAGAATGGGGCACGAGATCACCTGTCTTTTTCATCAAGTGTGTTGAGGGCTGGCATTACCCAGCCATGGTACCCCAGGCTGCCCTCACTGGGAGAAAGCCATCCATTTATGCATGCATGCATCCATCCATCCATCCACCCACCCACCCACCCGATCATCCAGCTGTCCTCAGTGTTGGAGACATAAAGTCCCCAGGTTGTACAGTTGTCCCAGGAGAGTCCTGTGTGCTAAGGGCTGAAAGCCAGCATGTGGGTGTTAGGAAATGGTGAGATGCTTCCCTGCAGATGGCTCAGCAGAAGCCTAAATTAATCCTGCGCTACTGGCATAAGCATTAGCCTGCTCCAAGAATTAGCTAGCTGGGGTGCTCTAGCTCTGCAGCACCTTGATTTTAGGCAAACCTGCACCAAAGAAATTGATTGCATCCCCCTGCAAGTCACTGAGTCTCTCAGCATCCTCATGGGACAGGACAGAGAGTTCACCCTCCTTCTGTGGCTGGAGAAGGGACTTGCGGAGGAGATAACTGACTTATTGTTAGCCACAAACATCTTGTGTGGTCAGCAACTTGGAGATAAGTCTTGGGTGAACACCCTAACCTCAGGACCTCTCTAGGAGAGGTTTCTTAAGAAGGTCTTTGACTTCTGGGGGTGTCTCGTAAGTTTAAAGGCAGGAGGAAGAGATCAGATACAAGGCTGCTGGCAACTCTGGAATCTCAAACCACTCAGGCTTTGCTTACTCATGCTCCAGGCTCTTCCTTTTCGTGTCCACAAGCTTTGACACAACTGTTTCACTGCTATACACAGAGACACAGTTTAGGCAGTGCATCCCATGGCTGGACTGGAGGGGCTGAGGGTCAGCGCTTCAGGAATGTGCTCCCCTCACCGGGTCAGAGCTGGCTCTTGACAAAAGCTGCACACTTCTAAACTAGGACTCAGGTCTGAGGAAGGTGGGTCTGTGCAGAGCTATTTCTCTTGGCTAGAACAGCCAGAGTAAATTGATTGGAGGGGACAGTGGGTTATCCACTGTGCCATAACCTTCCCTGTCCCTCCTGAAAGTACTGCCTGCGGCAGTCTGTTTTCCCAGCCACATCACGGTGGAGGTGCTGCACTGATAAGTCCTTCCTCCTCTCACTGCCACCACATCTGTGTCCAGCCCAGACAAATGCAGCAGTCTGCACTCCAGTGCTCTGGGTGGCAGCTCTCCCCAAGTATGCTGTGCCATCTTAGGCCATCTGCCCCTCTTTCTGCCCACACTTCCTCCACTGGATGTACAGCATGATGTGAAAAGCTCCATGAAATCTTCGTCTTGATGTCACTACAAAGCTAAGCTCCTTCGCAAGCAGTAAGCGCTTTGAGATCCTGAAAGAGATGCTGCTGGGGAAAGTAGCTTACTGCTGCGATCTGTTCACAACTTATTCCTGCAATTTGCTTTTCCTTCTTCTTCACTGCCATGCCCTAAGGGGGCTTGATGCTGTGTCAGCCTTGAGGCAGACCCACAGACCACATCCCTGCTGTAAGTCATAGGAGAGGAAACACTGTGGAAAATATTCACTGACTCGTGCTGCAAAGGAGTGAGCTGTGCCTCAGTGCTGTGAACCTCTGGAGGTCTTACTCCATCTGGGCTGAGTGGCTGCAGCTGCTTCCCGCTCTCCTGGCTCACCCCTTCTGCTACTGCTTCTAAGAGCAATGCATGGTGCTGTGAATATCCAAGGCAGCTTATAGGACTGTGGGGGTGAGTTCATGCCTCCCACTCTCCCTTTTGCCAGGGGATTTGGCTACAGGGCAGCAGGGACTTTGACAGTGTCCTCTGTTGTAGGCAGGTGTGTGACACTGTGCTGTGGATACCCATCTGTTTGCGGTTGTGCTGAGAACTTGCCTCTTCGTTGCACTCAAGGCAGGGGAGAAGCAAGCAGAGATGTTGCTGGTTCTGCTGTTGTGGTGTATTTCGCAAACAAAAGGTGAGGAAGAGCCACCAGCAGCCCTGGAGGAAGAGCAGAGAGGGTGTGTGGAAGCAGGAGGGAAACCTACTGAAAAGGTCAGTCAGAAGCCAAGCCCACAGCTGACATGGCCCATAAAGCATCACTAGGGAGTGGTATCACACTGCCTGTGTAAATACAAATCTCGAAACACCACACATACTGAAGTGAGTGAAACCTTCCGTGTGAGCTGAGGAGGTGGCACCCCCTTTCTGCTGAGAGTGAGGATGAGCCCTGGAGAGGACAAGCTGTTTCTGCAAAGCCACCCCTGAAATCCATATCTGAGGGATGTGGTGAGACCTTGGTGATCTTGCCTGCCAAGCTCCTCGCCAGGCTACAGCCTGATCACATTTTCAGGGAGCTTGTTGAGCTGTCTTCTGCCTAGCCATCCCTGTGTCTCCAAGACTGATGCCCTCTGAAACTCCTTTTCTTCCCACCCTTCTGAACATGGTGAAGGAGTGATGGCAGGAGGTGTGGAGAGGGTTCAGGTGCTTCTCTTCCAAGGTCCAAAGCTGTGGCAGTACCTCTCTCCTCATTGTAAATCTGTCTCAGAAGATGTGTGACAGAACAAGCAGTCCTTGATCTAAAGCCTACCATCCTTTGAAGAGCTTGTGCTTCAGCGAAGCAGCCGGCAATTGCTGCCTGAAGAGAGCTGAAAAGCCACTCTGCAAGCTCTGCAGTTTCATTTCTTTCCCCCTTGAAGCACCAGAACTGTACACTAATCAAGCTATTTCTGCTACAAGCTGAGGAGGGAGGAAAGAAAGAGAGATTGTTAGTGTTGACGCTATTTTTAAATACTTTGCAGGCTTTTGAATAGGATGATGATGGGGGCCATGTAAGGACCCAGACAGAGACAGATTGATGTGTGGTAAACGCATCTGTTATTCTTCATTCGGGAGGAGGCTCCTTCAGCAGCACGACTCCAAAGGTGCAGCAAGGAGCTGCTGTGAGGGTTGGGATTGCAGCCTCCGACAGGATTTTGGCTTGGTGGTCCCAGGGCTCTCTGCCTCTTTCCTGGCCATCTATGAGGCACCATTACCACAGAGGTGCTCTGAGCTCACAAAAATCCCCTGTCAGTTTACAGTGTACATAAGGGTTGCTGTGTGCATGCCAGAGCCTTCATGCATCTTCTGTGGGGGTTGAGCAATTGCCTGCCTCTGTGTCTGCCTCGCACCCAAGGGATGGGGGCTATCTGTGGAAAGCTGGGGAGAGCCTGAGTGACTGCCTTTCCCCAGGTCCTAGAAAACTAAATTGCTCCTGTCCTCAAGAAATGCAACACAAAAGAGAGTCTTAACCAGCAGCAGGGAAAATTCCCATGTGATGGAGGCGGAACGGGATGGAGTGTTGTAATGATGGAGAAGTTGAAAGAAACCCAAGCTTAGGTGACAATAGATTGCATTTTCTGTAGCCGCAATAGCAGGTGAGAAGCTTGAACATATGTAGCCATCACCTGAAGGCAGCCAGCCCTTCTGGTCTTCCTGTACTATTGAGCTGTTTGGGCAGGGGCTCCTTGTGCACCCAGGGGATGGCACTTCATCATGCCGCCCATCTGGAAAGGTTTTGCAGAGGGAAAATACGAGTTTACCTTTCAATTGATTTATGAACCATCTTTTAATGTCGAGCAGAGAGTTATATCCTGATGGTTGATTTCTATAGGGTGGCTTAAAAAAGAAAGTCACTGTCTATTAAAATGTCATCCTTAAGAATAATTTCTATGCCATTCTGTTGGTCTCATCTCTTTAAATTCAATAAGGCTTTTCCATAAAGGTAAGTAACTGCTTTTATGGGAAATTATCTCTTAAGTGAGCTATCTGTTGAAAGCATAGGCTAGATTCTCTGTGCCATTACATCGAATTGATACAGGTGGAACTTTTGAAAGCTCTGTCATGCAGACCCCGATCTCATTGAGGAGACACTGCCACTCAACACACACCAAACACAGCAGATCTCTCTGCACCACCATTCCTGACAGCCAATATTAATCTCGCCTCCAGAAGGATGCAAAGGGCCCTGCTTTCCGTAACCACTCTGCTGACAGCGATGTCAAGCCTTCCTTTTTCCAAAAGCAGATCATGACATGTCCTTTGTCTGTTCCCTTGGGGAGGCAGAGGGAGGCTGGGGGTGGAGAACAGAGGGCAGTTGTCACCCAGCTCCTCAGCTATATGAGAAAGTGGCTTCTGTTTCCGAGCTTCTCACTGCTCTGCATCTTTCATCAACATCGAATTAAACAAGACTTTCTTTTGTACGAGGGGAATGAATGGTCTGCGTAAGGGTCAAATAGCACTGCCTGCACAGGCTGGAACCTGCCTCACACAGTATGAGCTTGTCCTGGAGACACACAATCACCGCCAGTTGTGTGTGCCCCCAAGGCTGGCTCCCCTCCTGGTGCTGGACACGTGGGGGCAGAGTCCATACATCCAGGAGGGGAAGGAGGCAAATGCCAGGGCAGTGCTGTCCTCTGTGACACTCAGTGCTGCAGCTGTGCAACATCTGGTGGCTGAGCAGGGCTTTTCTGCTCTTGGTGTCCCCCCTTACTCATTGGGTTAGTGCTTGGATATGAATTGGAGCATGCTGGCAGTTGGGTGGAGTTGCAGCTATAAAGTCCTATATGAAAGGCCTATGCTTGGTGGTCAGATGGGAATTTTTTCTTGATGTGGCAGTGTGCTGATCTGATTAACAGCTCTAGTTGTGATTTGTGGTCTTTAAATGAGAAGTAGCCACGAATCCCTGTGGATTCTCCAAGTGAGTCTCATGCCTTTTCCAACACAGACATGTGAAGAGGTCTCACAAATGTGACAGAAGCTTTTGATCACCCTTGTCTAGAACAGAATCTGCCTTGTGCTGTGGGTTATGGACACACAGAAAGATGCATGCGGGTCTTCACTGGTGTGCACTTAAATGCTTGTTCATCCAGTCTTCTTCTGCGTACGGGTACCTTTGACTATGTCAGCTACTGACACCAGCCTGGCAAGGCTGTCTACGTGAGTCTGGGCAGAGCCTTTCTTCATCGGAGGTCTGAATCTGTTGATGAGAGAGCAGAATTTGTCAAGGCAGAAAAATAGGTGGTGTTCAGTCTGCTTTGCAACGTGATGTCCTCTAAGCTTGCAATCTCCCTTTCAACATGGACAGCCTCCACCACTCCAGTGTAGTCCTGCCTAGGTTTTTGCTTGGAGATAGCTTGGACATTACTGATTCAGTGCATGTAAAATTCCTCACTTGCTTTCTGGAAATTTCTTAAGCACTGTTCAAGCTAAGGTGATTACAGCTGTGCTGAGTGGCATGGCAGGGAAAAAAAAAAAAAAAAGAGCTGAATTCCAAGACATGCTGTTTCTATGTCAATCAGCAGCGAAGTATGTGTCCATGGGCAAAACCAGGAGTTGAACAGGACAACAGGCTGCAAATGTAAGGGTCTGTAGAAGAATTAAAGACTCTCAGTGATTGCTATATTGTGCTATACTAGCAAATGGAAAGACCACTGTGCTGGGCTTTTTGTTAAAGGCATCTTGACCTGTCACTTTTGATTGCTTGTAATGCATGGCCAGTTAAGTAATTTTTGCAGTATGAAACTCTCTTTCCAGCCTGAAATAGAGCATTACAGAGTGGTGCTGGGACAATGTGATGTGACAATGGCATAACAGGGCTCAGAAAGCCTTCAGAGCCCTGGGCAATGCTCTGCATGCTCATGGGCTGCTTTTAAGAACAAGAGGCCGTCCCACCCAACCTGAAACAGGTGGATATATTCATTGTGCAAAGAAATGGGATGAGCTCACGAGCACTGATATGGAGTTCCCTTCCTCTCCATTCTCCTCCATCTGTTGACCTCGTCTCAGCGCTGAAGAGGCCACTCTGCGTGGGAGACTCAAATGGCAATTCAGACTTGGGGCTTGCTTGGCTCTCAGCACCTCGCCCACACAAATCCTGCCGATAGTCATTATTGTGGTATCTTCAGAGCTACCTCCAGTGAGAAATATTAGGAGAAAAATGATGTGTGGATGTAACGTAATGAGCTGATACCACATGCACCTTGTATCTCCTCCCTATTTCAGTCTCATTTGTGATGAAAAGCCTCCTTGTTTTTTCTGTGTTTCTCATCTCAGAATCAGCCAAAGATTAGGGCAGGGACATGAAAGAAGCAGGAATGTACAAAAGCTCCATGTATGTGTGCACACATGTGTGTCCATATGTGAACATGCATGCACACCAATGCTGCACACCAGTGCTGCTCAATCAGTAAAGTTGATTTTAACTCCTTGAACAAGACCTGTTGTTGCAGGTCTAATTTTCTCAGGCAAGACTAATTTTGTCAATAGGGCATCTACCTGCAACATTGACATGAGGAGAGCTAATACTCTCAATAAGAAAAAGAGTACACAATTTACTTTTGTATCCTTTAAGACCTGAATAGACTGGGAAGTTGAGTAGTGTGGCAATAGAATAACAGTTATTGCTCTAGCTATGTTATTTTAACTCCCTCATGTGCATAATCTATTCTGGAATAAGAGTAATTACTCCAAAGTAAGAAAATGCTTTTATTCTAGAACAGCATTTCCCTGAGGGTGAATTATACTAAGAGCAGAGAATGAACTAGTTTTTCCTGCCTTACCAAACTTCAGGATACAAAAATTGTTTTCTGATCTGCATCAGAATGAAAATCAGATTATTTTGAGATTTTTCAAGGAAAATAAATCAGAGAGGTCAGGAAGAGCTCCTTAAAAGCCTGCTGATCAGTGTGTGCTATTGGTGGAGTATCCACAATTTGAGGTCCCTCGACTGTCTGATTCATGTGTGGACATTTACTTGAAAACCTTGCTTAGCAGAAGTGTCCTGAAAACACTTCACTATAATAAGTGTGTGTTATGGCTTTTATTGTTTCTCCCTCTCTGTCTCTCTCCCCACAACGTTTTTTGGTTGTTTTTTTTTTTTTTTTTTTTTTTTTTATTTGAAATGTGCTTGTCCTTGAGAAAAGTTTCATCTTTGATGATATCAGTTGGTATTTTCCAGTGAAACACTGGTTTGTTAAAAAATTCATGACTAGCCTTAGCAGTATTAGCATAGATTTAATGGTATAATTATCTAACTATAGTTATGCTGGTCAGTTCCCTGAGGTACCAAAGCTCTAAGCTAATTTTTTGGTGTGTGTATGTGAGCTCAAATGATAATGCAAGTCAAGTAATCCTCTCTCCTGAACATCAGCATCTCATCTCTACCTTTGCTGGTGGTGCTCAGTAGCTCACTAGCACCTATGAGATCCTGCCTGTGTCCCCCTCCTGCCCTGCAGCCCCCTGCCTACTCTGAGATCCCCACATTCGCTAACACCTGGGATTCTCCTGAAGTTTCAGCAGCATCTTGCCTTTCTAATATGCAAAATCTGGGGCTTTAACCCGCTTTGCTCTCCATTTGCAGCGTTGCTAGTGCCCCGGGCCGCTCTCAGGCTGGTGATCTTGCAGCAGCAAGCTCTGTCAGCTCCTCAGCAGCCTGCCTGCCTGCCCGCAAGCTTGCCTTTGCCTTCCCACCACATCCTCCCCCTCCACAGGCACACTTTGAGCTTGTCGTAGCATCTGCTGCCCTCTCATTTAGAGTCTCCCAGTGAATGCTGCTGCCCTCAGCTAACTGTCAGTATTTATCATGACATCCCATTAGCGCGATCCACACTAATGACTGTGAAAGATGCATCCATTCCCATCTTCTAAAGGGCTTCCGCTGGCTGAAATCCAGCCGCGGGGCGAGGTTGGGGAGGGTAGCGGGGGCGGGGGACAAATCTTCGTGTTGACAGAGCAAAGCGTACACATCATTACCGAGTGCTCGTCTCTCTCTAACGGCTCGGCAGCTGTCAGGGATTCCTCTTGTGGCAGCTCAGCGCTCAGTCAGGGCATGGCAAGGTGTGAGCCGGCCGGGGGAGATAGGGGAATCGCCAGCCTTTTGCCATTTGCGTGGACAGGGCAGCCTTTCAATTGACCAGACTGCAATTACCCAAAGCTGCCACTTCTCTCTGAAGCCTGTGTTAAAGAGTTGAATCTTCAGATGCAGGCCCAGTGTGGAAGAACCAGGAGCCAGGATGCAAAGTTAGTAAGCAGTCCCTCTGGAAGGGGGTGTATGTGGTGGAGAGAGGAACCAAGATTGGGGAACCATGATGCAGCCTCTCCCTACTGTACATAGCACTCAGTTCACCCCAGATGTGCAGGTCTCTGCTCCTAGGTCTATATTTATATGGCCTCACTTTGATTTTTTCTCCCCAAATGGCCCTCGGGGAGGGAGGATTCACTTTTCTTCATCATCCAGCATCCTTTCCCACTCCTTTCCAACACCTTCTTAATTGAAATTGTTTATGTCCCTTTCATCTGACTAAATGGGACTTCACAGCCGAGGAACTGAGCGGCTTGACTAACACTCTTGCCTGGAGAGAGGAAGTGGGTTCATGGGAAATGCTTGTAGCTCCTGCTGTGCTGTGTTGCTCTAGGTTGAGATAAGTCAGTTCTCTTACAATAAGACTGAAAACTAAGGGTTATGAGAAACCAAGTTTGTATTCTGAGCCAAGCCTTGATCTCTTGCAGCAATCCCCAGTAGATGTTTTGGTTCAGGTAAAGGCAGAAGAATGTGTGGCAGGTAGAAACTCAGCGCAATCCAATGTGGTGACATTGTTCCCTTCTTAGGACCTGACACCATTTTCTCCTTGCCCCTCTCACATCCTGGCTCCAAAAACTTCCACCCACTTCTGACACAGGTCACTTTGTGTTTCCCAGCACAGAGGCCACTGTACAAGTGAAATGAAGTAGAGAGAGCTTCCATCTCTGCTTACAGGAAACTTTTCCATGACCCAGTGCAACTTTGGCCACAAAACTTTCCTGACACCAAGTTGGAAATATCCTCTTTTGCTGCTGCTTATGCCAGCTTGTCTCCCTGCCTCCTTAGCAGCCTTGCCCTTTAGCTATTGATGAATAGCTGTGTTCCCTTTTGGTCATCTATTATCCCGCAGATATAGATTTAACTTCTGTAATACTTGCTGTAAATTTGACCTTCTAGTCCCCTGACTGGTCTCATCATTTTTCTCTGTTTTCCAGTTCCAGAAATTGCCAGAAGTTCTACAAGTAAACAGCTGATGTAAACTCTTGCCAGAATCAAATTGCTCCCCATCTTTGTTAGTTGCCCGAAGAAACAAGGACCATTTTCAACACGTTTTTATATTAAAACCTTCTGTTTAGTTGGTGCTTCCTCTTCCTAGGACTGATGCTGTTACGAGAACCATTTCACATATCTTTTCTTTGCTGAGTATGTGCTAGCAATTTTTTAGCCTTGACTTTTTAAAATGAATCCCATCTGGACGTTTCTTGCTGAGGTTTCCAATCACCCCCGCTCTGTTCCTTGTTTGCTTTGGACTTCATTATTTCATCCCCAAGGATCCAAGAAATGGTTCTGTACTCCTCCTTTGATGTCTATCCTTGTCTCCACTGCCTGTGTGCTCTCCTTTTGCATTTTAATTCATTGAGAAGTTCCTGGTTTATCCAAGTGGGCCTTATGTTGAAATACCCAGTCTTCATGCCCAATTAGATTGTTTGTTCCTAAGCTCTCAATAATTTTGCTGTAAGAATCAGTCAGCCCTCCTGGGTATCTTAACCCCTCATGGCAGCTTCTCAAGTGATTCTGCCTAGAAAGTCTCTAAAAAAAGGCAAAGTTTGTTTTGTGAGCGTCCAGAGTATTAACTGCTGTTTACCTTCCCAACCGTCCTCTAGATCAGGGGTATCAAACTACTACATTTATACAGTCCTAAAATTACATTCGGCCCTTTGAAGGCAACCATGAGGCTGATGTGGCCCCTGGTGAAAATGAGTTTTACACCCCTGATCTAGATCTTTAACTCAATCACTGTATGGTTATTGTGGCCCGAACTACTCTCTGTGAGCACATTCAGCACCATTTCCCCCTGTTTGTGAGCAGGAAGAAGAACATTGCTTTGTCCCTGTAGCATTTTGAGCTTCCTAGGTAATTCCTGGGTTTCCTATTGCCCTTCCAGCAGATGTCTGGATGGTTGATATCCCCTCTGAAGATCAGGCCCTACAGTAAGGAGACTTCTGTTTGCTGTTTTTAGAAAGCCTCATTAACCTCCTCCTCTTGGTCAGGTGGTTTGTGATGGAACCCCAATACAACATCCCCATGTTTCTTTCTCTGCTGGTCTTGATTCAGAGACTGACCATTTCATTGAAGTTCTGTGTAGTCAGTCCTTTACATAGGACTGATCTCCATATCCTTTTATGCCCTGCCTGTCCTTCCTAAACAACCTGTAGCTCATCCATGACAAGTTGTGGGTAATATCCTACCATGTCGTTGTTATCCTGCATGATCCTTCCTTGCTCGCTGTAGTCTGAAAGATGGAGAGTAAGCTGGATGCAGGTTCACCCTGTTTCTCCATGTGACTTCCCTTTGGGCAAGAAACCTCTTGCACTCTGTGTTGGTTCCTGGCCATATTTCCTTGTGTTGTGATCATCTGTACCATGGCACACTCCTCTGCATGAAATGCAGCCTGAAAAACTCCACTGTCTGGTGCTACTGAGCAGAAGGAAGTGTTTTCTGAGGCATGACAGTGAAAAAACCCTAAAACAATCACAGAAACATAGATATTGAGACATTGAGATTCAGAATAAGGATAAAAAGGATAGGTCTTAGCAATAAAACATTTTACAGCTATAACCTGATTTTCACTGCTGCCCTGTAAGATGGGTACTATACATTATATGCTGTGACAGGGTGGTCTTGCTAAAAGCAAAATGATGTGTGATGTGAGTGAGAGATTTATGGTGCATTGGAAACTGTCTTGGTTTGCTTGTCTGGCTGAGCTTTGTGTGAAACTGATACGATCTGATTATCTGTGATAATATGACCTGATGGCCAGAGGGAGCTCCATTATGCAGAAAGAGCTCTGCAAGACTTGGTTAAACATTTCTGACTATGCGCTGAGAAACACTGATGGAGTAGAGGACTACTTTCAGGTTTTTCTCCCCCAATAAAAGCTGTTTGCATGTTTTTTGACCCTCACTGGATGGATGAATTAGTAGAAATGATGAATCAGGCCCTAAGAAGAAACTGTAAGCAGGTGAATGGAGCTTAGGCGATTTTTGTCCTGCATTTTGTTTGTCCAGTGGGAGGTTGCACAGGATTCAGCAGGACTTTCTCCATTTGATGTATTGAATGGCTGACAGCTGAAAGCCTCCTATTCCTCAGTCCAAAGCTAAACCACAGAGGTTCCACCACAGTTTACAGATAAGAGAGACAATCTTGTAGGGGAAAATCTCAGACAAAAGCAGCAGGGCAGGCTGACTGATAAAACTAATCAGGTTGGCAATGAGGAAGAGCTTTGTTGTTACTACCTGCAACTGAAGATAAACTACTGGCAAAATGGCAAGAGCTGTTTGGGCTGAGCAGGAAAGAGGAATGTGAAGATTATGGTATGCAGCAGTTTGAGGAGAATCTTTGAAGTTGATTTTCTGTGACTCTGGCCTGAATTAAATCCCATGAAGCTCTGAACTGTACCTCAGAATTGGAAATAAAAAATAAAAAGAAGACCCTTCTTTTAAATTATTTTTAGGAGGAAGCACACAGTCTTGGGGGGAAGGCGGAGGTATGCAGCCAAAGGAGCAGCTAGTGGGAAGAGGTCACAGCCTTAACAAGTTTGGCAACATGTTTGTACATAGGACTGATGCAGGGTAATGCATGATATCAACAAGACATGCTTCTCCCCACAAACAGTCCTCCAAGCCTTGGGTGAAGAAAGGAAGCAGCACAGGTGTTGGTGTCTGCTGCTGACAGAATCAATCTCCACCTTTGTTGTCTCTTCATAGCACTCAATGCTCCTCAAGAGCTGACCTGCTTTGAAGCACCAATTACCCCATATTTCACCTAGATGATCCATAGAATCATAGAACGTCCTGAGTTGGAAGGGACCCACAAGGATCATTAAGTCCAGCTCCTGTCCCTGCACAGGACAATCCCAAGTTCACACCATGTGTCTGAGGGCATTGTCCAGTCTCTTCTTGAACACTGTCAGGCTTGGGACTGTGATGCCTCCCTGGGGAGCCTGTTCCAGTGCTCCACCAGCCTCTGGGTGAAGAACCTTTTCTTAATGTCCAACCTGAACCTCCCCTGGCACATCTTCCTGCCATTCCCTCGGGTCCTGTCATTGGTCACCAAAGAGAAGAGATCAACACATGCCCCTCCTCCTCCCCTTGTGAGGAAGCTGTAGCCAACATGAGGTCTCCCTTCAGTCTCCTTCAGGCTGAACAAACCAAGTGACTTTAGCCGCTTTTCATACGGCTTCCCCTCTAAACCCTTCACCAGGTTTGTAGCCCTCTTCTGGACACTCCCCAGTAGCTTTGTATCTTTTTTGTCCTGTGTCACCCAGAACTGCACACAGTGCTGCAGGTGAGGCCGCACCAGTGCAGAGCAGAGCGGGACAGTCACCTCCCTTGCCCGGCTGACAATGCTGTGCTGGATGCACCCAGGACATGGGTGGCCCTCTTGGCTGCCAGGGCACTGTTGGCTCATATTCAGTTTGCCACTTACCAGAAACCCCAGATCCCTCTCTGCAGAGCTGTTTTCCAGCATCTCGTTCCCCAGTCTGTATGTACAGCCAGGGTTGCCGTGTCCAGGGTGCAAAATCTGCAAGCAGAGCCAGGTACATTTCCACACTAGACCTTGCCAGCATGTATGGCTGATTGCCCTGGTGAAGGGATGCAAATGCAAACCTGCTTTGCCACCTCTAAAAGGCCACACTGCTCCCTGGACTCTGGGTGCCACAGGCAACCTTCCAGAATCTCATGGATTTATTTCTACAGGCCCAAGCAGAGGATATGATGTCCTAGTTAGGGGACCTGTTTCCTTACAGAACTGATTGGAGCAACATTCAACCCCAGCGAAATTAGTTAAAAAACCAAAGTAATCAGTGGAGATGACTATCGGCCTTCCTCTTCCTTGCCTTCCCTGCTACACATACACTGGCTGGTTCAGAGAGCCAATACCTAAAGTATCTGATGGGCACTGGGAAAATAAAAACCAAGTAGTTTCTGAAGCTGGAGTTGTAGTGGAAGCTGTGAATTCCTAGCTCTGAAAAACAAGACATTTTAAAGGATGGAAGGTTATTATCTGAGATCTATTTTTGAATTTTTGCTTATGACCAATTTGCTGGAAAAAAAAAGCCAAAAAGAAGAGAAGTAAATTAGACGGAAGAACGTCAGTGCACCTTTGATGAAATAAAAGAAGCCCTGAGAGCAGAGCCAATGTTGATAAGCTCTGATTTTAGGAGATCATTTATAGCACAAATGTATATGACCAAAATAGGACCAAGAGCAGTAGCCAAGAGAAGGACATGAAGAACAGTGTATTTTATATCAGGAAGAAAATGTACCCTTGGGAACCACAGTACAGTACTGTAGAAAGGCTGCCTGGCAGTAACACAGCTCTGCAGAGCCTTCAGGTCTGTGCTTGTAGAGAGGCCAGCATCCTCTGGCTTGCTTAAGTGCACAGAGAGACAAGGATGTGCATATAACAAAGTCCACTTGTTTTTGCAGCCCTGAGGTGAAAAAAACAAACAAGAAGCCATATAAAAATGGTTAATGGTGGGGAGGACGTAATGCGTGCACATGGGGGGCAACCATGCATGTGCATTGCACCAACCCAGCGAGGCAGGGCTGTCTGTCCGTGGTGGCAATGTTTTTTTTCTTCCCCGAAAGTGTAATGGTTCTGCTGAGGAACTGGTAGGTTAGCGGTGCTGGCAGGCAGCCTGATAAAGGAAAGATAATTGCTACTGTGTAGCCAGGCAAGGAAACACAAGGACAAGCAGTGAATGAGGGAGAAGGAAGTGTTAGCTCTGGTGTGAGAAAATATTCATGTTACTTCCATGAGGAAATTAGAAGAACTGGAAAGTTATTCCTATTTATTCTTGAGATAAAGCTGATCACTATTCCTAAGGAAAAAAAATAAAATCCTCTGCTTCTATGAAGCCAGATATAACACTGGACTCTGCCAAACACTGCAAACAAACACACACCTAATTGCTTGACATCAACAATTATTTTTTGTTCACAGTAACAAGTTTAGACTCCCCATCTTGCACCTAACTGGGTCACTACCATCAGCCCTAACTCATGCAGGAAAACCAGCTCAGCAAAGGGAAATGGTTTGCCTGCAAGGGTCACACAGTGACTCAGCCTCAGTGTTTGACAAGGAAACATGTCACTTCTCAGATGTGTGCCCACATTTGAGATGAGGCTATAACTGCTCTCAAAATCTGACCCCAGGCCTTGGGCAGGATTTCTCTGCTCAGCCAGGGCAACGCATGGTGTACTAGCAGAAAGGGGCCATGGAGAGTAATTTTACTGATAGGACATGGCTTTAACTGAAGGATGCTGAGGGTGAAGCCCCAGAATTTCCCATTCCCTACATTGATCTTCTCCTAAATGACTCATAAAAGAAATGGCCATGGAGGAAATGTTGACTACCAGGCTGGCAGCCTTGATGCAAATGGCCAAAGCAGCCAGGTCTGGATGACATTAATCCTTTCCATGAAAGATTGCAGCAATAAATCTGCATAAGGGGTGGCAATGTCTGATGTATTAAGACAGTTTAAAACAACTAAATTTGTGTACCGTAGCTTGCCTGAACGATTCACACCTGCCAAGTGACACCCACACATTTCATTGTGCCTGTCAGTCTGCCCAAACCCAGAAGGAAAAAAATAAATGTTGTTGTTTATTTTTTTTTCTCCCTACTCCTGTTACTGCCCTTCTGGGTGTTTGCAGGGCAGGTAACCTCCCTTCTCCCACTGCTCTATTTGCTGAGGTGGCTCTCATGCTGAGATACTGCATCCTCAAGAAAGGAACCCAGTCAGGTACAGCATTTTTGGAAAGTGCCTAGATGAAGGTTGGTAGACATGCCATGAGTAGCTGTTGTGCTAGGGTTTCTCAGGGGCAGAGTAGATAAGAATGTGAGCTTCAAGAAGCTTCTTATAGCTCTGACCTCTTGAGACTAAAGCTCCAGGCCAGAGAAATATTGTTTTCCCAAGCCACATGATTCCTGTCTGACTACAAGTTCCGCAAAACTGATGCCTGTTTGAATACAAGCCATGCCTGCAACATGTGTTTTATGAAGAGGAGTGATAAGGTTTTTTTAATTCTCCCTACAACATCTATGTGGATGCAGAGAGAGGGTGAAGTCCCTATGCATGTGTGTGAAAGGGAGAGTAAAAAATGCACCGTCATCTTCTTTGCTTGTCCTGAGATACATGGGAAGGGATCTGACTCAGCATTTGGGGTTAGGCACTCCACCACAGAACAAAATAACTCAAGACAAAAGTTGGAGGACAGCACAGTTGCAGGGAATTTTAACTGCAGCAATACAGGGGCTTCATAAATAGTATTCCCCTGGTTCTTAAGTTGACAGGAGGTTGTGCTCCATCTAAAACCAGGGCAGCTCAGAGAGGTCTGGCTGGAAGACAAGAGGGGGTGGTCTGCCAGCCTGGCTTAGCACCATATCATTTAAACAGAACTCCGTGTTCAATTCTTCCTGGGAGATTTCATGCATCTGATTTAGCATCCTAAATAAGATATCAAATATTAATACAAAATATTACCTCTGCCTCAGGGACTCACAAGCTGCTGTTGCCGTATACTTGAGGCTTTCATTAAATAGGCTGGGGCTGCAGCTGTATCATTCTTTTAGGAACAGATCACTTTTTCTGTGTCAGGCCACTGCTGTTGTAGAGCTGTGAGAGAGAGGATATGAGAGAAAACAGTATGGAGCAAAAGAGATGATGGAAGAGAAGGAGATACAGGGAATAGAAACTGGGAGAGCAGGAGCTGGAGAAAGAAGTATTGGAGAAAGGAATGAAGGTGTATGATGATGGACAGGGGAAAAGCAGCAAAAGAATGGAAAAAGATGTGGCAAAAGAGAGAGAAAGAGGAAAGCTTGCTTCTGATTCATAAGGCTAAAGCATAGTCCTGAGGGGATCAAGAACTACTTTCGAAATGCTGGGAAACTGTATATGATTAATAATTAGCTGCGA
Source organism: Patagioenas fasciata (assembly GCF_037038585.1). NCBI lineage: Eukaryota > Metazoa > Chordata > Aves > Columbiformes > Columbidae > Patagioenas > Patagioenas fasciata. The sequence continues at coordinate 77,125,604 of NC_092520.1, read as the reverse complement.
AATGGATTTGTGTTTCTTTTTTCCGTTTGGCTTTTTCCATTCTTTTCCCTTTGCTCAGATTGCAGGGAGCAGCTAGCCAGTTTGCCCTGCAGGACCCAGACCCTGAGCTGGCAGGAAGAAGAACAGTACATACGTGTTCATACCTCAAACAGGCGGTGAGGTGCAGTGTCCTCTGGCTGGTGGTCACTAGGACATGGTCTGTCAGTGGTGGAGTCCCCCCATAAATTTAGGCAATTCTTACTCTCCTATGATCTGTGCTATGCCTCCACTCTGACTATATGACTCAAACAGCGCCAAACTGGTTTGAAAGTATTATCTTGGATGGAAGTGCTGTTTTTTCCTGGGAATGAAATATCTTTGATGGCTCTGCAGCTGCCTTTAGCTGGTCCTGCATTGTACAAATTCTTTCCCTGCTACACTACAGCACAACACAATATTACTGAGTAATTCCAAAGGGTTTTGGTTAAAGACGGCTTTCCAGATGAGAGAAATGAGTTCAACACGCCACAGTGCTATGCCACAGATGATCTTATGCTCATGTTTTGCTGATTTTTAGGGTTTGCTACCCAAACCTCTAAAGGCAACAAGAAGGAAGACAGATGAAGGAGCAGCACAGTGTTAGTTGTGATTCTCCAGACTCCAGATTCCACAGCAGCTGGTCAGTAGAGAGGTATAAAATGTTCACAGTCGGCAGCAGCAGACACTCTCTTTATTTCTTGGAGATCAGATTTTTACAACGTGGTTCATTTGACCAAGGGAACGCAAATGCAATTCCCGGGTATGCTGACTTTCGGTCTAAAAGGAATCACAGTTTGATCAAGCAGTCTGACCTTCTGTGCTCTGCAGGTCTTTTGCATTCTTACTCTGTTGCCACTGTAATGACAAGAAGAACTTGTTTTTGATGAAAGCATTTATTTTTTTTTTTTAATTTTTTTTTTTTTCAGATGAATATTTAGGCTTGATTGAAGGACAGCAGGGAATGGGATGTCTGTACCTTATGTCAGTGGCTGTTTCCTGGTTAACCATCCTCCCTGTTGGAATTCGTGCTATTTATCCAGCACAAATTTGTCCAGCTTTAGCTTCTACTCAGTGGCTCCTACTCTGTTTTTTGTTTTTTGTTTTTTTCTGCTATATTAGAGACCCCTTTAGTAGCTGGCATTTTCTCCCCATGAAGATACTTGAATGTTGCAATCAAGTCACTTCTCAGTCTTCTTTTTGATAAGCTAAAGAAACTAAACACTGAGGTTCCTGTTGTAAGGCACTTTCTCCAGCCCTCTAAACACTTTAGTGACTATTTTCTTTTATCTTTGATTTTTCAGCATCCTTTAAGAGATGGACACCAGAACTGAACATATTATTCTAGGCTTAGTCTCACTAATACTGTTATACAAACACAAAATAACCTCTCTACACCAGAGGAGTAAAAACCGTTTTTTTCTTCTGCAGTCAAGGCTTTTAGTTAGCCCCCTTAATCACATAATGGTACGAGATGATCATCGCTTGCCTGGCATAGCCACTACATACAATTTAGAAACAATGTGTACCGAAGCACTTTTGGTGGGAATGGCTTGCACTCTTTCTTCTTATCTTTGCACTGAACCGTGTCAAAATGCATTTTGTCTGTAAGCACCCACTTGCTATTCGGTGCAATTCCAGGTCCATGACTGCCTTTTTTTCTAATATTTACTACTCTACCAGACTTTATGTCTCTATAAACTTTACTGGCTGCAATTTTTTATTTACTTCTAGATCATTAGGCATCAGACCCAGTTCTGATTATGGAGCTGTGTGAGACACCATTCCCATTTGAAGAGTAGTTCCTCCTGACAACTCTTTCTAGAGGTCTTGCAGTTGTTTATTCTTAATCCATTTGTGATGTGCTTTATGCATGTTGTAAAATCATTGCCGGTCTACTTTTTAAGCAGCGTATCATGCACTACTAGGTGAAAAGAAACCTGTGTTGTTATCTTCATTAGCTAAACTTGTGAATCCAAGAAAATCACAGCAGGTTTGACATGTTCTTTTTATGTAAGAACCTGTTGTTTGGCATTAATTATATTTGTGCTCATTACTTTGTTGTCAGCTGACGGCTGGCTATCTCACCTACCACTACTTGGAATAAGCTGCTTGGATCTTTTGCTACATGAACACAGCATTAACATTCTCCCAGTCTTCTGAGAATTTTCCTCTACGCCAGGTTTTGTTTACTGTTGGTTACTGTCTCTAATCAATAGGTAGCACAGCAAACTCTTTAGGACTCTTGGCTACAAGTCATTCACGTCTGGAAACATCAAAATATCTAACCTGAGCAGATGATGTTTAATATCTTCAGACACACTAATGGACTGGAAAGTACTTTGTCATCCTCTTAGTTTTTTTTTTTTTTTTTTTTTTAATGCAGACGAGGAGATGTACTTTAATCAGTTTCCCTTTTTCCAATATATAATAAAATATTATCTCCATTAGTCATAGACCCATGCAACTGATAGAATTCATTTAGATCCTACAACACTTAAACTTCTTATTGCCCTTAGCTCTACCAGTCACTTATTTTCAACTTGTCTTTAGTTTTCTTTATCAATTTTCTATATTCACAAGTTGTAATTTATATTGACTGCTGTCTATCGCTTGATACAGTATAACCCATTTATCGTACATGTCTTTCCAGTTTCTGATTGCTGCTTTGACTTTGCAGCTGAATAAGGATGATGAGCTCTCAGCCAAAGCATGCCTTTTGTTGATTGCAAAGCCATACATTTTTATAACAAACTCTTCTGTAAGACCTGCCAATTTCCATTTATCTTTCATGCCTAATTTTTCGCCCATCAATTTCACTTGTATTTTTCTTCTACTGTTGAGAAATTAGCTCTTTGCAACTGCCCTCTGTTTGCCCACATTTAATGTAATCATCTTGCAGTCATTATCATCTGTAATTTTAGAAACCTTTAAACTCTATCAGCTCCAGCATATATCCTTACGATTAAAGCTCCTTAAAACAGTGCTTTCATTTTTCTCTTCTGCCATAGGTATGAAGAAGAAGTAGGCACTTAAAGAATAACTCATCCTATTTTCTGGTTTGATTTAGCAGTCTGGAACATCCCCATACCAGCATGCCTCCTGGGTTTTATTAGGCAACACATTAATCCGCATGCATTCAACATCCTTTGGTTCTGGATTATCAATAACTCTAAATTAAGCAATGATATCTTTAATGCAGACTGCCACCTCCACTTCTTTTATGTACTCACTTGTTCCTAAACTGTTTAAACCCATGAATTTTAACATTCTAGTCATGCGAATTGTCCCACCAGGTTTCAGCAATGCCAATTATATCAATGAGAATTTCCAATTTCTTTTGCTTGTTACAGAACCTCTTTGCACTGCAAGATGAGCAGCTGAAACCTTTCTTCCCATATATGCTGCTGCATCAATGCAGTTTATCTGTGATGAGCTGAGTTCAGTGTCAGTTTTTCACTCCTGCACACTGTGGCTAGACTCCCAGGGTGTGGACTGTGTGATCTGGTGTCAAGACTCTATCAGTATCCTTGTTTTATAACAGTGCTAGAGGCTAGCTTTGGAAATGGCTTGCTCTTTTGCCTATAAGAACCATTAAAGCTATTGCATTGGAACCTGGCACCTGTCAAGTCTGTCTGTCTTCAGAAAACCCATGATATTTAATGCTAAGACATATTAAATAAAGGAAAACAAAAATGTCTTTGCCTCTCATTTTTACAGCTGGAGGGAGTTTTGTGGGGAGCTAGTGGAAAAGGTACCTTTTGTACTTTGGTCCAAGGATGATGAGCTAAGAAGTCCAGAACGCAGCTGAATCTGTGCAACTGATCTGGAGGGCAAGGAGTCCCTTAACTATCAACCATAAGGCAAGTCAGATTATTTCCCTCTACGCTCCAGCTAAATATCTTTCTTGCCTGAGTTGCTCTCCCTCTAGTTAAATATCGCAGGCTGCATTGAAATTGGGCCGGTGGTGCTGTCCATGTCACATGCATGGTTGTTTAGCAGCAGACTGGGAATCAGTGACATCTCTCCATCTTCCTGAGGGTTTTCAGAGGATGGTGTATTAAGTCATGCAGGCAAGGGCTTCTGAGGCAGATGAGCAACTGTCCATCGTAAGAGGATGTCTCCTTTGTAGCCTGCCTGAGGCCTGGGTTACAAGGGCTGTTTGATAAGCAGGGGACAGTCAACTAGATGGAGAAAAATCTTTGCAGCAGATGATATCAAATACCAAATAATAAATTTGAGACAGGAGATCTTGCAATGCTGATAGTCACATACATAGAGACAGAGAGATAACATAGATTAAAATTTCAGTATAATACCTTGAAAAAATTCTTGTTTTCATAAGGAGCCAATACCACAGATTGTGCCAATCGGATTAATCAGTTTTGAATCTTTGGAATCACCGCGAAAGAGAAGTTGATTCAGTTGACAAGTGGTTTCCCAACCCATGGCAGGCTTGTTGGGTTCTCCTAGAGCAGGCTATGTGGAGAGACCCAACGTTGGTTCTTCCTGGAGCAAGACAGGCATCTACCCAGCCAGTGTCCTCACCTCCTCTGTAAAGGAAAGACTCATTGGTTACACTGTTTGGGGTTCCTCCACCAGTGGCTGATAGGGAACAAACTAAAGCATGAAAAAACAAATCTCCCTAGCACAACACATACCTTTACCAGAAACTTGCTCTTGATCAATGCTTATCATTAGTTTAGACTCTCAGCCACAAGTCTCTGACATCTCTTTCACTAAGTGCAACACTAGTGCAGAGTTCTTATTTACTCATGTGCCTCAGCTTGCTTTGTACAGCACAAACAAATAATAAACACCCAAGAGGACAATGAACAGTTTATCTGGGAAATGCAGTGTGTAAAATGGCAATTAGTCTAAAATCTGATTCCAGTGTATGCTCACAACACAGTCTCTGTGCAAAACCATGTGGGAAATTGTTGTTCAGCTTGCTACAAAGCACAGTTTCCATTGCCATTGAACATGGGTCAAGATATGTACCTTATTCCTTTGCCCTAATTTGCAACCACTTTGCCTGCCTATGATCCATCTCTTCCCCTGTTGCATTCAATGGACTGCGAGCATCAAGTCACCAAGTACCAGCGCTTGTGTCATCTGGGCTGAGGAAAAGCTCAGGTGCCTGCTCCAATGCAAATCATTCAGGCGATGCTTGGTTGCCTCTCAGCTGAGTCAAGCATTTTAAAAAGAATATATCAGAAGAAGGGGTACATCAGCTGTTTCCTCAGCCTTTCATATTCTTGCCTGCATGATATAACAGAAGAGGATCTCAGCTCCATCTGAACAGTATGAATCATGGCTGGATTGTCAGCAGTGCTACAGGCAAAAAGGTTTAACAGTCGTGTGGCTGAAGAGAATCATATTTTTAACAAAGGCTTAGAGCTCCCTGATGGTGGCAGGGGGTTCCAGAGTGAAAACCTGTGCTGATGAGGATATAGTGTCAGGTAGCTGTTACCTTTTCTGGCCCTCAGAGTCATGGGGTCCTGATGTCCCAGTAATGACTACATACAAAAAAACCCCAGCATCACATTGCAACATACCTCAGTGGTGCTTAAAGAGTGCTCTTGCAGAGAGCCACCTCAGGACATGGGCACCATGGTTCATACTGCCTAAGCTCTGAGTAAAGCATGACTTACACCCCAAGCCTCCCTGTGCAAATGTGCTCCATGCCTTTAGGAGTGAAGTGTCAGGATTTATTCCACCAGACTCTGAGATAATATGACAAATTTGCATTTTCAACTAGGTCTTGCAAATTCCACCACTTCCCCCAGCATGTAGCTGTACTTTGCTCCATCACTAGCGACTCTCTTTATTTCAGCAGGACAGCTGAGGGAATAAAACATGATTCATCGTGAATAAAAGAAATAGCAGATAACACTTAAGGAAACTAAGATGCGTAAACTGTCTTATGGGTCAGATGTTCAGCCTGCAGCAGGGATGACTGTGAGTATGATGAGAAGTTTATCATCTTGCAATGGGGCAAAACACTGGAGGCTTTCATATTGGACACAGCTGAAAAACTCTGCAGCTACAGCTACATATTTAGGAACATATGAATGCAAGAATTCTCCAAGGAGACATAATATAGCTCTTGCTAACAAAAGCAACTGTACCCCAATGCTTTTATAAACTGATCAAGTCCCAAGTAGTTATGTGGCTTGACCCCACTCTCCCTTGGATCCCACATAATATAGGACTAAATACTATGAAAGACTTTGGAGCATCTAAGCAAAGAGAGGCAAAACCTGCCATACTGGCAGACAAAGTTCAGATGCTGAACACTGATGCATGCAAAGGAATAATCTCACTGAGCCCTAAATGTTACAGGACCTAAATTAGCTGTCCATAACCATCAAGTTATTGAAAACTTGCGCTTCATTGCAGTGTTATTTGAAAACAGACAGAGGAAGGAAGAAGGGTACAGCACTTCTATACATGTTGGTATAAATAGTTATTGAAACATATGTTTGTGATTGCAGAATTTTCATTCTGCTGTGGGTTACGCTGACTGGGGGTGGCTACAACTGTCTGCAGGATGAATGCTGAGTGGATGCTTCTTGTCTTTATGTTTGTCTATAAAGCACACAGTATAACATTATCCTGTATTAAACAATAGTTATTATAATAATATATAAAAAATCACTCGCAAAAGTGACCCAGGCTGGGAATTTTCACAGCGTTTGCCTTACTGAAAAGAGTCCCAGGAAATGCTAGGTCTACTTTGCTGGTTAATATTCCTCTAACCTAATTATCCTTATTTGTCTCTTCTTTAAACTAAAGGATTGCATCCTTCTCAATATTTCTTTGACAGTAGCCTCCCAAGCAGATAATGATTCATGTCACTGGTCTCTGAACTTCTTCCATTTCTACTGTAACCGCTTTGATGGCTGGTGGGTAGGACTGAACACAATATTCCAAGTTAAAGCACACTATTGATTTATTGAATGGCTCTATATTTTCAGTAATCTCTTTCACACACACTTTCTTGCTACTGATGCTAGGAGAGTAAATGGATAAAAAATATCTCTCAAATGCACTAAAATGGAAAATCTCAAGTACAATCTCTTCCTTCCCCCTGGAAAAGTAACAGATCTGACACCCTCTGTGCTGCAGAAAGTGCACATCCATCTTGGCTTTTCAGAGAGGTGAACTTTTGACTTGCAGTGTGACTTTCAAGAAAGTTGGCATTTATTGTGTTACTGCACATTTTCGAAGTACCTGTCTCTTATTTATAGAGGTGAGATTCAGTTAGCTGAAAATGTGAATATCTTTTATTGGGCTGAGATATGTTAAAGAAGAGGATGCTAAAGGACTTTTCTTTGCCAGCAACCATTTCTGCAGGTAGATTTTAGCACTAGGCATCTGTAACTGTTTTAATGAGGAATGCTTTTTCCATATAAAATATACGGGTCATTCATAACGTAGTGTCTTATAAGTATGATGGCATAAAAATTTATACCAAAACTAAATTCCTGAAGTCAGGCCCATAATATGTACAGACGCACTGAGATTAGGTATTAGAAACCTCTTTTTCTTTAGGACCGTTGTTTAAAATTTCTGCCTGTGTAAGAGTCACTCTTATGACTATACTAGCCTCTGGGACAAAACACAGTAGCAGACTAAAAGTTCGTTATGCCCTAGAAAAAGAATCATTTTTAGGGAGGGAGAAAACCCCCACCCCATATCCTGTGAACAATAAATATCAAGAACTTTTAGGAAGTCAAGATCACTGATTTCTTCTGGCCACCTCTTGGTATTCTCTTCTCCATCATCTCCTGGATGTCTATGAGGTGCAGTTAGACTTTAAGAGGAGGGGGAGCAGGGTCCTTGTGTCCCTAAAGCAGCAGTGCAGACACCCTCCCAGGCAGCTTTGAACTCAGTGCTGGCAGCCTTCCTGCTGACTCCAAGATTTTTCTGCTCCTGTAAGGACTTAAGGATGAAGCTTCTGGACATAGAGGCACTTAGACTCTATCTATCTTGGCATATGCCAGTGTAGATAAAAGAGTATATGGCTATGTGCTGAAGCTGTCTGCTAGAGAAAATTGACAAGAAATAAATGAAAAACGTAACTGTTGTCATTATCACCGTGTGTCTTCTATAACAGATAACAAGGATGACCCTTACCAACTAGGAGCTCAGTCTCACAGACTGCGTTGGAGGTGTTTAAAAGGCATTTAGATGAGGTTCTTAGGGACATGATTTAGTGCTAGAGTTAGGTTATGGTTGGACTCGATGATCCTGAGGATCTCTTCCAACCAAAATGATTCTACGATTCTATGACTTTGCATCCCTCTTTCCATCTATTGTGCTCTTCAGTGCTCCATACTACAGTTTCTCAGTGTATAGCCATACTGTGTGGTTCACTAATTGGTTCAGGAATCAGTCCTAATAAAAATAGGCAGCTGTGTGAATAATGACACACATAATTCTCTTCTTTTTTGGCTATTGAAAGCCACCTGAAGTTATTGGTATTAGTGGAAAACTAATCCAGTCCTGGAGAGTAACCCCAGCCTCTATTATAGCCAAGACTACAGAAATGAACATTAGGAATTTGCAGAACTTTATCATTCACTTGTGATGCCACGTGTGTTAGACATGTCTCCTGCACACAAAGGAGACTTTGTGCTTGTAACAAGCATTGAGCTATTATAATGGACTTGCAAGTATGAAATATGAACCTTTAACATTGGCTATATCTTTGGGATTAAGAACAGTTGTGCCTCTGGATTTTACACAGCACATATTTGATGTCATCCTACCCATCAGCAAGCAACACAAGTGATTAACAGACACAGATAAAAAAAGAAAAAGTCTAAGGAGGTTAGGACTCCATGCAAATACCTGTGGATAAACAGCATCCCTGGGAGTTTCTAGACATTCTAAAGTGACACAGAGAGTTGCTCAGTCTGTTATTTGATCTTGTTCATGTTTATCACCAAAGAATCTGAATATTGAACAGTGAATGCGTGTAAATCCTGCAGTGAGACAGCAGGGAAGTGGTGGTCAGTCAGCATGGTAGTAATCTGCTACAAACAGTTCCTCTCTGAACAACTCTTTTAGTGTCACATTCTCCTGCTATGATCAGATGTTGCTGTGGTGGGAAGATAAACAGAGGCATAAAATGGATGATATGGTTCAGGATGACATGGTTCAGGTCATTAGCCATCAGTTTGATGGGTCAAGTGCAGTTTCCATCCTTGGATGTTTTCAAAATCAGACTGGACAAAGCCTTGAGCAACTTGGTCTGATATCACAGTTGACCCTGCTTTGAGCAAGGGATTGGACCAGATGACTTCTTAAGGTCTTTGAGGTTTTGTTTGTTTGTTTGTGTGTTTTGTTTTTTTTTTTTTGTGTGTGTTTTGTTTTTATTTTCGTTTTTGTTTTAAACAAGTAATCTGCGTTATCTAAGAGCCTATAACTCAGTAAGAGCTTTCTGATGGATCTTGTTGCCAGGGTCCCAAATCAGTGCTCTGATGCCAGAACATCTTCACAGTCTGGCACGCTTTCTTAGCTGACTGCAATCTTGCAATTAGTTTCACTCCTTGCGATGTGCACTTTGAAAGCATTCTGCATTCGGTGAAGCTAAAGGTCTAGAAGAATACCAACAGGGAGTCTGTGGCTGTGAAATGTACAGCCAGAGGTCAGACTAAAATTGATTAACAGTAACTAGAAACTCCCATCACTTTACCCAAATACATTTACTTTTCATTAGGACTAGCAAAATACGGTGGCTGTTTTCCAGACATGACATCCCCCTACATTTTTTTTCCCAAAGTTTCTCCCATCCCCAACTTTGTTTCATTTGGGAATGAACACTAAATCATAATTTCTGTTTAATTCCGTGTGGACCATCTTTCTTCAGTCATATCAAGCAATTTCATCCTATTTCAGTTCTATTAGAAAAAATGTTTGTCTGTTTTAATACCCCTTCCTCAGCCTAAACAAAGAAAAAATTGGAGAAGAAACAGGGGCTTTTTTATTCTGAAGAATTAAAATCTCTAAGGGAACAAACATTTCTCATGAGCTTTCAAAATTCAGGTTTTGCCCAGAAAAAAAAAAAAAGAAAAGCAAGCCTTTGATGAAGATATTAGCAGCTCACTCTAGCCACAATAATAAATGAAACTCTCTGGAAGCAAAAAGAGCCAAGTAGCCTCTTAAAACAGATAGCTGCCTGTGATGGCTTTTTATGGATTGATGAACTTCGCACAGCAAGCTCCTATGGTGCTTCTGTAAGACTCTCTCTCACCTCCAGCTTAGGGTGACTGTCCAGTAGAAATCCCTATATCATGGCAGGAATCTCTCTGTGAATGGCCACAATGCATATAGGGGCTATATATAGTCCGGAATCAGGTTAATTGTCTATAATAGTGCTCTTCACTCTCTTTGTCATGTTTATTGTTGCTGAAAGATGTCAGCCTGAAAAATACTGAGACTGAAATACTTCATTTTCCACAGGAGAGTTAACTCCAAATGTAGGGCAGGCTCCAACAACATTTCAACCCTTCAGATGAGACTGGGTACAACTGGGGACAACTGTAGTGACAGTTTTGTGATCTGGACAGTTCCTCAAACACAACAGGACAGGATCGTCCACAAGAGATAGCCATTATTAGATGGTAGCCACTTATGGTTGCTTTTAAGTGGAAGAGATTTGAGCCAGTCATAGTATTTAGAAGTTGAAGGCTTCACACATTTTGGTGTGCTTGCAGATTTCTGTACCTTTGAGGTCTGTGAACTCCTGGTGCAACACTGAGAGTAAATGACAACCCCTAGGAGTATGCTGTTCGTGGCACAAAGCAACCAGGAGGATAATATAAGGGGGGACAATAGGGTAGACAAGGGAGATGGCAGAACAGGTGGCAGGTACCATCACTGACCAGGCACAGTCCCACAGCACCAAGCAGGGTGCTGATAGAGATAGGGTCAAGTCCGTGGACCATCCAGGGAACGAGCCAAGGCTTTCTACAAGGCGGATCTAGCATCTCTCTGACAAAAAAATTCATTAAGCCAGTGCAGAGCTGAGCACAGGTACATGGGCAACACGTCCCAGAAGCTTTTTTTAAGCTCAGTTCTAGGCTAATGGCTAGGGGGTGAATGGATGGAAGGCCCAGGTAAGCTAGCCAGGGCAGTTAAGATCTATTAGTACCTTCAATGCATGGCAGGTAAAAGGTTGTAAATAAGGGGGAGCAATATTCAACAGAGAATGTGAACATAAAATCACAGGGAGCTGTCCATAGCATCTTGTGAACAATGGCCTTAGGGCTAAATATGAACTGATCATTCCAAGTTTGGTTTTGGTGGCACTGGTGTGTTTGTCTGTCTGTCTGTCTGTCTGTCTGTCTATCTATCTATCTATCTATCTCTCTATTTTTGGTACAGGGCAGAAAGCATTTTTTTTAATTTTTTTTTTGCTTTGAGCTACAGGCAGTAATACGTGGGCACAAAAGATACATATCACTCAGCAGAACAGCAGTGGATTCAAGACAGAACAGGAAAGTATTTAAGGGAGAAAACAAGAGCAAGGGCAGAGGAAGAGGTTAGCCCATGCGAGAGAGCAGAATTTGCAGGACTACACTGTAGGTGAGAACAACCATTGCTGCCAGTTGTCATGTGTTGAGGTCTAAGTGGATCGCCATCAGGAAGGCATTTCTTTCTAAAGCATATATGAAAACATGAGAAGCGTCATCAGCTATTTTACTACATCTTAGAACACATCTACCTGATCATTCTGCAAGAGACAATACTACAATATATGATGAAAAGAGCTGCTTCAGCATGAAAACTTCTTCTATTCCTCTGACTTCTTTGGATATGCCAAGCTGCATGCCCAAGGGAGACTGGGCTGGTGGAGCGCTGTCGCAACAGCATGTTTTCCATAAAAATGTCAGGTGTGTGAGGATGAGGCAGCAACAGGGATTATAAGGGTCAGAAGAATCTTTATTTTTGTCTGGAAACATTATTAGGACTTGTTAACTTCTGTGGGCCAGTCTGGAAAATTGTGGCATACCACTGTCTCCTAGCACTCCCTGCACACACTTCATGTGTTATTTGCACATGAGAAGGAGACTTAGACAGCAGATGCTGCAGAAAAGGGAAACAGTGAATATTTATTCAGATTCTGCACAGCTGCTCATCTCCACTCCTCCCCCACTCGCTTTTGTTTCTTATTCATGAGGACTGGTGTGAATGGGGTTCTGCCTGGCGTGTAACGTTTGGGACACAGCTGTGGCAGGAGTATTTTCTGCATGAGGAAGGAGAAATCTTGTAATTAAAAGCATTCTGACGTGCAGTTCAAGAGCAGTAAAGCACAGCACATCAGTGAGGAAGCCACTCACACAGCCTGAACAGGAGAGGGGAGCAAGCTGCAGACATCTCCCACAGACTGAAGTTCATTTGCATGAACCATTCATGAAATAATTACCAAGAGCAACAAAAAGCAAAGTCTGTTTGCTAATGATTCATGAGCTGGATAAAGGGTTGAATTAGTTGGATAATTTATTTGTAAAAATAATGTAGTCAGCTGTAATTAGAAGGCTGGATAGAGTGATCTAGAAAGAGAAGGGAAACATTCCCAACAGCACATGACCTTTCAGAGGGTATTGTTATTTTTGAATGGAAGCACTCCTGAGAGCCTGTGGATTTGCCTGGGTGCAGAGTGGATTTGGTGGAGGCCTAAGCACCACGATCCTTTCCACCAGGATTCTTTTTTTTTTTTTTTTTCTTTTCCTAATGTAGGGATCCTTTCCTTTCTTGGCTTTGACCTGTTTGAGCAGTTGGTGCTATTCCCAGTGGCTTTTGGGTATAGATCAAAGCGTTGCTGAAATCACTTTCAAGTCAAGCAGAGAGCATTTGGAATTAGATCAGCAACTAGCTTCATTTTAAAAGATTTAGAGATTTTCTGTTGAGAAAAAAGTTGGGTTTTTTTTTGAAACATAGTAGGGCATTAACTTTCTGGGAAGTCACTCCAGACAGTTCGTCTTCTCCCTGCCTCCAGTGCTTTAACTACAGAGGCTGAGACAGGGATGTCCCTTGTGTGAAGCACCAGTGCATCTAGTCCACAATGAATATCTACAGGCCTGTGTGTGATCAATCCCAGCACTGCCCATTTAGCTTGCCAAAGAGTTGAGCTGAAATGGTTCCTTGTCTGTCATCTGGCCTGGCAGTGACACCAGCAGTGAAGACTGACAGTTCTGTTTTGTCTTGGTCATGCTGCAGGGCTGTTTTCTTCTCAGCCGAATGGGGAGTGTGGAAGAAAAAGAACTTGGCTGAGCAACAGGAGGAGGGGAAAGGAGTCACGGGCAGGTAGGAAGCCCTTGATGACGACAGAGATGAGGAGTAACCCATCTCTTGCTTTGTACAGAGCATTGCCACATCCTTCTCACACAGCCAGCAAGCCAATGTTTGGTATGGACCTTCTCCTGAGTGCTCTCTTCCAGCCACTTATGCATACTAACAGCTATGAAAATGGTAGAGCAGCCCCTTTGGATGTTATCTGCCTCCCTCCTCTCTGAGCACCGCCTCCCTGTTTCAGCCTGGCAAGCTGTGTGAGTGGAGGCAGGACCTTCCTCTGTCAAAGGGAAAATCCTCTGGATCGAAGACAAGCGCTGGCTGACCCAAACATCAGCAGTTGTGTCAAGCTCACCTCAACTGGTCTGTAGTTTAATCATCCCTGCCTGTTTTTGTTGGCCTGCTCTGAAGCCCTTGGAACAACACTCAAAGGGGCCTTTCCTTGAAGCTGCAGTGAAATGTTAAAGGGACCGTTGCAGCTCTCCATCACACAACGAAGCAACCAGAGAAGTTAATACGCTGAATCTGCCACTGGTTCTCTAACAAAGGGTTCTCATAATGCTGAGTCCACATTTCCAGCAGGACAGGCGACAACACTCTCTTTCATGCTCACGGGATGCTGCAGCTTAAGCCAAGCCCTTCCTGACCTGCTCATTGCTGTAGGGTGCTCGACTCTGCTGCCAGGGATGGCCAAGACCCAGGGAGTGTCAACCAAAACAGGGTGAAATCCTCATAGGGGGGGTTAAAAGGACCTTACATGGAGAAGCCTGTTTTTGAACAGCCATGCAAACTGATGTAAACATTTTAAGGATACTGGAGGTTGCTCTTAAAAGGTATATCTATGAGCCATGGGAGATTTTTCATCTCTCCCAGGGGTAAATCAGTAACATTCAAAGAGAAGCAAGTCCCTTAGATACTGAAAAGCAACTGTTTGTTGCCATCTCTGTCACAGACTTGTATAGAGGGACTTGAGAAAAGAGTGGGTGGGAAGGGTTTCCACCAGACCAAAACAAGACTGTGAATCATCAATGTCACACTTGTGAAAATGTGTAAGACCATTCTAAGAAGTATGGCTAGACTCCTGTTGAGACTTGGGAAGCAATCCTTCAGCACTAGTATTGGTACAGACTCAGCTCGACAGCTGGCATCACACTTCAAAACGTTTGTGGATCAACTGGGCAGAGCCTAGGAGGAGAGTGCCAAGAAAGGTCAACAGTCAAGAAAACAAGATCTGTGAGAAAAGACAGAAAGTACTGGGCTAGTTTAATCTAGAGAAGATGACATTGGCTGAGGAGGAGGATGTGATGATGTGCGGTCTTCAACACATAAAAGACTAGTGACAAAAGGATGGGAGCCATCCTTTTTTTGTATCTGTGCTGGGGAAAAGACACATGGTGAACTGCAGCAAGAGGAATTCAATTTGGACGTCCAGGTTTTATGGGTAAGGCTAGAGACACACTGAAGCAGATTGTCTGGGATGGGTGGGTTTCCATCCAGGTAAACGTAGATAAATACCTGCCAGGAATGGTCCGGATATAGGTAATTCTCTTTTGGGCAGGAGATAGATAAAATGAATGTTTGAGATCCCTTTTAACTCATATATTTTATTAGTCTACAAGGAATATCACAAAGCCTCACACTAGTCATACACAGGGGATAGAATTTTGGCACTGGAATATGGGGAGAAGGAATGGACATCGCTTCCAAAGTTTGTTGAGCTTTTAGAAAGGAATCAGAGAGTTTCCAAGTCAGAACATATGATCAGAAAGGATCCATTTCATGTGTTAGTATGCCAAGCAGAATGCTGTCCACACCTCATTAGGACTCAGAGTCTTTAAAGGCACAGAAAACAAAAAAAGAAATGCCCATGTAAAAAACAACCTGTGTAAAAAAATTTAAAAAGAAAAAAATAAGAAAAAAAAAATCTCCCTCATACCCAGCTACAGTGCACTAGCTACCAAACACGACTTGTTTGTCACCCTTCAGCCCGGTGATGGTTGACTTCCAGCAGTGCTGCAAGTACAGCGGAAAGGTGCACAGAATACTTCAGGATGGAAGTTTCTCCCTACAGAGCCATATGGCCACAAGCAGATAACGCTGTGAGCAGCATTCATTAACAATTTCCAAATCTGCAGCAGCTGGAGCGTGGGATCATTTAAAACATGACTGATTTACTTCCTGCAGCCTTGAAAAGGAGGGATCGGTTGGAACCCAAATGCACAACACATTTCTCTGGACTTATCAAACGGAGCCACATGCCTCTCATTATCATCACACACTCACAGAAGCTACCTCTTGGGGAGGGTACTGGAAAGGCACACAGGACAGATGCTCGGTGGAGCATTGGCGGGGGACCAGGTATCCCAGTTGCTGGGGTGGCTCCAGAAACTGAGCAGAACGGCATGAGCAGAAAGAATATCTATAATAATCCTGACGAAAACAAAGCATCGGGCTACTATTTTATTTTAGCCACAGCAAGAACAACAATAAAAGCTGTCAGAGGCAAGGTCTGTTCTTTCAGCAAAACTGTTATGTGAAGGCTTGTAATGAACTGTACTCACCTAAAAATAGTGTTCAAGTTAACACGGTGTACCTTAATTTGTGGGGCAGTGATCCATCTTTGTGCCCACCAGATGTTACTGCATTAATTATTGACAGCAACATGGCATTTCTATAGTACTTCATAGTGTTAAAAGACTTTTATAAATAGATAGATAAAAAATTAATCAATCAATTTTGTTAGACAATTAACTAGCATCCACCGTTTTAGTCTGAGATGATGCCAAGATGATGTGTTTTTCTAAAGCATGCAAGAAGGGAGAGACTGAGCTTGCCAGAAAAAAGGAGAAATGCTTCCAACCTAAAAAATGTGGAATAATTTCTGAATGTTAAGCAATGGGGTTAAATGCTTAGAGCCTCCAAAAATTTTGGGCCCTGGGATGGAATCCATTTCCTTCAGCTTGATTGAATGCAGACGTTTCCAGCTAAGTTCATTGTCATGGGCTCCCTTTATAGTCAGCAAAAAGAAATGAACCATGCTCTTCAAGTGCCTATTCCTTGCAGTTGATCATAGAAAGAGATATTGTAGATGGCAAGGTCTGACGTAGGCATTGCACAGCTGGGGGAGAAGAATTCTCCCCTGACAGCTCCTTTGAAAATCTGTCGGGAAAAACGTTTCAAGCTCCAGCGCTGGAGCTGCTGCAGTTTAGTTCTTTAAAGAAGAGGTGAGATGGGCCTCAGGGGAAGGACCGCTGGGCATGTGGCAGGCACAGGTCCCAGCCAGTACCATGATGGCACCTCCTCTGCAAAGGCATAATGTAACAAGAGCACCTGTCAGATGTCATGGAAAGCTCTGCTCCTCCAGCACCTCAGTGTGAGTTCTGCCCGGGAGCTGCTCTGCTGCAGAGAATAAGTGTCTGAGGTCCAGGTTATGAAGGAAACTGTTGTCCAGAAACACACGGGCAGGCTTCACCAGGCTGTTTGGTTCGTCTCTAAATTGCAGTGATACTGGGGCTCTTGCTGGCATGGCAGTGGGGATGCTGGAAGCACGATGGGTAGTGGCCACCAGCTGCTGCATAAGTGGCCATGCCGGCTCTGTGCTTTGCACAGTCTCTGTGGGCCTGCGGAGCCTGAGGCAGTAACAGGAACCCAGCACAGTTGTAAGGGGCATTAATGATAAATAGGAACAATATCCAGGAATGGATTGCAAAAGCCTCTACTCTGTTGTCCCTGCAAAAGGCATCAGAGCTCATAATACACTGCAATACATGTCTCCCTTCAAATGTTTCTCCATAGCAAATAAGCTGGTGTTTGTTTTATTGTGCTTTTTAGTATATAAGAAGTCAGCTGGGGAACAAGAACGTAGAAAGCTGATATTGTGCAGGCAATACAGCACACCCCTAGAGCTGAGAGGCTTGCAGTGTAAAATGCCAGGACCTGGATCCCCTTTTTTTTGACAGCAAAAGCCAGAATTCTCCTGATTATTCAGAATTTCACCTTCCCAGTTGGAGAGGGCTATAGGATCTGGCTGTTGGAGGAGACATGATGGGAGGAGAAAGAGGAAAAAAGAACTCCTATAAGCAGGGATGAAAATCCTCTTTCTTCCTCCTGTTTTGAAGGCCAATACTAGGGCAGTTCTTACCTTGGGGACAGCAGCATCCAGCTCCACAAATATTTTATAAATTTCACTAAAATCTTTCCTTGTAATTTTGTTTTAACAGTGATGCATAGTTGCAACACAATGCATCAAGTGTTTAAGGAAATAATATTGTACAAAGCAAGAAGAGCACTGGTGATCTTTATTAAGATAATACTAATAAGACAAGAATATTTTGTTATTATCTGTTGAAAGACGGAAGACATGGCTGTTACCTTGTAAAGGACTAACCTTTATAACGTTCTCCCACACAGGTCTTTTTAGGTTCATCTGAATTGACACTCTCCAAAATATCCAAGTGTTATTTAAAAAAATAAATCCATGGAAACTTGTCATGAGTACTCATAATGAGTTCTCATAGATTTGTACACTTTCTAAATAATGCTTAAACATTTTAGAGTTCTTCTGCATTTGTGCTCCTGTGCAGTAGTCCTCAGTGGGGATTTCACTGGCTGTCCCCAGGCTCGGAGATTAACATGAAGCAACACAGGCTGATTGCAAAGTCAGGGCAAATAGGAGAAAGCTACAAGGTCTTTTATGAAGTAATGACCTTTTTTTTTTTTTCATCGCCAGCCACGAAAGAACCCTATATACCCTCACCTTGATAGTAATACATAGATTATGAATAACCTTTCACTGTTCTTGTCTGATAGTCTTCCTTTAAACCTCTATCACATTAAACATGCATAAGCATACCTGCTATAAAATTTGCTTTCAGGATCCCCACCAGCTAGAAAACGCTAGAGCTGTCAATGGCCAGGACACTGACTCTTTTGCCCTGGATCTCCTGTTACTGCTGGATTTTCTCTTCTTTCTCTAGTAGTGCCTGGTTTCTAGAGGAACACTACTTAGTTGTTTGTCTTGTGCCTAAAATGTTTATGGCACCCTCTTTGCAGATAGACATACATAATTCCTGCCCCAAGGAGCTCTTGACTGCAGCTAGGTTAAGGAAAAAAACAAAACAAAACAGATACAAACCTGATGATAGGGAGAGAAATACAAGGCTTCATTGCTTGTGCAGATTTTCTCTGCTCCAAGCTGGGAGGGGATGCTCACTATCTCAGAATTAAGAGTCTCGTTAGAAAAACTGTACCAGCTCATTTGACTGTTTAAGGAAGCAAGCAGCTGTGAAGTGCGTAACAGGGCTGTGAAGAGAGTCTGAAGACTTGACTGAGATACACTCAGACCTTGTGGCTGTTTTGGTGTGTGGGCCATGGGTCAGAGCAAGAACAGGGTCAAAAGGAAATTTTCCTTACCGCAAGCCAGCCTACCGATTCTTCTTACTCCTTTCCACCTCTTGCACCTGGAGACTTCTGCAAGCTGGAGACTTACTCAGAGGAGAACCCTGATTTGCATCTGCCTACCAGGGGAAACCAACCCACCCTTCCTCTTCAGCCAGCCAGGCCCTTTGCCTGACTTCATAAACAGAGGAATGCCTCTAAACAGGCAGGTCGACAAAATGGGCCAAATCTTTGGCCTTTTTAGCTGAACATAGCTGTATTTATCTGTTGGACACTCCGAAATCTTGGGTTTGTTTCTGCCAAAAAAGGGCTGACGAGGCAATTTTCAGGTGACAAGCTGAGCTGCATCCTGGGGGGGAGTTAAAACTGCACACTTCAACACACTCCAGAGACTGAGAAATTGCTCCCCAGGGAACAAACTTCATTTTACTGCACCAGAGAGTGGCCTTCAAAAGTAGCTTGCGTTGTAGCACATAGGGTTCACGTAATGATACTACAGAGCACTACCCCCTGCCTTAATGAACACAGAAAATGGGTTTACTTCCCAGAGAGGGAGAAGGAATGGAGTCTCTCTACTCTTCTAAATCTGGAAGACAGGGTATATGATTTCATCAGCTCTAACTCATAATTGCTATTCTGATTTAAGCATTGTTTTAATTTTCTCTCTTGAAAAATACATAGAAAGAAAACAATTGCCTTGAGTGCTCCAAAACTCTTAATATAATTTCTAATTAATATTTATTCTTTTCCTTTTGGCAGCTGTACACAGTGGGCAAAATTAATCCCTGATAAAATGTTATTAATCCCTGTACACATGTTTAATCTAATGTTTCCAGGCAGATAGAGCAACTGCTCAACCACTATCTATCTGCATAGGTTGATTTCAGTGGTAAGAAGTAGATATTGCAAGTTCAGAGGAGCTGCTCATCCTTGCAGTCCAAGCTGAGTTTCTTAGAGGTAGAAATCAACCAAACTTTCTGGGAACATGTGATTTCCCTATGAGATTTTGAGTGCAGGCTGGACTAAAATAATGTTTCTGGAGGAATTATGATACTTTCCCATTTTGATTGTAGGAAATGTGGAGAAGTACAAAAAAAAAGGAAGATTTCAGTCTCTTTGTAACCCTTCAGAAGTGTTAGGTTAGGCTGCAGCTCACGTCACCTGAATAATTTTACTCTTCCCTATATTTTCTTCTAATAAAGATGGCTCTATCTGTGCATTCATTATTCAGTTCCTCATAGCAGATCAGCTCCACAAGACTCTCCTGGTTGCAATCATAAATGGCACTGATCAAATCTGAAGCTGAAATATTGCAAATTTCTTTAACCTCAGCCTCCTAGCAGACTTCAAAATTAACTCTTTGGACACCTTCTGTTGCCTTACTTGGGTTAAGACCTTCTTGCTATGGCTTCATGAGCATAGTAAAAGCATGTAGAATGATCCAAGAAATCATTGGCAGAGAGATCAAAACACAATTCTTAAAATATGTTGTTTTTTCTGCATGAAATATGACGTGGCCCTATGTCTTAGCTGTTTTTCCTCCCTTAATCAAATGCCAGTACAAGGTAGAAGATACATAATACCAAGGTATGTGGCTGTACATGCAGCACACAGGTGTGTCCTTGGCTGATGGAGGGATCCTTTCTCAGCTTGTCTGGCCCGGGACTGTGACCCTTGAACTCCCCAGTGTGAGCTCTGAGATTATACCACACATTACCACTAGATGTCAAACTGTGTCCCAAATCACACAAATGCCTCCAGCGCAGCCATCTCAGCAACAACGTCAGGTTAGATTTTAATTTTTTTCTCAGAGGAAAATGATTGACATGTTTAAAGGGCTTCAGCTACTGCAGAGACAGGGATTTCTGAGAGGGTACTTTTCCCAGAGAGGCAGGCTGAGGTGTTACTAACAGCTACCAACCGTGATTTTGTTCAAAAATTGAATCTACCTGCTCCCAACGTTAATGAGAGAAGCAATTAATATAGGTCCACAGAGAAAAAGTTAACTTCTCAGCAACAGAGGCTATATTATTTCCTTTGTTCCCTCTTGGCCAGTTTGAGTTGCTTTAAAACCAAAATCAGTAAAGAGAAAAAGCTGAGGAGCCTTCAGCTCAGGACTGCAGCTCTGGCAGCACATGAATGCGAAGCACAAAAGTCGTGATCAGCATTTGGATCAAGGTTTTCCCCCCTGCACGGAACAAAACCCACAAGAACAGCTGATTCATTTGAGTGGCTTAGTTTGGAAGCGGTGGAGTTGCTCTCTTTCAGGTGAGCTGAATACTGAAGCCCCTAATGAAGGGTGTTTATTAGATGTCTTGCATTTCCTTCCTCAGGAAAGGTCTCTGGCATGGTTACTCCGGCCAGGTTTGAACTCACTACTTTACACGTTTGATTTCTCGGATGTGTTTCTTTTCATCACCTTCACAGTTAAATGGCAGCTCTGTTACCACCCAGATAGGGTTGCCTCCTCAGCAGGAGGTGAAAAATTTCCCATCTAACTAGATGCCTCTTCCATGAAATCTATTACATAAAGGATGAGATCTGGCATTTACCATGTGTAGGGAAATACATAGCTTGTTACATGTAGGCTTCTGAAAGGACATTGCTTGGGCTCTTTTTAGCCACACCAGCTTCCTTCCTGTTTCTACCAAAAGTAAACACACCAAGGCATTTCTTCTCTGGCACTTTTAATCTTTCTTGGCTTTGTCACGAGTTGTGCCACAGGATGTCCCACATCACCACAACATCCCACATCCCCAGAGCATGACATGGGCTGAGATCAGCTTAGCCCTCTCTTGCGTGGGGAAGTGGCTGGGCCCCTCCGGCCTGCAGTTCCTCCTCACTCTCATCTCCCCATTGATCAAGGGTGCAGAGACAGCACAGGCATGTGTTCCCTCCACAGCCTAATTGGGAGGATTTAGTCGCCTCATTTTGACCTTCTTGTTTAGCAATGGTGTTGTACACCTTTCAGAGGTGTAAAGCACCCAAGCCCCCTCCCTGCATACAGCCACAATCCTTTCCCTGTCTGCGCTGCATATACCCTGAGCATTCAAACAACATTTCACCATGGCTCATGTCCTTTATTGGATTGGTGCCTTCTCAATACCTCCTGTGGTCCTCTTCTGTGGCTAGCAAGCTGGGAAGGGGCCCTGAGGCACACATCTGTAAGGGTAGAAGGTCTGTCAAACATGGCACGGTGGCGGTCTTCCTCCTGCACAGAGAAAAGAGGTTCCAGCTGTAGCAGACAGCCAAAGAGCTGTGTGGGAGGGAAAGGCTGTCTTGGCCTGAAGTCCTTCAGTGAGATCTGTGACATTATCTGAAGGCCCACAGCATGTCCTTCTTGTCAGTCTTGCTTCTGTGCATGGAGCAGCAGGTCTGAGAGGAGAGTCTCCTTAACCAAACAGACTGCGGAACAAGCACAATTAGAAAAGCTGCTGCTGCTGGTTACTTGTCCCCAGAGCTATCTCGTCTCATCTTGAGGAGGGCCTCCTCAGCAAGTGTGATCTATCAAAACAAGGGAAGAAAGGGCCTTGTGCCAACAAAACGAGGCCAAAACTATGCAACCAGACCTCCAGCATGTTTCAAAATATTTCTGGGTCCCTGTACATCCCACTTCTGGCTTCCTTTCCAGCCTGCTTCTCAATGTGAGGAAGGACTCTACAGCTAGCTGGGGTTTGGGATGTGAGTGAGACGCTTCTGTGGTAAAAGGGTGGAGTTCCCTTGTCTTCTTTTTCCCCGAAGTACTTTGGCTCTTGGTCAGTGCCTGTTCAAAAGACCCGTCACTGTTCCTTTCCACTCCCTGCCCCTCCTTCCTTCACTGGAAAGGTAAATTAAGGAGTTCAGGGATGACGGGAGCCCGCAACAAACCTGTGCATTCCACCAACCCTCTCATTACTGCAAGGTGGGGCCAGCACACAATCCAGGAGGTCAGCCAAGACAAGCACTTCCTTTCAAGGGCCCTCCTACATACTCTACCACCAACTGTTGGGACACCCTTGCATGGGATTTCCTTGCTTGGCAACCCACGCCCACACCATGTTTAGAGGAAGGATGGTTTTGTTTTGTGTTGTTTTGTTTTCCTGTGTCGCTACCTGCTCCACTTGTCTTCAGAGTCAACTCCTGCAACCGAACAACAGGGGCTGGGATGGGGGACGTAGGAAATACCAGGGTGTCCCAGGATAGCAATGAAATGAGGCGGCTGTTGGCAGCTTGGCAATATAATTTCTCTGTCTTTCTGTCTCTGAATTTTGTAGCTGAGGCTATATCCTGCTCTGAATATAATGAAAAAGTTATTCCCCTTTAATGAAATGCAGTCCCATATTTATTATTCTCCTTTCTTTCATGTTCCCTTCCCTTAAGTGAAAGATGCAGATGTAAAAGTTAATAGCAACTTTAAAGTAATGCTGATGATTATTTTGCAGCCAAACACTGGCATGTGACTACACTCTTGGTTTTTCTCAAGCCATGCAGTCTCACCCATCACAGCTATCCCATATGCCTGAAACCACAACTAGCCAAATATCACCCTCAAAGTTCACAGTCAGTCCATGGGCGAGACAAAGAAGCTGCAGAAAACGTGACAGATAACAGAAGATAATAAAGAACCTGAGGAAATTGCAATCTGCTCTGGGATATTCCACAAATGAAAAAATAAGTGAGATTTGCTGAATAAACAATTCATTGCAAAATTATTCACTGAGCTCTAAGTGCCAAATAAAAGGTGGGAGAAGGATCCAGAATATGTTAGGTCAATAGATGGCATTGGCACAGGACAAATGTACTTCCTAGGATCGATGAAAAGGAAGATCTATGTCCTCATTGGCATTTTCCAGAAGCAGAACAAGAGGTAAGACTCTGGAAAAATAGACATAGTTTTTATCCACAGCCCATAGATCCTGGGTCCCCAGAGCTGAGCTTTCACTTCTTGTTTTTATATCCTACTCCCTGTGTGTGAGTGTTTTACCAAGATGTTTTCTCCCATTTTGTATTTTCCGCAATTGCTATTGTTCTGCAGCCTACAAACAAGGTCTGGGAACCCAAGGGCGGCATGAAAAGCTGAAGTACGGGAAGCATTGTACCAGGAAAGGGCAGAGCGAGAGGACTGATAGGGGTGACACAGACTCCAAGGTCTTTTGGAAACATCATGCCCAACAACCCCTGATGAAAGAGCTGTGCTCAGATGTGGTGGTACATCAAAGCTTAGGCAGCAAGTCTGAAACGTTTTTATAAGCCTCAGGTATTGGGTGACTGTGTGGCTTCACATGCCAGTGGGTAGTGTTAGACTGTAGTGAACAGAAAAGCTGTTGTTGTGTTATCTTTTTTTCTGCTGTTTGGAGGCTGCTAAGCACATACTAAGAGTTGGGAGTCTCCGCTGTGATCCCCTTCTGCTGTGGCCTTAAAGAATGAGCAAAACCAGCAAACACACGAGGAAATGTATTACTTTTTGCAAAAGTTAACTCAAAAAGCGGAGATGATCCAGCTCAAACTCATTTGTGGGTAGCCCACTTAGTTTAAAAGGGAGACAGTTGTGAGTTGGCATGGACTGGGATATCTTTGAAAAGCATTTGTAAAGTTTCCATAAGATTGGTGTGTGATAATGTCTGTTTAAGATGGTGTGATTTAAAAATATCAGATAGCAAAAAGGATGATTGGAGCAATCTATTTTAATTATGCTTCATATTTGTAGTTATTTCCAAAACCCCATAAAAATTATCAGAAAACAAAACTAAACTAAACTGAAAGGTTGCTTCCTGTTAGCTGGTAATTAAAACATCCTGATTTGAAATTAAATATAGCCCTTGCACTAAATTTGGTGACTTTTTGCTAGCCTGGGCTGTTTGCACATGTAAATAGAACAATCTAATCGCTCACATTTATTCAGATCCATAATTTGCATTTACTTATGTTAGAAAATAGTGAATGGCTTTACTTATTTACATGATAATTATTTTTTTACTTTGAGTTGTGTCAAGCTATTTTTGGATGAGAACTGGAATTCAATTAAGATGCAGAAATCCAGCATTTTAATTCTGCTTTTTATTAGATAATGAAACTACACAGTAGCTATGCAGGATGTACACGACAAGTTGATCAAAACTGATTAAGCAAGGAAAGGACATATTATCTCTAGGTGGTGAATTGAGTTGTTTCTTTTTGGTCAATGCATCTTACAAGGTTTTAGAGCTAATAGTTCTCAGCCTTTAAAATCTCATTTATACCGAGACCAAAAAACAAAATGCAGTCTTCCTTGTTTTTCCAACTTGCTGTGAATTTCTTAATGCTGATCAGAACATTAGCTATTGAATCTAAAAAAATAATAATAATAAATACATGCAATAAAACCTTGTAGAGCTTCCAGAAAAGGCTGAAAATTGTAGGGAAAGCTGCTTTTTGACTTAGCAAACTTCTCTTAGACTTTGCACTGGTGATTTGCCCCAGTTCTGTGGTGTGAGATTAGGCCTTTAATAGGCTGCATCAAAATTTCACATTCATTTTTCAGACAACTTCACTTTCTAAAAGGAAGATTCAGTTCTTTTAAAGGCTAAAAACACACTTAAAAAAAAAAAAAGGCAGCTATGATTCCTTCTCCAGCAGTTCGCCTAATCCATTTTGCATCTAAGCAAAGGCTTCTGCAAGAGGCTTCACGCAGAACAGTGTCCTGCATGCAGCCACCCAATGCAGGTTTTTCCCACTCATTCCTCAGAGAATTAGCACCACCTCAGCAGCCATTTTCTTGCCATCTCTGAGCTTCTCTGAGTGTCCTTAATCCAGCTTCTTCCCCCAGTCTTCTCCGCTGGTCAGCTTTGCTGTCTCCCATTAAGCTGGAGTTCAGGACATTCTCCGCCTGGCTGTGCTGCCACAACAGGTCACAAAAGGAGCCCAAGTGTAAAATCTCCTTGGCTGTTCATGCAGTCACCCAGTGGCTTCTGTATAGGTAAGGAGCTGCAGTGCTATCTTGGGGAGAGCCAGAAGAGGGAAGTGGCTGCAGGCCAAGCCCTCTCACATCTCCTAAGCAACCACTAAAATAGATGAACAAGTCTTTTCATAACAGCATCATGATAAAGTGATTTGGCAAAATGAGAATATAATTTCCTGTTGACTATTAAAGCTCCACAATTGATCTTTAGTCACTGAGCACAGTGGATCTGTGTTCTGCAATAAACAACAAGTAGGAAATAACCCCCTTTATTATTGCAACATGAACTAAGAGGATCCCCAATTTCACGACCAGTCTGTGTGCACCAAATCAGGAGCTGCTATGGAGACAAGCCTTTGTTTTCTAGGCCACCATCCAAATTTTCTGAGCTTTTAGGGTTTGTGTCTTTAAAATTTTCCTGTACATTAATGGAGGCTGTAGTTTTTTCAGTAGTTACTGGTTTATAATGAAAGCTGAGATTCTTACAAGAAATCTCCTGACTCCAGGAGCTAGGTCTTTAGGATATTTGTAACGTATGACAATATTACAATCCAGAGAACATGACACATATGAAACCACCTTACATCCTATGACAAGGACCATGACAAATTGACTCCTCCATTTTTATTAATGACATGTGAGGTATTCAAGTTGTCTTCTGTATTATGCTGAAGTGCAATGGCACAGAATCCTGCTTACTGTATCCTATAGACCCTGTATGCTAGGGGTCAATCTGAAATGCAGAATTTCCTTGCTGCATTAATTTCTCCCTTTTACCTGACTCACCTGCTATAACACTTGAATTGCTCCCTGTACCCTCCACTCATCTACACAGTTTTTGCCTGTGATTGTTGTCCTACAGTGCCTGTGAATCAGTGCTGTGTGCCCATGGTGTCAAAATATTATCTTCTTATTTCTCCTGCAGCTGCGTTTTTGCTGCCAGCATGTGTTCTCCTAAGCTGCTCCTAAAAGTTGGTTCCATTTTCAAGTTGCACATACTTGGTATTGTTACAGAAAAGATGCTATGTAACTGTAACTCACACCATTGGATTCGTCCCAGCACCTTTTCAGTTTGCCAGAGAACAGTGCATATGTGGTGATGAGTGGAGTGAGAGCATGACATTCTGGCACTCTCTGGCACTGAGGGCACATGCGCTCGTCTTGCTCCACACAGATTTACAAGCCTCTTCTCAGGGAGGACCAGCAGATGTCTGCATGATTTTGGGCAGATACCTTTGTATCTAATCTTGCCCTAAATTTTGCTAGGATTCTGGTACTCATCATCTTTCTTTCCCTGATGGAAATATTGGTATAATTTTTTTTTTTTTTTTTTTTTTTTTTTTCCCAAGCTCTGACCTCTCTAATGTTTATGGACCTAAAGGAAAACCCAAACCAGATCCAACTGAGGGATGTTCCTGGAATCTCCCTGAGGGATACACATGCCCTTTTCTGGCTAGAGAGGGTTTGGCTGAGTAGGCCAAAAGAAGCAATAAAGTTGGAACCTAAGATAATGGAACAGAATCCGTTTTGGATGCAAATCTGCAAATTTCAGGCTCTTGTCATTTAGGCTGCTATGAATCAGGGAGAACTCTCAGTCTTACAGAAATCTCTGTTCATTCTCTCTTCTCCCTGTCTGGCTTTTCTTTTTTCTCTCCTCCTTTGTTTTCTCCTTTGGTTCCATATTTTTAAATCAAGCAAAAGTAATCTTAATGTGGTTCCTGCTCTGCACACCAGTAGAGCTGGGGCTGCTTTTTCTCTCCCTCTACAGAGCTGAGGTTGTAGAAAGTGGTAGCCAAACACCACAAAAGCATAGAAAAGAAACACAGGGTGACTGAGAAGGACATCTGACCACACCTGTAACCCTATATGTACATGAGCAGCTTCCACTACAATCAGGCCAGATAGCAAAGGCTTTCCAGGAACAACTTGCTGCTAAAACACGCTCTGGCAGGAACACAGGATTAGAGGTGAGGGAGAACAGAGAGCAGATCTTACATTGCTCCTTGCCACCCTGATTTGTTGCCCTTCGGTATTCCCCCCACCATGTCTGACACCTCCTTAAAGACAGTCCCTGGGTCAGGGCCACACCACAGAGCTCTTAGCGTGAGGAAAAAGCCCATGCTGGAGGTTGCAGCAAGAAGGACAATCATTTCCCATTTCCCAGTACAGTACGTTACAAAGGACTGTTGCAAAGGTTGGCCGCCTGACAGTTTCGTTTGCAAGAGCACTGGCCCCTTTCCAAGCAATTCTTTCAGGTCTCATTGTTTGGTAGGAAACAAACAAGGGGAACAGCACTGGGTGGGCACACCAGAAGAGGGTCTAAATATAGCAGAGCAGCTTTAGGGAGACAGACTTCTTAGACAAAGCTTGCTCTAAAGGTAACAGAACCCCTCTGCTAGTCTACAGAAAAGACACCAGTTCTGCTATAGGCACCCCAGCTACACAGAGAGGGCTCCCTAGAGGTCCCAATCGCATTGGCCAGCTACAATGATGCTACACTATCCATAAAAGTTGAAAGCAGCCTTTTAAGCTGTATAAGTAATTGCAAAGCACAGGCAGAATATTATTGATTCCAGCCTGAAGTCTTCAGAGTACTTTCTGCTGTAATTCACACCCAGTATACCTTCAGCATGAGTCAGGAAGTAATCTGAACTATAGATTTAGGAAATGAGGTGTCAGAGTGAAGGCAAGCCAAGCCCTTTGGCCTATGATGGAAAGAAGATAACTTTGTGTCACCTTTGCCTGGAGGTGTTGATACTGAGTAGGATTCAAACTAAATGATGTTGCTGACAGCACGGCAGGGCTGGTGTCATTTCTGAAAGCAGAGGAAAAGAGAAGGCAAGTGTGCCAAAAAAGTTTAAAAACATCCTCCATAACCTGGCACATCCCCACAGAAAACACTGCTAGAACAACCAGGTAAGGAAATGGTAAAGGAGAAACGTGGCTTCCTTGAGCGGAGTATATGCAGAGCTTTAATATTATACATCCTGAGGGAGGCAGCACTCAAATCTCAGGCAGAAGGAATCTCCCCACATAGCTGGTTTCCATTCTCGGTACCTTCAGCATGTGAGAGCACCGTAGAAAGGCAAGTAGTTTTTCCACTTAAACTAGGCACATGCCTAACTGTGAAGAGGGATATGATGCAAGGCAGGAAGGGAAAGCCTAGAAGGGAGAGGGGATATGGTCAGCCTTGCAGAGAAGACAATAGGAGATCATTTGTGCAGACCCACCAGTGCTTTCCCCACGGGGACTTAGCTCAGCAAGTAGAAATAAGAAACAACAAATGCGTTGGAGCCTGCCACTTGCAAGAACACCTGGCCTTGCCTGCCACAGCTGCTAGCACTCTACCCATCACAGCTGACAGCTCTTGAGGTGTTTGCGAGGGGGACATGTGGCTTTTTCAAAATTACATTTCCTCTCTTCCCCCTTCCTGCCACTAAGTCATATTTTGCTTTGTTAGAGACAGAGAGAAGGGCTGAAGTAGCAGCCTGTCCTAGCTGGAGACCATCACCATAACTGGTAATTCTTCATAGGAACCCTTATTTGTTGTGCTGGAGATTCAGACGCAATAAAAGTAGTCTTAGTTGAAAGCTTGTGCTAAAGCGACGCATAACTCTCCCATAGAAAAGATGATTCTCAGAAGTGATCAAGAGAAGATCCCAGAATAAAAGAAATTGTATTTTAAGTGACTTGTAAAAATAGGACATAACAGACTAGCTTTTATCCTTAAAATAATGTACAGCCCCTAAGCTATTTTTTTTAAACAAATAATGTTACGACAAAGCAGCCCTTATCTTCTACAGAAAGTGATCAAAATAGATTATTGCTTGAGTGAACACCGAAGCTCATTCATTTCCTCCCTTCCAGCTTAGTCCTTATAATATTTCCTTTCTCCATCCTTACCCTTGCATCACCATTAAAATAATGCAAGTGCATTGGACTGCTGTTTTCATGCAGACAGGTTAACCCACAACTTCCTTCTGCCATGGCAACGTGATTAGCAGAATGGATGATAAAAAAGGGACATCTGAAGGTGGAAATACAGGCAGTGACTGAGCAAAGGGCATCTGAAGTGATAGATGGATCTCCTCGGGATTCTCTTTCCTGATTTAGTTTTCTCAGCTCCTAGAGATCTTGGCTGTGCTTGAGAATCTGGTTATTGCTTGTGTTCACAGGCTGGTAAGACATGAGAAGCAATGGTCTCAGGGCTAAGGCATTTCCCAAGTTCATAGGTCCTCTTGATTTAGCTTGTTGCTTTGCTATAGAGTCACAAAGCAGTTTTAAGCAAGCTGTTTAACTTCCATAGATCTGTTTGGTTACCTGATCAGGGGAAAGAAGGAGGCAAAAATTTTTTCTGGTTTGGTGGGAATCCTTATTGTTGTTATTTGCAGTGGGGCAATGTGTTGACGAAACCACCACTCTGTGACATGCTATCTTGCTTGTACTCAGCACCAGGCTGCCAGTTGCCTTTTCCATATTATCCAAAAAGCTGCTGGCAGGATGTTCTTGAAAAGGCCTGTGTGTGTTTGGAATGGCTCCATGGTGTGATGTTTGTGGCCTTCCTGCTTCACCAAATGGGTCATCTGGTTGGTAAGATGCTTGAAGAAGGTTCAGAACGTGCCTCTGAGATGAATGCAGCTTTTGCTAGCTCTGAGGCTTGTCTGGTAGGCTTTTTATCTGAATGCTTGTTTTATTATATCTTATATATTTTATCTATTAAATCTTATTGAGCTATCAATAAAGTTTTACATCGGGAGACATAAAGCCTTTCTATACTGGTCTTTATGTTGTTTAAGTAAAGAACAATTGGAGTTCTCAGTCAAGAATTAGAGTTCCTCTGTGCTAGATGCTATACAAACACAGGATTAAGCAACTGTCACTCTTCAGAGAAGTTTGTGGTCCAAGTAAGGGGAGGTATGTTCCTAATCTGTTTTTCTGCAAAACACCTCTGAAGTGACTATGAAGAGTGGGGAAGGGCAGTCTGGCTAGAAACATAGCTGCATGTTTTGTAGTCACCATGTGTATAGTCAAGAACTGAATATCATGTGATATTAGGCTACTCATATACTTCAGACTTCACGGCACTTGGGACAATATTCAAGGAGGAGGAAAGGGCAGGCATATATGTCTGGTCCTAATATGTCAGCGATTACACCTGATCCTCCAGCCATAGATCCTTGTCCTGTGTCCTAATCAGCAAAGTGGGAGCAAAGTACCTTCCTGGTAGAAGGGGTGTTTCATTTGCTCTCTTCTGGTTGCCCTCTATGACCTCACTGAGTTGACATCATGTCATCATGCAGGCTCACAACTAGAGCCTTCTGGGTGTATGTCTGCAGTGCCTCCTGGTTACACCATCGTGTCACTTTGTGGGGAGGCAGCCAGCAGTAAGGAGGGTTGGTAGTGTGCCTGTGAGGTGCTTCCATCATTTGTAGGTGAAGTGCTGGGGTCTGCAAAGCAACAAAAAAAAAGCTTGTATGGGGCAGACAGACACAAAGGAGAAGGTATGGGATGACATGGGGCCAGAGGGTCCCCTGGAAGGCGGGAAGGGAGGTGAGAGCTGGGAGAGTCAGGGCTTCTGGCTGTAAACAGGGTGAAATTCGGAACTGAGAGTGGTGGGTGACCTGTGACAAAGGAGGCTGAAGAGTAGCCCCATATTCTGCTGTCCAACGTGTACTCAGAAACAAAAGCTGCCACGCCAGGCTTCAGACTTCACAATACACTCCAGCCTTGGCCACGGAGATGGGAGTAGGCAGGAAACTTTGCGGGAGTGGGGCAGGAGAGGAAAGAGAATATGTTGAGGGGTGGGGAGGCAGGGTGCACCAGCGTGTCAGGGTCTAACAATGAACTGTCTGTGTCAGGAAAAGAGTCGTACTTGGCAGAGCTATTTTTAGGGGTTCAGACTCCCTCCCCTTCCCTGGGTCTTCCACTCCCTGGCCCCACCAGCTCTTTTGTGTTGAGTGGCGCCTGGCAGATTGGTGGAGATTTTAAAGCCACGGATAGAAAAGAGCTCAAACACAATGAAGGAAATGCAGCAGAGAGGGGGGAGATGGTTGCCCAGAAATAGCTGGTGTGACGCCTCTGCTGCAGCCCCCAGCTCTTTGAAAGGGAAGAAACACTTAGACCTCATGGCCAAAGCTGTTCCCCAGGCCCTCTGACTGCATCTGGGGTCACTGATACCTCATCTGTGAGAAAAGAGAGGGCTGTAAAGTCACTATCCATCCTATGTTCATTCACACACAAACACTGGCATGCCATATCCGCTCTCAAGCTGAAGGGCGAGGCATGGAAGATCAGCAGCAAAGTGGGATGGGAAGGTTCTACACCTTCTTGCATGAACCTGCGTCCCTCTCCAACAGGGAAACCTTTGTGACTAACTTCAAATCCTGACCTATTTTTACAGGTTCAAAGGGAAGGAATTAAAGTAAGTGTCGTGGGCTGTGACTTCCTGATTTGGGCTGCGGTACTGTGGGGCAGCTGGCCAGCACAGTGTTTTTATGATGGCAGGGGACTAGGAAGTAATCTCTACAGAGAGATTGCTTCTGTGAGAGCTCTGGCTTGGCTAGGTGTTGTTCTTATTCTGCAAACTCTTGTTTTTATTTTATCTTTTTTTTTTTTTTTTTAGGAGGAAGAGAAATTCCCCCTTCTTTTCCAACTGTTTCAGCTCTGAACTTCTTTTTGTTTCCCATACTTCTGGCCAGAGCTCTTTTCTGCTCCGGCTTTGCCTGTTCTTGTCTGTGAAAGCTTTTCCAGGAGGGACGCTGGCTGACTCCTTAGCCCTGCTGCTCACCCTAACTATTGCAGAGACCTCCCCTGCCTGTCAGTCTTCTCAAATCCAGATTTCTTATTTTTTTCCTCTGTGGAGGAGAACATCGGCCCTTTCCCTCAGAAAAATCCTCTGGCTCAGCACTGATTTCAGACTCTGATATGAAGCACTTTGTTTGTAAAGCCTCCCTTATTTGGTTCCTGCTCACCTTGCCTGACCTCCTCCTCCTCTTGGCCCTGGGTTCCCTGGGCAATCCTGCAGCGACCTGCCCTCTGTCCTCTTGCTGAACCTTGTCTTGGCATGGGGAAAGCCATCTCTGTAGCCCAGCCTGCCTGGCAAGAGCTCTCCTGGAGCTCCTCATGCCATAATTTGCTTGCCACAGGACATGACCCTTTCACCACGCTTGCCATGCCATCTTCTTTCTCAGGTTCCCTCTTCCCTTCATGAGGTATCCAGCCTGAGGCAGCAGGACAGCGAAGTGCAATGCCTGGAAGAGCCTTTATGAATAAAGTGAGAATCTTCCCTGTTTTGTTTCTAGTTTCTTTTCCTTGGATTTGTGCTGCAAATGTGTTTTTTTCTCGGCAGGGGGATGGCAGCCTCTTCCTGCCCTGTGGTGGCATCCCAGTGGCAACGGATGATGGTGGTTCTGTGGCCTGGCCCTGGGCAGCCGTTAGCCGCCTGCAGCCCAGCCGGGGTCATGGCAACACAGTACAGCCCCTAGATAACCAAAACCAGATGGCAATGCTTAATTTCTTCTGTGTTCATTGGCCAGCATGACCTACCACCATGGCTCCTAGAGATGGTACCTCCCTCAGCAGCTGCAGGGAACCACCAGCACTGACTCCATGAAATGATGCTTTCAACTGAAAATACCTACCAGCCTGTGAGAAATGCCAAGGGGCAACAGTGTTGGGCTGTCCCATGGGCCACTGAGGCCCCTCAGAGCAGGGCTGCACAAGGGAGGCAACGGGGCCTATGCTGCATGGTGGCCATGCCAGGGTGCTCTGCACCCTGCCTGAGGCCACAACTCCCTTGCTGGTGATATGAGGAAGCCATATGCATGCAGGGGTTGATTTTATTTAATGATTTATTTTTTAAAGAAGTCATCCTCTATTGAAACATCCTGTTTGGGTAGGCTTGCAACGGAGGAGAGGGGAAACTATCTAAGATGAGGGAAGGTATAGAGGTGAGTGCAAGAGTGTGGTGTGGTGGGTCACCAGGCAGAGGGGACAGTTGAGGGCTGTGAACACAGACCCTGTTAGTGATACTGTCTGGTGTAGGATGATGGAGGAGATCAGCACGACTGGTTCTGCTTGGTTCACGAAGGGACGGAGATGTCTACAGAGATGAGTTCAGGACTTTGCAGAAGATGATGTGGTTACCCACAGTGGTGAAGTGAGTCCCTCCTTGCTGGTCTGGAGGGGGCTGACATATGTGGAGGACATGCCTCCCCTCTGAGGGGGCAGGGAGAAGGCTTTCTCTTCCTACAGAAGGCAGCCAGCCACTCAGACAGTGAGAGGATGGCCTGGTGAGACATCAAGGTCTGAGCATCCTGGTGTCTGTCAGCCACGTTTGAAGTCTGCCCTTTGGCAGGCAGGCAGGATGCGCTGTGGCACGCGATGGGTTTGGCGGCATGCCGGTACAGGGAGGTATCCCGTGCGCTGACTCAACATCAAGGTGCTATGGGAAGCCCAGAATAAATTCAAGGAAGTGTAGAGTATTCTGTGAGCAGTGAAGGTCCCTGAGAACAACCATCCGTCTGGTGACAGGAGCTCAGTATTCCCCCTTAGACTGGGAGCAGGAAGCTGGTCGCCGACAGGCCGCACATCTCTCTAGTACCCTTCTGCAAATCATTTTCCCTTCAACCCTTCAGCCAGCAAGCTGTAAAACAGGGATAATGATGATAATTATGGTGATAAACTGCACAATAGGAGTTATAATTGCTCAAGGTCCTTCACTAGAGCTTTTGGTGATAACATGCAACAGTTTTGAGGACAAAAAAAAGAAGTCCTCACCATACCAACAGACAGAATCTGAATTGCTTTTGGCAGTGGTTGGATCAGTCAGAGGCTTGATTTCTCTGAAAAATGACTCTATCAAAATGAAGGGGTGAGGTGGTGAGTTTGTAGAGGTCTGTGGGAGGAGATGGGGTTTCTCTGCCATGTGAGGGTGGGGAGCCCGGAGTTAAGGAGGGAGGCAGTGCACTAGTTTCCCAGCCAGATTTCCTCCAAATCAAAACTACCCTCCTCTTCTTTGGCCTGATTTTTGGTGAAAAGCTGCAATTTCCTGTGTGGGTTTTTTTTTTTGTTGGTTTTTTTTTTTTTTTTTTTTCTAATTTGTTTGTTTGTTTGTTTTTCACAGAATCATAGAATGTTAGAGATTGGAAGGGACCTCAAAAGATCATCTAGTCCAATCCCCCTGCTGGAGCAGGAACACCTAGATGAGGTTACACGGGAACGTGTCCAGGCGGGTTTTGAATGTCTCCAGAGAAGGAGACTCCACAACCTCCCTGGGCAGCCTGTTCCAGTGCTCTGTCACTCTCACTGTGAAGAAGTTTCTTCTCATATTTAAGTGCAACCTCCTGTGTTCCAGTTTGTACCCACTGCCTCTTGTCCTATCATTGGTTGTCACTGAGAAGAGCCTGGCTCTCCATCCTTCTGACCCAGATGCGTACAGTTATATTTGGTAGGAAGCAAGAGGGGGCAGTGAAGCCTTAGCAGTTAAGTTTGTCTCCATAGGTGAAGCATGCAGCCTGCCTCTGTAAGGAGGTCTGAATTTCTGGGATAAAAAATGTGGGGAAAGTGCAAGTGC
Source organism: Patagioenas fasciata (assembly GCF_037038585.1). Classification (NCBI taxonomy): domain Eukaryota; kingdom Metazoa; phylum Chordata; class Aves; order Columbiformes; family Columbidae; genus Patagioenas; species Patagioenas fasciata. Next base: position 77,090,397 of record NC_092520.1, on the reverse strand, counting down.
CTGCTCTTACGAGCAGAGATATGCATGTACTGAAGGTTAGACTAGAAAAATGTTGGGCGGGGGGAGCAAGACTCAGGGCCTGAGGCTAGACCCGTCCCATTTCCCTTTTTGCTGCTACTGGATGATTTCTGTTCCTTATCTATAAACCCCTTGGTGGTCAAGGGGAGCCTTTTTTGGTAGCTGACTCAAAAGTACATGAACTTGGATGCCCAGATGGCATCTGCTTCTGCTTGCCGGGGAGCTGGGGAGGAGGTAGCTGAAGGTTTCCCTCCTCCCCCCTCTCTTTAGTTTCCCAACTTTCTGCCCCCTTCTTGTACTTTGTGAGCTCCAGCCTGCGCCTCTGTGGAGGAAGGCAAATCCTGAAGTGATGGAGTCATGTTTGAGGGCAGGAAGGTGCCTTGCAATGAAGGACTCGATGAAGAGAGCCTGAGATTCACTGGAGAGGCTCCTGGTCTCTCTCCTCCTGGCTGGCCCCTCCTTGGGCCTTTTCAGAGCCAAGCGTTGGTAACGCAGGAAGCGTCTGTCCGCGACGTGGGCTGCGGCTGGGCTCGTCTGGGCTGGCAGTGATTTCCTCTCAGGCAGTCCGTTATCTGTCGACTGTCAGGACAGGCTTGCCCTCTTCCTCCCCTCGGCCCCAGCCCCATTCCCCAACTCCTCTCCCCGCCTTCCCTCAGCCTCTTGCACACACACGCGCGCGCACACACACGCATACACACACATACACACACACACACACACACGCACTTTACTGCCAAAAACCGTCCTCCGCCTCCCTCCTCAGCTAACTTCCTTTCAGCATTTTTTTTGAGCTGGATAATCCTAGGATTTGTAAAACGGGGGAAAGGAGAGAGCGAGCGAGCAGGAGTCAGGACAGGAAGCTGGTTTCTCATTCCTCTAACTGTCCGAAGGCAGGAGGAGGGGAAGGGGGGGAGCCAAAGAGAAGCCTTGTGCAGACTCTTCCCTGGTCCCTTTTCATTAGTCCGTTTGAACTTCCAGTCTCCTCCGAAAGCTAAGAGAAGGAAGACCAGACTGGGACAGTTTCTGCTGGAAGTGGCGACAGCGTGGCTGACAAAACCCAGAAGGTGGCTGTGGAGGGTCCCGGGACCGTGCTGAGGAAAAGACGTTTCTCCCCACCATCGCCTGACCCCCAACTTGCCAGCTCCAATGTGGGCACCCGTCCACCACCCACTTCCCTCTGATGAGAACCCTTCCGGGCTCAGGCTATGATCGCTGCTGCTGCCAGCTGGGGAGTCTCCTCTCAACCTGACCTTCTTCTGCCACAGGAGCAGCTCAGCATCTGGTGGGAATTAATGTTTACTTCTCCAGCTGGACGCTGTACAGGACCCCCGATGTCACCCCCCGGGAGCGGGACACGGGCGGTGGTCTGAGAAGAGCAAGATTTTTTGTTGCCTGGCGTGAGGCTGGGGGGAGGGGGGCAAGCAGGAGGGGAGCGAACCTCTTTTGGGACTAACCTCATGAAGAACAAGGGAGCCAAGCAGAAGCTCAAGAGGAAGGGAGCCGCGAGCGCATTCGGCTGTGACCTGACGGAGTATCTGGAGAGCTCTGGGCAGGATGGTAAATGCCTCTTTATTCTCACTCTGGTAGCGAAGGAGCAGAGCGCGCGTCTCCCTTTTTTTTTTTACTGGTAGGACTGCAAACTGGACCTTCCCAAGGCTGAGGGCTAGACAACCTGGAGCTGATTTATCCCCGGGAAGTGGAGTCACTGCCTGGTTACTCACAATGAATGAACAATCAGAAGATTGCTTTGTTGATGTGCCTGCATGACCCTTGCATGAGTAGAGCTGCATGTGGGGAAAAGACTGGGCTAGGGCTCTCAGGCTGCCTAAGCGTGGATGGAGGTGACCAGCTGTACATCATGGTGCTCTCTCCTATCTACCTGGCTGTGGAAGGGGATAGGCTTTTAGGGAGCTAGGTTCAGAAATTAGAACTGAACTTTGTGTTTGCCTCCTCCCAGACTTGGAAATCTTTCTGAAGTCCACAAGACTAGAGTGCTACAGGGCTGTAAGGAGGAACTGGGAGTGTTCCATCTGCCCCTTCTGGACTCCAGTACAGTTCCTATATTGTCCTTTTGCTGCTGGATGGAGGCAGAACAGACACTGGGGCGTGGGGTGGAGTACGGATGAGTGTGCAGTGTAGGGGGCAGCTGAGCTAATATTTTCACTACCTTACCTGTTATCTTTATCTCCTCTCCTCCTCCCCCTGACCTCCATGCCCCCAGATATCGGATGAGAACATGGTAGCTCAGACAAGAGGTAACTGCAATAAGATCAAAGGGTCCTGAGCTTGAAATGGTTAGTTCTGGATGAGAGAAGCAGCAGAATGATTTTTCTTAAAGAGGCTTGAATGACGAGAGAAGCAGTGGAGAGTTTGGCATACAGAAAGACCTGCAGTTTAGCAAAAGGAAAAACAAATAAATGCCTGTTACCATCCCTGATGCGAGAACAATGTTCCAGGTTTAGCATTATGTTCCAGTTTGAATTAACTAACTTTTAGCAATGTCAGGCTACTCTGAGCAAAAAAAGCTTCTAGTGGCAATGTCAGCTTTGTATGGGGAGGGCTGTGCAATCAGGTCTTCCATTTGCTGATGAGCTTGGCTGATGAAGTACGGTGTGGAACTGCACTGGCAGGCAGATAGACTATATAACAGTAGAACTTTCCGTTGCACAGTGAAGAGGGCAGTACATATATAATTAAGATAAAAATGTTATATATGTGGATTTATTTAGGCATGGGGGAAAACCAGACATTCAGTTTCATAGTGAGTTGCCCCTAACAATTACTGTATCTTTTAACTTACATAGCCCTTAATGGCAATTGAATTGAAATAGCAAAAATAACAGACTTAATGACTGCTACCGGTTTGTGAGCATGAGGTACAAACAGATAAATTCCATTCAGTGCTAATATGAGCTGCTGTGGTGGAGGAAAAAATTACAGCTGTTTACAGGAACACTGAAAAACAACACAGGGAAGGCAGTCACAGACAATATATTCAGTTGAAGCAGGAAGGCAGATTTTACAGGAAGAAAGATAGTTACTGCAGCTGAAATTAGGCCCGAACAGCAAAAGTATTAGCAGAAACCCCATGATTTTTTTTTAATAGTTTTTTGAGCTCCGGAAAGGAGGACATTGTCTCAAGTCTCATTTGTGGGATGGTTCACAGTTTCAACCCACTTATCCCTCCATGCTAAGAAACAGTGGGGGAGAGTATGAAGTTCCTTTCTCTTCATGCAGTAATGCTATTTGGTGAATGGCACATCGTGGGATCCAGAACTGAAAGACTCAATTGTTACAGGTTTATTGGAAAGGGTATAAGTTAGATTGGTACAATTCAATTCATCGGGACAGGGAGAGAAGAAGTGAGACTATTAGAGTTATGAGTTTTGTTGCTAGTAGGGCTCTCAGGATCAACAAGAATGTGACCAGGTATGCCAAAATGACATCTTGGAAGGAAACAAAGGTTTGGATGTCACCAGGACACCACAAACTTGCAACCTGTAACCATGAAACAAAATTAGAAGAGCATTTAGGGTATGAGACATGGTTGATTTTGTGACAGTTGTGTTGTCACACTAAGAGTTATTTCCAGTGCAAGCCAATGCTCCTGCAAGCAGGGGCTTTGGTACAGGCATAAAGAAATAATTTCATTTCTGCTTTAGGTAGTACTATGTGTTTAACTGGTGAGATGCAGGCTCCGATTGTTCCCTGCTTGGAAGCCATGAAGATGTAAGACTCTTTGTGGTATCTGGGAGTGATGAGGAGGGGGAGAACGCTTCGGCTGCTAACCACAAAACATTTTGCTGTGGGCCTTTGTGAAAGCGAGTTTTAAAATGCACCTAGAAGGGTTAACTGGAAAAGAAGAAGAGGCTATAGGAGTGGCAGGACACAAGTCAGATAGTTGTGCTTTCATGCTCAGATCTGCTTTACTGTGTCCTGTGCTGCTGTTTTGTGTGACGGGTCCTGCACAATTGCATAGGCGATGAGGAGCAGAGACCTGCTTTGCTGGTGCTGGGGATGGCAAAGGGAGCGCAGGAAATGGCCGAGGTAAGTGTAGGCAATTCAGTTTGGCTTTTTCCCTCGGGATTAGTACACAGCGATTACGGTTAGGGGGTGTTGCACTGCTTGTGTGATGCCTTGTGGAGGAGATGCACATCTTGAGTCTCTACATGCTTGTGGTTGTTGAAGAGTAGCTTGTGCTTTCAGCAGGGACCTTAGTCCCTGTGTCCTTGCCAAATTCCAGTGGAGAGAAAGATATTCTGCTTAAGGTATCAGCATTTCCTCTCTTGTCATTTAACTGTTTAATAACATGACAAGGTCTGCTTCAGAGATGGCTGCATTTCATTGAAGGGTGAAAAGATCCTGCTGTCTCCCTTACCAGACAGATGTACCTAAGTCTCTATTATAAAGAGCTTTATGTTAATACAATAAAAGCTGTGGCAGATCTACAAAGTATTTAAGAGAGGTGTGGATGGAAAGACTTTAGCAAGTACAATGGGGTAGCTCAGTAGACAAAAATGTGATACAAAAGCCTTTAACCCTAATTTGATTCTTCAGATTCTGACCCAGGTCAGTGGTGATTGACAGATGTTGCTGTCTGGTGGCTTGTTTGAAGCTCAGATGTGTCGAATTTGTTGTTATTCAAGTCAGTTCCTGTCAGTACCACATTTGATCCTGCTTGGCCTTTTCCTGCTGGCAGTCTCTACACAGAGACTGGTCATCCTCCTTATGGGGGCAGACTGCTATCAGCACTCCTAAGCATTTAAAATTATGACTCAGGCCACAAAAATAATGAGATAAATTCTGTTTTCTGAAACTTCAGTTTGCATCTGAATCATGTTTTCAAGTCTTTCAATGGGGAAGGGGGCTAGAAACTCAGGGAAGAATCAGTTTTTCTTCCTTCCCAATAAAATCCTCAAGCAATGACTTTAATAGCAGTAGATTTGAGGAAAAGCTCACATAAGACATAAAAGAATGATGACTGGCAATACCAATGAGTAAAAGTCATCTGATTTCACATACTGCCTCTTCTGCTGCTGCCAGCACTGAATCCACACATGGAGGTAAATGATCTTTTGAAGTGTCAGAGCTTCACTGGAAAGCAGTGTCAGGCTTTGGGCATGGATAGGCACCCATGCAGGAGAAGGTTAGTGCTTATTTCCTCTACTAAAACATTTTTCTGTGTCAAACTTTATTCAGGTGTTGTACGGGTGCAATGAAGCTAACAGATATTAGACCTGAGGATTAATATTAGGGCCATGTTTTGGCCTCTCGAGAACCAGCCTGGTTTCCAGAAGAGAAAAGCCCATAGTGCCTCTACTGAAGGCAGTGGGAGCTGCATGTCAGGCCCTCAGGTTCTGTAATAACACCAGTATAGTTTTCTAGTGACAAATGGGCTACAGAGAAGACAAGACTCAAGGTTGTGCACAAACCTTAGTTGGGGCAGGATAGTCTGAACTGCCTACAAAAAGTCACAAAGAGTAATCTTGCTTCTGGTTATATCACAGAAGTGTTCTAACAGAGGGCTGAAAAAGTCAAAGCTGTTGAAGTGAGCGGGACTAAGTAAAAATGGAGTTTAATATTCTCAGTACTTCTAACTGTGGGAGATTCAGGCTGGCATTTCAGGTACATAACCAGGTATGTACCCTTTCCATTTTTAAAAATGGAAAGCATCTATAAAAATTGGATTGTGCTGGTAAAAGATAATCCAGCCTTTTGCATAGGAACTGCTGCTGATTCAGACCTACCTTTGCTTCATTTGCTTAGAGACAGGTAGGACTTAGAGAAAGGTTGAATTGTTTCCCTCATATTTAGTATGATGGTGTCTAGATATTGGGATAGGAGGTGCTAACAGGACTGCAAAAAGTCAAATCTCAGATAAGATGCCTTGTTCTCAGATGCAGGTCAGCTCTGCATGTCCTAGCTTCCCCTATTGCTGGAGAGTTAATGCTGTTGGTGGTGTATGCTGCTGTGGTTTCTTGCACATCTGTTTCCTGCCTGGTGTTGTCTCGTTGGGATGCAATGAGCTCACTTTTTCCCCTTAGCCCCCTCCCCCACTCCTCACTGCTCCCTCAATGCCTCTCATCCTCAGTCTGTGGCACCCAAACAGCTTTCTGTCTCTGTTTAATGCTGGTTACTGGCTTTGTTTGTCATTTGCTGTAGAAATAGAGTTGCTTTGCTTGAGGAGCTTTGGAGCCACCAACCTGCTCATGCTTTCTGCTTGAGGCTCCTTGCCAGCAGAACTCCCTGAGGCTGGGGGGGTGGAAAGGGAGCTGTTGTCTGCAAATGTAGCATAGGAGGACAGGTGAGGAAACCCTTACATGCCCCTGGACTGTAATATGGGGGAGGAGACAACAATATGGGTAGCCCATATGATGTTCTTCTATGTGGTGTGGCTGCGCAGTGACTGGTTTCTGCCTTGTCACTACTACATTTGAATGAAAGAGTAAGGAAAGTTTTCATTTAGTGCTAGTGGTCTCCTAAAAACATGGTAGTTCTGGCTTGCACTGGCTCCTCAAGCAGGATCTTGACCACTTTTGAGAGCTGCAGTAGGTCAAGACCTTACTGTAGGTTAGGGAAGTATTTCTGAGGGAAAACAGCAATAGTAATTCAGCGGCGATACACTTTGTACAAAGAAAAGCTGGTCTTGGATACTCTTTGGCTGTTTTGGGAACAGTCCATTAGCATGCTGTCTGCTGCCTGATTTTGATGCTGTGTGTTTCATTGTGAAGCTGCCTCATCTGTGCCCAGGTGGATGAGGAGGCCTGTTACTCAGGAAGAAAGCAGTTTGCTTTGAGAGCAGTCTCTCTTTGGAGCCAATTGTTAAACCCCCTACTCAGATATGAAGCAGCTTTTCTGGATCATGTGGTTTCACTTTCTCACACGTGCAGCTGCATGCAGTGTGCAGGGATGTGCGTGAGGGTGCATGCAAGTCTGTAGTATATGTGTGTGCCACACAAAGATGCATTTGTGTCCACTTAGTACATTCTTCAAGCTGTTTTTCCTGTGTTGATGTTTCGAGGCGAATGCATGCCCATGCTTTTGGGTAGATGTTTTTGGTTAGTGATGCCTGCAGGAAGTCCTGGGAAAACTGCTGAAGGATCATTAATGGCAATATGGAGGAAAAAGACAAGGCCATTTTTTTTCTGAAGTCCCCTTGGAAAAATGAAAATGCCACAGGCCCATTTAATCTGCTGCAGAAGAATGAAGAGCTGCATTCATCTCACTCTCAAAATTAGAAACTGAGGCACTAGGGATTTCTGTCTCAAGAATGGATTGAGCTGAAAAGAAACCTTTTTCTGTCTTTGTGGCCAGGTTGCTTTCAATCCAGATCTCTTCCCTGACCTACCTCACTCTGGGGCTATGCAAACACTTGTCTTCCTGTAAGGAAGGAAGCAGCAGGAACCTCGAGAAGAAGGGGACAAGAACAGATTCCTGGCCTGGCTTGAAATGCATTAGTCCTTTTTTTTTTTTTTTTTCTTAATTTTAATCTGATGTTCTGCTGCAATCTGCTCTACGTTTTCACACTGCTGACATACTAAGAAGCCCCATGACCTGTGCTCTTTGGGAGTCTGTTCCTGGCTGTAGTCACGCAGCCTGTGTGGATAATTAAGGCTACATTCTCTCACCTTTGTGATGGGAGCAAAAGGGACAGTTGGGCTCTGAAGTCTGGGGGCAAAAGAAGCGGGAGAAGTGGGACTGTATTATTGTACAGCAGAAGAGAGCTGTGGCAAAACGGCCCTGAGGGCTGAGTACATGAATTGGCAGGTGGAAGAGCTGGGCTGGAGTTGGGGCAAAACAGCTCCTTGACCTTTTCAGAGTATGTCAAGGCATGTCCATGGGACAGAGGAGTGAGGAACTCTGCTGCCAATGTGTGTGTGGGGAAATTATTAATAATGTAAGAGTTGCTTTTTCTCCACCTACTTCAACAGGTGGAACATTGCATTGTAAGTCCCAGATATCAGCCTCTATGGCAACAAAATGAGAGCAAAAAGACACTTGGAACAACAGGAGCAAAAGCCATCTGTCTGCTTCTGTTACTTCAGTGTTCTTCCTTGTTTTGGACGATGTTTGTGTTACTTCCTCCATCTGTTTCTGGTTCCTGGGAGCTGGATTTTTGTGTCTCTGTGGCATAGTATTACTGCAGTTAAACAGCCATGTTGCGAGCTCAGCTCCTTGTTTTGTATTGACTTTCCATTGCAAGGGCTGTGTGATGAGTAAAGAGCCCTTCCATGCTGCCTTCTGCTTTACATTTCTCTTACCAAGCACTGCAGGAGGCACTCGTGTCGTTTGCATGCTATAAGCCCCACTTTGATCCTGCCTACTCCCCACCCCCGACAACAGCAGGAATTACATGTTTTACCTACAGATTAGAGATTAGAGAAGGTATTTTGATTCAGTAAATGTTTTCTCTTTGTTGGTGACGGCTGCTTTCATCTGGTCTTGGGAAATCAAGAAGTAGGGACTTCAGTTCTCATGATACCACAGCTCTCAAAGGCTCAAGGAAATAACTGCTGTGGATGAAATGCTGGCACTGCACAAGGCGGATGTGTGACATAGGCTGATGTAGACATGGTGAACAAGTAGTCTGGGAGATCCCCAGTTGTCTGCAGTGCTTGGATCCAAAGCTTTGGTGTAGGCCTTGTTCTAGTCTGGAGAGCTCGTGATGCAAACAAAATGCTAGAAAGCTTGCATCTGTAATTTGGGCTTTGCATATGTGACGCAGTTCTACAGCAGCAACATTTGCTGGCAGTCAGGGTTGTGCCAAAAATTTATGTTCTGGTGTTTCTACTTGAACAGTAATAGGGGAAATGAAAACAGCCTGTCAGTAATGGTATACCCAGCCCTGCTCTGAAGAGCATGGGGTGGGGTGGCTGTCAGACGGACTGCCCGCATCATGGCTTTGACTGGATCTCTGATCTGCACTGGGTACAGTTTTACTAAGCGTGAAATACAAAGGGAGGGTGATTAAAGGATGGAGAGTTACCAGTGTCTGCCTCCAGTCCTGAACCACCAATAGAGTGCCAGAGGCACTTAGGGCTTTGACACTTAAACCTATGGATACCTTATTACAATATAAAGGCTGCTAATTGGCTCCACTGCCAGTTGTTTAAGGGCAACTGGTGTTGCTAGTTGCCTACTAGTGTCTACTTTCTGTTCATTCCCAGAGCTCTAAGCCCCAGTTGTCCTTTGTTCATATGCCAGAGCCTTCAGCTTCTCTGCTGATAACTTCAGTGTGTTTTGCATTGTCAACAAAAGAAAAACCTGCACCATGTTTACAATGGACACAGAGAACAGTATAACATAAATTGAATTCAGTGTTAAATTAAATAACATGAGGCAACTGCAGTGACTGTATTATTAACATTTGCGCTTAATTCAATAATGTAATCCTCTGTTTTCTATATTTATCTGAAACCACAAGCAGACTTTCTGGTCTTCTGCACCAGTGTGATTGCAGATATGAAAGGATTTACCATGGGCTTTAGACCTAGCTTGTTGTCAAATGTCTAGGCCCTTGCATATAATAAAGTTATAGACGCCAATACTAAACCTCACCCTCACTCAAGTGCCAAATCAATGCTGTTATTGTGTGTGAGAGCAAGGAATTTAGTCCCTAACGCTACAAGTCTCTTGGCACAGCCCACTTAAGCAGACAGGGAAGTCCTAGTCCTCTTCTGTCCCACCCTCCTGCCTTGAACACAACCCTGCATCTGGATTAGATTCCCCTTTTTCATCCTGGTGAAGGCACTTTTGATCTTAACAGTGCACCAAAAGGGATAAAGCAAAGCCCATGCTGTTTGCACTTGCCTTCAGTTCCTCTGCCTCAGTTGCTGTCTTCCTGTTTGGGAGCAGCAGCCTGGACAAGGCTCAAACCAGGCCCCCTCCATCCTGCTGCCCACAGCTGATGCCATGTGTGACAGCTGCAGTTCCAAACAATGCTGGTTTGGCTGGATGGCCACTTTCATTTAAGTAATTTAGTGTCCATCTGGGTAAAGTTACCTTAACAGCAGCAGAAAATGTTACAGAATCACAGAATTATTGAGATGGGCAAGGACCTCTTCCGATTATCTAGACCAAACCTTCTGCTCAAGCAGGGTCACCTTGAGACATTTCCCCAGGACTATATCCAGCTGAGTTTTGAGTATCTCTACAGATGGAGACTCCACAACCTCTGTGGGCAACCCAATCCAGCCTTTGAGCACTGTCATAGTAAAAAAGTATTATATTCAGGTGGATTTTTTTGTTGTTTTAAATTTGTGACTCTTGTCCTATTAGCAGGCACCACTGAGAAGATCCTGCCTGCTTTTTCTTCATTCTATCTCATCAGGTATTTGTTCACATCGCTAAGATCCCTCCTGATTTTTCTGTTATCCAGGCTCAACAGTCCCAGCTCGCTCAGCCTCTCTTTATATGAGAGATGTTCCAGTCCCTTAATCATCTTTGTGGCCCTGAGCTGGGCTTGCTCCAGTAAGCCTTTCTTGTACTGGGGAGGCAAGAGCTGGACATGGGACTCCAGGTGTGGCCTCACCAGTGCTGAGCAGAGGAGAAGGAACACCTCCCACCACTTGCTGGCAACCTTCTTTCTGATTATTCTAACTTTCATGATAATTTATACAGTTTCCATCAGAAATTGGCCTTGGCCTCCCAGCCTAGGCTTGCAGCTCCACTCAATAACTAACATGCAATTGGGACAGCACTAAGGATCCTTTCTGCTCAGGTTAGTGCTGAAAATGAATTGTCTCCTCCTAAAGAGCCCCTGTTCTTTAAATGGTTTCTACAGTCTTGCTGCTGGCCAGCTCAAACAAGTTGATGCATGCTTTATATAATACTCTGATTGTATGAAAGCTGTGCATAGCCTTGGTTTAATAGAAATCCTACAAATAATACGGTGAAACAGCATACCTTTCTCAGGTGAGGGTTGTACAGCCCCCCAAAGGCACTATGCACAGAACCGGGGACTTGTGGCTGGATTTGTCTCTCTTGTGGTGGCTGTGTTACATGCCCTTCTCCAGCACGGGGACTGGGCAAGAGGAGGGGAAAGGTGCACCCTGTACAGGATTCTCAGCTGTGGCTGATGCTCTCAGAAATATGGCCTGAGCAGCTAAGCTGGGTTCATAGCCATTTATCTCCAGCTCCTCTCTCTGCCCTCTTCTACACCAAAGGCTTAGCTACCGAAACGCCTTTGGAAATGCTATTATCTCCTGTGCTCTCTGGGGCCAGGAGCAGCTTGAAGATTTATCATCTGGAACAGGGGGCTTTGCTTAGTTCTGTAAAGCACAGGACAGTTAAAGAAAGAAAAAAACCTAAACCTCAAACCAAATGCAAAACCAGTTTTACGTCCTTTGCTTTCTCCCATCAGGGAATGTGTCTACATTTGGTTTTGTATTGTGATTAAATACTGTCACATTGTGAAACAGTTAGAGGAGACATACCTGCATCTCTAAAATAGGGGCTGAACATCCAAAGGGCCAGGAGACCCTCCTGCTCTAACTAAGTTGTGTGACTTGTTTCCCACAGAGTATCAGATGAGAGACCATGTCAGGTCCTCCAGCACAAACTTCATTTAAAGGATACCTCTGTAGTTTTGGCCAAACACAACAGCATAGCTACTGCCTTTTCTTTTTTTTTTTTTCCTGTAAGGTTGTGACATGCTCACAAGCTTTCTCTATGTGTGGGATGCAGGGCTGAGGACCCAGGATAGATCTGTACCTGATCTCACTGTCTGCATGCACTGGCTCATCAAAAAATGCTGATGTAGCAAACCTGGAACACTGGGAGAACAGGAAAGGGGTTTGTTTATCTGGATCTGAATATTTCAATTGGGATATTTTAATACTGTAAGTATTCCGTATTTGCCACCTCTAGCAGTCAATGTAACTGTCAGTCCTGTTGCAGATAGGCAGTTTGGCAGTACAACAGGGCCAACCAGCCTGTGGAAAACGCTTTGCTCTATGTGCAGCTAGTGCTTGTTTTTCTATTAATCTCTTGTTATGGTGCTGCTGGTAGCAATGGCAGTCACGCCTCAGGAGGTTCAGAGGTGTGATCGGGCAGGGTGGGCCTCCTCCTGGCTCCCTGGCATCTGTGCTGCAACTTGTGTGAAATAATTAAGCTGTCAGCAGGACTGAACTGCTTTCTTTCCTTTTGCAAGATCGGAGAGGGGAACTGCTTCACCATTTGGCTCTTTCTCTTTTTATTTTCCTAGTGGGCATTCTCCTTACACTTGCTCCAATCAGGTAGTTTCAGATACACGAGAGGCAAAATGAGAACAAACTCTCTTGTGAGATTTATTGCATCTTCTGCTTCTAATCTAGACAGAAAAACAGAGCAAGAGGCTTCCTTCTGTAATCCAGTTCTCTCCTTTCCAGTCCCGGCTGGAAACCAGAAGTACAACGAGGTAGAGGAATGCAGCAAAAAATGTTAAAACAAATGTCTTGGAGCCTCTACAAGGAGCACAGGGTGTGGCTTGAGGTGACAGCTCAGGGTGACAGAGGGGATGTGAGGGATTTTCCCTTCTGTCAAGGGTTTTAAGTTCCACTTACTTAGTTGTGTTTTTGTTTTTTTTTTTTTTTTCCTGTATTTTTCCCCCCTGCATTTCAATAACTTTATTTCCAGTATGGCAGCATGCACATGTTGCCAAAGTCAATGTGTCAAGCATCAGCATCTAAGGCAGGCTTAAGAGCGGCAAATGGGAAGAACTAGTTTTGATCTATTGAGTCCATTATTCTTCCTTCCCGGCTCGATAGTGAGAGCCAGTCACACACTGCTGCCCAGGGTTTGCTGTGTAAAGCCACAAATGGGGTCTGAGTCAGGAAATTCAGTTCCAGATCCTAATAGCTTCAATTTGGGGTCCCCCTCTAGACATTGTCCTGCAGAGGATGCCTGTCCTTGGATCAGCCAGGTGCAAGTGACCCGTCCTCGGGGTGGCAGGCAGACCCTAGTGGTGGGGGCAACCCCTGGGCTCTGCTTGTACACTGGCTTCAGAGGCAGGGAAGGAACTAATGTAATAAAAACAAAGAAGGGCTAGGAGTCCTAATTAGTCCTCATTTCTAGCCTGCTAGAATACCCATCTGTCACTCTGCTGCAATAACAAGATTTGAGAAGATTAACTGGATACTACTTAGGCTCCAGACCATGGCAGCTCAATGAGTGTGCTGCTGTTCAGCCTTAAGCCGTACTTGCAGCAATTACACCCTAAGCAGGTTTATGTCTGGTTGGCATTTGCATGGGAGTTGCCCCAAAAAATCTGCTGCAGGAATGGTGATTCAGAAGATGTCAGGCATAGTATTGGTTCAGTCAAGTTGTTGACTTGTCATCATTTAGGAAAATGCTGCAATTTGGGCACAGTGTAAAACAAGGACCCAAATCCTTTTTTAAAAGTTCTGCTTTATCATTTGTTTCTACAGGATAGGGACTTTTTTTTTACACATGTATAGACTGTGCTATGTCTTTCCCTTTCCAGAAACAATTTCAGCTGGAACCGTGATTTGTTTTTTCACTCAGTGTCCAAAACTGTCACGTAGTGTTGCTCTGCCCAGCTCAACAGCTGCCCCCTCCCAGCCTAGAGCTGGGTGGAGTGAGTCTTGTTTTTGTGGTTTGTGACATATTTCAGGATGTAAAGCACTCATTAAATTATTGATGTTAGCTCTTGGGCATTAAAGACAGACGTGAAGTGCAGCTCTGGATCCTAAGGGCTTTGGAGACTTATCCCTGCTCTAATGATGGTTCCCTACTTGGGATTTTTCATGCATCTCTTACTAGTTTCGAACTCACTGCAGGATGGTGGAAGGATTTAGCAGACGGACAAAGGGTGACAGCAAGGCTTTTCTTTGCAACATTATATACCTATGAAGCAAATTTAAGTGGGCATTGGTAGAGAAAGGAGAAAGAGATGTTTGTTTTCTTTGAGAGAGAGGGAAAAATCAGAAAAATGTGTTCCTGCCTCTTGTCAGGGAATGTTTGTAGCATATGAAAAGATTTTGTATAGCTGTGATTCAGGGGACAATGCATGTGCACCTGACATCAATTCTTGCACTTAAGAAAAGATATTTTAGCTTTTAAAGTGCTGTATTTCTATCAATTCCTGCACTTCTACTTGGAAAGAGTCTAATAGCAATAGTGCAACTTGCTTTGCCTCATGGTGACACCACTGTGGAGGTTGGGACACTCAGTGCAGTCCTGTCTCTGCAGGAGCTTTTAGCTCTTTGTTTTGGCTGTGGTGGTAAGAAGAGGGAACTCACTCGATGTGGGATAAGGGAGAGAAGGCAGTAAGCATGGCACTGCCTGCGCTGAGATCTCCAGGCAGCTTTGTGTGTTTCTTGCAAGTTCACAGGGAACCGACTGCAAACAAAACCAAAATGACAGGAAAATACTTTCCCATGTCTGATGGGGGCTACCATATTGGAGTTTGAATGTGAAATAGTCAAGAAGCATCTCACTTCCTCACCTCTTCTCCCCTTCTTGTGTTGGGATGTTGTGGTTGCACACAAACCTCCTGTTTACGGTGGGGGTGAGAAAGGGGTGAGGGCCATAGCTGACCCTCTCCTTCCCTCGGCAGTTTGTGTGCTAATTAGCTTGTCTCTACAAGACAAGCCCACAGCCCGACAATGCGTTGATTCAGCTGCCGAACAATGTCCAATTATGCCAACCCCGGGAGCAAGAGGCTGGCCCCCAGCACATGGGCTCTGGCCAAATGGTTCTTCAAACTCGCTTGGCTAGGCCAGTAACATTGCTTGGGGGATTTGACATGTGTCAGCAGTTTCAGATGAGTTGCTTTTGCGAGCTACCAACAGCACAGTTATCTGAAATATTGGGAAGAGCTCCATGCGTACCCTCGGCAGTGCCATCCACTCCATGCTCCATGCCAAGGCAGTATTGGTGACTAAAAGGGAGCATGGATGTTCATGTGTGAAATGAGATTTTTGCACCCTCAGCTTGGCTTCCTTTATTATGTATCTGGTTTGGTGACCTGGCAGAGATCTCACAATTACAAAATCATAGAATGTTCTGAGTTGGAAGGGATCCACAAGGATCATCTAGTCCAACTCCTGTCCCTCCATATGACAACTCCATAGTTCACAGCATGTATCTGAGGACATTGTCCAGTCTCTTCTTGAACACTGTCAAGCTTGGGACCATGACACGTCCCTGGGGAGCCTGTTCCAATATGAGCAGCTTAGGACCACACCTTTTGCTTTTCTCTTTATGTTCCAGTGTTTGTACATGAGTGAAGACTGAGTTGCTCAGATTGGAGTTTGAATTGTGAAGAGCAAAGGAGGTGGCAGGACTCACACTGGTGGCACACCATAGGCTATGGCAAACTCTGCTTCTGCCACTGCTTGACTCAGTGAGATACCTTTGATCACTCCTTTTTCTACATCCTGCTCCCCTCAGTGGTTAAATGACACTGATGTCATCATCTTTTTGGTACGAAGTTTTCAGTATGATTATTGTTTTCATTATTATTATTAAATGTGAAGGGTCTCAGCTGTTTTCATCACCCAGTACTGAAAAGTGGACTCTTTGATCTCTGGGGAGTGCCACATTGGGCGACAGGGCAGAAAAGGATGGCACTCACCCAACTTGTCTTCCTCAGGCATACCAAGAGCCTGAGAGGGAGGTGTGAGGAACACCAGGGTGGCATTATGTACCTCGAGAGGAAGGTTGTTAGTGCTTTCTTCTGAGTTAGTGAGGCCTCTGCCCTGATACCTGATGTTTTGGCTTTGAAGAGAATGTGACAGCCATTTACCACCTAACCTTTGGGTCTAGGAAATGGAAAAACAATGCAGCATCTATCTGAAATAGCAGAAGAGATTACCCTAAACTGGAATTTGTCCAGGATGCTGTTTTTAGTTCTGCTAATCTTGAAAAAAAAGAAAAAAAAAAAAAAGAGAGAAAGCATGCTACAAAGACTTTCTGCAAGGCTGCAGTCTTTATTTTGTAGTCTCTGATTTAGAAGGGAGAATATGCAATAGCACAACTTTCTCTTTGTACACCATGTGGCATGGTTCATCGCTGGCTCATGGAAAGGACTGCCCCTTAAAAGTCACTGGCAGCAATTTCAGTTAATTCTGGTTTTGGGACCAGGCCCAACCTTAGGTTATTGATAGAAGCTAATGATAATGCATCCAAAGAAACAGCTGCGAGGGAAGAAGTGTGGCAGATAGATGAAGAAGGAGACCAGAGGGAACAAATGGGGAAAGGGAATAAGGGCAGAGGTGGAGTGGAGAAAGCATGTGAGTAAATCCCAACATGTTTGAAATAGAGGAGGGAGAGTTTGGAAAAACTACTCTGAGAGCAAAACAACTGGAGATTGCCAATGAATGTTAGAAGAGAGAGGGCTATAACTGGGAGGAAAATTCAAAATCCTGGCAGATTTGGTAGTAGGGACAGGACAGATGAAGAGATGCTTTTTTGGGTACAGAGAGATAGAGAATAGACAGGAATAGTGTACATCAGAAACAACAGAGAGTAAAGGGAGATGCTCACAGTGACAACAGCTCTTGTTATTCAAAACTCCTGTTCCGGGTTCTCACCTAAAACTGAGCCAGAGAAAGAGGTGAGGGAATTATTTCTGGCTCCTTTTGGCCCTTGAAACACACTTAGTTTTGGAAAGTGCAAAGAGATGCTGTTGAGTTACTGCATTGCGAGTGATGCATTTTTTCATCAGTTAACTATATTTTTTCATTCCCTCTTTGGTGCCTAACTGATTTTAGAATGAGCTTCGGTCACTGATCCATTCCAGAGTCCATGGGCGTGAGCAAGAGCGGCTTTGTCTTGCTTGGATAAGCTTGTTATACTTAATGTTTAAATGTGCTCAGCATCACTGCCTGCTGAGGGCACACCATGCCTCAGCTTGCTTTGCTTTGGAAGCCTGTGCTATGAATCAAAACTTATCTGATTTTATGGTGTCCAACAAGTTCCTGCTTTTAGATCATACAGTTCATCCCCCTTTGAGACAGACCTGTGCAAGGAGATTAATTTAGCCTGGTGGATTTTTTTATCCTCTGAAACCCATCAGCCATGTACAGGTCTTGGCCTGAAGTGTGTGGCTCAGCTGTGTTGGCTACAGAGAACTGCAAAGACAAAGAGATGATTGACATATACGGCAGTACTGCAGCTATCAAAATGTGAGGAAGTTTGATTAAGTATGATCTCAACGCCCTTTTCCTGCAACACCCCTTCTTGTGTTTGCTATGTGTTTGTTAGTGCCTCAAAGCCCTTAGTACAGCAAGATCCAGGAGTCAGAAAAACAAAAAAACCCACAGCCCAGAAACCCAACTCCTTGGCATTTGAATTTGAAGAAGCATAGTGCATTAAAGGATTTTTTTTTTTTTGCTTCCTCTTTCTTTGCTTCCCCCTATCTTTGTTATTCCCGGGAATGACCGTATTTACTTTTTTTGCCTCTTGCTAAACCACTGGACAGACGGGGGCTTCATCAGGGAGCGGTTTCACAGGACTGCTGGAGTGGGCAAAACAATGGGGCTTTAATCCGGGCGCCTCCAGCAGCCGCTGATGCCCAGAGGTTTCTCTGCGTTCCCAACATGGAACAGTTGCCTCTTTCATGAAGTGCCTGTGGGATGAGCACAGGATTGCTACACCCAAAGCAGTTCCATGCAGCAACAGCTCTCTGAAAGGAAACGCTGCTGAGGACGCCGCCTGCAACGCCCCAAGCTGCTGGGGTGTCCAGTATGAGAGCCTCTTTCTTCCAGGCCTGGGCTGTGTTTGCCTTCCACATGCAATCTTTGAATAGCTCAAGTCTGGAAAGCATTTAGGAAAACCTCTAACTTTTCTGCTGAAGGACAAAAAAAAAAAAGGAGGAAAAAACCCATCGGGGTAATGGAATAGTTTCCAATGACTTGATGCAGTGTGGCCAAACCATTTGTAATAATTTCCTTTAAATTCCTTTTATATAGAAAGAATTAAATATGAAATCATGAATCAGGAAGCAGTCATCCTGCCAGCCAGTGACATGTATAGAGAGATCAGAGCAAAGTGAGAAAGACACAGAACAGCAGGAGACTTGCAAAAACTTTTTTTAGCCCTCTCCTTTTCTTCCTCTTTTTGTTTAGTGTACACATCCATGTAGTACTAACAGTTCTTACCCAAAAGAAGCTGCGGGAATCTCCTGCTGTTCCTTGTCTCTCCGATGGCAGCCCTGAACCTTCCTGTCTTGATGTGTCTCATCTGTCTGTGTTTCCTGATGGATTTCGCAGTCCCCAGATGTTTGGATACCTGATTTATCTCAAAGAAGACTGTGAAATATTAAGTATTTTTAAATATCCAGCTTTATAATTGCTTTGTTTAACTTTGCAACATTCTGAACTCATATAAGGCAATAATAAAAATCACTGCTGTTTTCCTTCAAATGATATTGCTGTTGCTGCTTCTAAATTTGTGTGCGCACAAAGGTTTTGCCTTTTCGCTAGAAAGGTTCTAACATACCTGTTTCCTGAATTCCTATTTTTCTAATTCTCTTTTTCAAACCCTCTGTAAAGACTCCTGTCTAGAGTTCCCAGACTGTGGTGTAAAAAAGAACTGAGATTACCCAAGTGGTACCAGATCCAAGTTAAGAAATTTCCCCAACAAAACCAGAAATCAAAAGAAAAAGACCTTGTGCCTGTTGTCTACAAAGGTCTACAGATCTTACAAAGCTGTCTGCAAAGCTGACTTGAGTTGCACCTGAGTTTTGCATATCTCAAAAGCCTGTTTGTGTTATACTCTGGAGGTCTGGCACTGGCCTCTGCTGTTTCCTGCCCACAGTGGTAGGTGGACATGCCTATCTGGAGCCCAGCTCATTTTGAACTGGTTCTTCTCAGTTTGCTCTGATCAGTGTAGATGCCTGAGTCCAGTTTCCCTGAAATCCAGGCTGTTCAGCTGTAGGGTTTTTATCTGAGTTTGTCTCCAGCTTGGCTCCGAGGGAAGGGAGAGTAAATATTACAGGCCAGGAGACTACAGATGCAAAAAATTATAGGCTTTAAAATGTCACTAGCTGAGCACATAATGGATATTCTTTGGATTTTATGATTAGCTGTTATGTTCTGTTGGCCAATGCTGCCTTCCTGATGCGATTTATAAAGGAGTCTCAGGTTGCGGCCAGGCAAGCCAGAGTCAGAAGTGGATGCCTTGGGAATGCCACTATCTTTTGCAATGTTTTCTTTGTTTCTTCTGAGCAGGACAAGCTTGCTGGCATACAACTAACTCTGACTCCCACTCACTTTGCCATCTCCCCTTCCAGCCTGAGTCCAACAAGATATCATCCTCTTAAATGTCTGCTTGCATAGTGCAAAACCAAGGGGGTTATGAACCAGGCTATGCTCCTAACCATGCCATTATGCCCATCAGTTCAGATCAAGGCTAGTGCATTATGTGCAGGATTCATGCAACCAACACCCATCTCAACCCAGAGCCATCCTAAAACCTAGGATGGCCCGAACACTGTATGTGAAACCAGGCTTTAACTCTACATGGGACCATCTCTGCCCAGGGGAGCAGGCCATTGGTCTGTGCTCCATGACAGCTACTTCTGCACTTCAGGCATTTCTAGTGATGTGTCTCCTTGCAGCCTCTTTCCTACTCTTCTCAGGTGGGCCAGAGGGACAGCTGGCCTGACTGAATGTCCCCTGCCCAGCTGTCTTCTGGTGTAAGAAGCTGTGGAATAGAAGGGAACATGCAGGGCTGTGTGGCAAAGTTGGATGGACCAGGGCTGTACAAGCCAAGGGATTCCATAGCATGTGGCTCTGGGCACCCCACGTGTCCTTTCAAGGGCTCCAACACACGGGATCTCTCATGGTGAGACACAAGAAGTAAAAGGAACTCACATGCTGACAGAGAAAGGGCATCTTCATTTTACTACTGTGGTTCTGAAACGTTTTTCCAGCACCTTGCAGCCCTCTGACAACTTGCCTCCATTTCACCATACTGCATTTTACCACTGATCTCCAGAAGCACAGGCTGCATGGCATCGGGCCAGCTTCTGACCTCAGTGACACTAGTATAAATCTGGGACGCTGCAGCCAATTGGTGTGGAAGCACTTCAAATCTGCATATACCGCAAGTGTTCCCAGCTGTAGAAGGGGCTTATGATTTAGGTTGGTGAAACAGCAAAACAAAAGAAATGTCTACATGACGTGGGTACTTGCGTATCTCGCCTCTGACTAAGTGCTTCTTCAACATCCGCACTTTCCCTGTTACCACCAGAGTGAGCCATGAATTAGGTCCAGTATAGTCCAAAGAATGCACCAGGACATAACTGGTGTCAAGAGTGAAAAAAAGAACCAAATTTTAGGTGGATTTGTCAACAAGTAGCATTGTTGTAACTCACTGCAGTTGGTATTGAAGATGGTGGTAGCATCAACTCCAACAGAAGTAGATTGTGTTGGTCTAAATATCTTGAAGGACAGACTGCTGAGAAAGTATTGGTGAGGTTGGATAGGTATCAGAGGAACACTCAAGCTGAAAGCTTTAAGGACAGTGCCCAGATGGGAGGTTCTGGAGACAAGGCATTGTCTGTTTTGAGAATACTTGACCACAGAATGACCTTCCTTAAATGAAGGCAAGCTGCAGACAAATATGATCTTTCTTGAGACATGCTGCAAAATTCTTCTTTGGCCAGGGCCCTTTGCTGCTGTAACTGGAGAAAATGAATTAGTAATAAACAGTGGAAGAAAGCATTGTGGTAGGAAAAGGTTGACTGAACCTGAGAGGTGCAGAACAGAGAGCAGAAAGAGCCTCAGCTCCTTCCTAAAAATGATCACATCCTTATCATAATGGCTACTAGGGAAGTGCCATAGAGCAAGTGCTACTCGGGCCCTTCAGACAGAAGCCAAACATGTTATTTCAGAACAGCTGAGAAGCCGTGGCAGATATGTTGTAGTGTATTGGCAGGCAAATCAGAAAGAGTAGGACAAACATCCTAGAAACCCCGAGGATTCCCCTTGGTACAAACACTTCGGGTGAGTGGAGGAGTGTTGTAAGGCAATGCTTACCAGACAGTGCAGGCTGGAAGTGATGCCTGTGGTGGGGCAGAGAAATATGGCCTACGGCTGGAAGTTGACTCCTAACCTAGCTTTTACCCCATCCCTCCTGTGAACCGCTCTGTGACACTGTGACAGCTGGCAGACAACATTTTGTGGGTACTCCTCTGGTGGGCTCTGCACAGGCTCTCCTATAACCTTGCAGGGAACAACATGGGTCAGGATGGCCAGCAGTGCTGCCTGCCCCCGCCCTGCAGTGCAACCAGTGCTGAGCAAGGAACAGTAGCCAGGGAGGTCCCAGGTCATCTGAGAGCAGCCCCAGGGGTGTCTAGGGAGATGACAGGAGGTGCCCATGTCCCCTGGACTTGGGCTCAAGAGAAACCATTTCCACTTGGAAGACAGCAGAGAACTAGAACCACTGTGAGGGGTTCTGACACCCCTGCAGTCTGCCAGCTCTGGAGGCAGCAGTAACTTGTATATTTTGAGCCTTCCTCCATACAAAGTGGGCAATGTCTGAAAGGGTGGATATCCATCCTAATATCTGAGGAGAACCCTGAGTTGCCAGTGTGGTTTCCTGTCCTCCTGGACACATCGGCAGCTGCTGGTTTGGAAAAAACAGTCTGGGTGTCCCTGTGCGAGCCATGGCAGCTGGAGGTGGATTTGTTTTCTGTTGATTTCATGGCAGTGTTGCTGCTTCAGGCCACTGCCTTGGTGTGAAGAACAACAAGATCCTAGAGGAGACACCCAGTGAACTGCTGACTGCTCCACGGCTACCCAATCTGCATGCCCAGCGTGGGAAGCGGTCAGACCACCCTGATGGCATCAACAAAGCCATCATGTTTGCTGACATTTCAAGAGAACAGAGAAGGGAACAAAAGCTGAGGACAAAAGTTAGGAACAAAAGTCTTTGATCCAGTTTAAAGCTGCAGCTTGAAGATATGGGCCTGAATAGTAAATGCCAGATCCAAGGGCCTTCTTTCTGGAGAGAGATTTTAAAGCTTGGTCCCAGTCTCAAAGGTGGGGCTTGAATTTGCTCTCCACGGAAAGAAAGTTATGCTGAAAACCTTGTGAAATGAAAATGAACTGTAAAGAAAGGAACTAATGGAGAGTTGAGGAGATGAAAGAAGTCAGAAGACAGGGAAGGCAAGAAGTTTGGCATAACTGATTTGTGAACAGACAGGACATCTTTTCCAATGAATTCAGGCCTTCCCTCCCACCCTCCAGTAACCTCTCTTCCCTGAAATGATCAGAAATAATGCAGTTTCTCCCCAAATGGCCTCTGGGTATCTTCTTGCCATTATTGTGGTATTTAGTCATGAGAGAAACATTCAAGAGGAAAAAAAAGACAATAATTAGAAGTGATGCCACAAACCATGGATCCAGTTCCAGATATTCCCAGGCACAGGGGTACTGAAGTCCATTATTTTAGTACCAGGCTGACTTTTGTGACAACCAACCCATAAGGTTGCTCCAAGAGTCTGATCAGTACTCTCTGATGTAAATTTCTCCTGAGGTTTTAGTCTGTGTGTCCAGATTTTGGCTAGAAGTTTGAGTAGGGAGGGTCTCTCTGCTTTGGTAGCTGCCTGGGAAGAATTAAGTCTCTCCCAGAAAAACACATCTGTGTGATATTTTCAACTTGACTCTCTGGGTCAGTGATTCTGATAAGCCAGGTGCAATCTCTGCCTGCTTTAACAACTGCTGAACTTCTAAAAGTTGGTTTCTATTTACCAGGAGTTCAGATACAAGAAAACTACGTGTTTTAGTTACAGAGTGGGAATCAAAGCCGTGGGGTCTAACCTTAGCTCTTCCACTAACTCATTGCATGACTTCGGGCTGTCAACTCATTTCTGTTTCTCATTTTTTGCACCTTTGGGATGAGAATGATACTTAACCCCTGTTAATTCACAACTCCTTGCCAAGGGGTTATATTTTTGCTGATGGCAGCAAAGCGCATTCTATGAGACTGAGCTGGGGTTTTATCCTCACAAGGGGGGACGTGAGATACAAGCAAGATTTCAACTGAGGGTTTTTTGTATCCCAAGGGTTGAAAAGCAAACTCTAAAATGCTTGCCTCAATTTTCTCTCATTCATTGACAAGAAACACAACATCCTGGGCTTCAGCTTGCAAGGGATGGTGCTGCTGTGCTCAGAAGTGTATAGAGAGGAGCAAACACTAGCCAGTCATTGATGATATCACTTGATATCTGTTACAGCAGGTTCCTGTTTTACACTGTGCTCTATCTTTCCCTACTGCAAGGTTTTCTTCCATCTGGAATCAGAATAAAAAAATAGAAACTTCCCCTAAATAAAAATTCTCCAAAAGGTCATATTATATTGAAAATAATGTTAGGGAAGTGAACATATTTCACGTTCTAGAAACAATATATTTGATTGTTTATTTGGCTGAAAAATCCAACTGAATCCCTGCACTCCAGTGAAATATTTTTATTCTGTCAAATGCACACTTTCCCACTGGAAAATGATTTGGCTGGAAGATTTTCAAGTAGCCTTTCTTCCCGCATGCTTTAGTATTCACTTTAGACTCCAGCTGTTGGTTGCAGTTCTCCCTTGTTGTAGTGAGTACTAGAACTATATGCTCTTCTTTATAATTAACACAGCAATACTCTTCCAGGGGGTCTCACTGTGGCTTAAAAGGCATCACCTGATAATGAAATAGGAAGGCCAGCAAAGTTGTTTTGTCTTTGTCACAGTGGCCTCTGCAGGATCATTCCCTTCAGAATAATTCCCTGCCTAATTTTAAATATCCAGGCAGTGTGGCTCCCATCCACTCCCTTGAGAAGGCAATTGTACAACATGATGCTACGTCTCACTCTTAGGAGGTTTCTTCCTACCATTCAATTTAAACTTCCCCTCATCATTTCATTCAGTTCGTCCTCATTGCAATCCCCTGATCATCCAGAGCAAGCCCTTTCCCTTGGTGGTATTTGCAGCCCGTGCAGACCGCTATTGTGCGCGTTGGTTTCTCTCCTGGTAATGTGGGCCATCTGTGCCTATTTACTACCCCCACTTTGTTCTTCTTTGCAAGTGTATCCCTGTAGATCATTAGAGTTTCTGCTCTTTTTCTCTTCCTCCTCCCCACATGCAGCATGGTATCCTGTTTTCCTTGTAACTGTAACCATGCTGCAGGGCTAAAAGATTCAAGGATTTTTCCATTAATAATCCCCACGCCCTTTTCCTGGTCAACATGTTGCTTAAGAGGGATTGAGGTAGTTCATTCATGAACAGCAAGCCATACTAAAAGAGAGTGAGAGCACGACGGGGAAATGTGAGATCGGTGAGGCCTGTCTCTCTTGCATACTCTGTCAAAAAGTGTGGTGTTGCTCTGAGAGCAGCTTTAGAAATGGGGTCACATCCTGCAAAGCGCTCACAGGTTTTAGATGGTGCTACCAGCTGCCAAGCACCTTCCAGAAAAGATGCTGGCACCGTGTAGGCTGGAGTTCCCTAAAAAAAGCAAGGAAATCTCCTTTCCTGGTCCCCCATCCCACTCCTGTGTGCCAGCAGCCGTGCAGCCCCAGCTAAGTTTAGCCATGCAGGGCATGTCTTCTGCAGCCAGGAATCCTTGCCTAAATGTCAGCGCTGCAAATTTCAGTGGCCCTGGCCAACTTCTGCCATGTGAACATAGGTGGGATTTTTTCCTTTGCATCTTAACAGCCTCACCAGCCATCAAGATTTTGCAATTGCACCTTGAGTAAGAACTTCTGCTTGTGGGGAAAAACTAAGCCCCAGTTCACTGTCTTGCAACTCTGCTGGTTCTGCCAGGCTTGGGGCCACATCTGCTGCTGGCTATGGTTGCATAAAGCTGGAGTAATTTTGTCAGCCTCTGTGGCAATGTTCACTCGGAATTTGGAAGTGTAACCCTTTGCTTAGTTCCTACAGTGACACAGGAAGGAGGCCAGGAAATAGGCAGGAAAAGAAGGAGAAAATCACATTGTAACAATATTGAAATAAATGTGGAACTCATCCACAGAGGACCATTAGGAGCCGTAGCTGAAACTCAAAGGGACAAGTCCGGTTCTGGTTATTGCTAGGGGACCTAATAACCTGTTTGGTTGTTGCTAGAGGCCTCTTCGTAAAACCCTTCCCCACTACACACATTTTGGCTGTAGTTTTAGGCATGCTATAAAAAATGCTGAGGGACTCTATTTCTCTCGTTGTTCCCTGAGTAGGGGAAAGCTCTGCTTGCAGGGAACAAGTCCCAATACAGAAGGACATGGGGGGCGTGTGGCTGAAGCGCTATGGAGGGCAGGCAACGCTGCTGGCATGGCTGGCTGTGCTCACGCTCTTTCCTGTTGTGTGTCCCCACCACAATGGAGACTGTAATTGCACGTTCATGGGCTGTTCCTTACGCTGTACAGCACACTGATAACCTCCTGGTGGGAACTGGGACAAGCTCATCAGCTTCTCTAATGGGACAAGAGCAAACCTCTAATGCCATGGGCTGTGTGGAGGTGCAAAATGGTGTCTGGTTGTGTTTCCCCTTCTCTGCTGGGGCAGTGGCTCAGGCAATGGCAGTCTGCAGAGCTGAAGGGCTTCAGCTTGGTGTAAGCCATGTTCTGAAACTGTTATCCAGTTTCTGCACTGTTGCTGAAACAGTGCTGGCAGCGGTAGAGATTCCTCCGTTTGAAGGAATAAAACCAAAGGCAATGGTCTAGCGTAAAGGTCTTGGCATCTCCCACAGCTTATGACAACGCCACTGGAGCATGGGGGCCGTGGCTGTAGCTTTTCTTTTGTGAGCTTACATTCCTTAGCAGTGGGAAATCGGCAGCTGTAATTAGTCTCTGATGTTCTCTGCTAATAAGTGATTTCTCTGGTACTTGCAAATACCGTCAACCCTGAGACATAACTCTATTGTTTTCACCTCTTATCTCTTCTCTCTTCTCCTCAATGAGAGAGGGCCCAGATGTTCTTTAACACTACCAGGAAAAGACTCATCCGTGCCTGCTCCTCCCCATTGTATCCCTGTCTCCACTACCTTTTTTTTATTTTCTTTTTTTTTTTTTAATTCCCTTTGGCTGCTGTGTAGGAAAATGGCTCCTGCTAGTCCTCATGGAAAAGGACACGGATTCCGGCAGGAAGCCCCTTTGCTTTGGGAGGAAAAGGGGCCTGACATCAACAGGAAGCGCTGTGCGGCGGAGCTGCTGCTACCTCCGAGCGAGGGGGGCCTTGAAAACAATGTCGGCTGGTGGTTTAGGACTGGCCAGCAGGAAACACAGGCACGTTGGTGTTTGCAGTGCAGAGGAAATGATAAGCGCTACCTGGCCTGACTTTGAGCAGAGATAGCAGGGTGAAAAAAAAAAAAAAGATGGGAAAGAAAAAAAAAAGTTGTTTTTCTTCACACTGGTTTGGAGCCTGTCCTTTGCTAAATGGAAAACAAAATAAAGAGTAAAATATGGAATGTATCAGGAATCTGTTGGGGTGCTTGGAAACTGAGAAGCACAGTTGTGAAGTGACGAGATTTACTACTTTAGTAACAGCTGGATATAGCTTCTTTTTTTCCATTGTTAGCACTGAGAATGACCCTCAGCTTGATAACCACTAGCATGCATATTTATTGAGAGATGAAGGGAGGGGGAGGCTTGTGTCCCATGTGGAACTGGGGGGGGTTTTCTGTCTGGGAAAAAAGTCATGGGGACAACTGCTCCCACTTGGGTCAAAAGGGCCTTGGGAGTACAAAGAAGAGCAGCGTATAGATAGATATCTCTCCTGACTTGTGCCTACTAGGTGAGAGGATAGGGCATAGAAGCCTTTTTGAGGAAGAAGAAGATGGCATCATACTGTAATATTTTATTCAGTTCTGTTTCTTTTCCCCTTTTATTTGGGTCTGTAAAAGCCATATTATGCTTCCTTTCATTACTGAGCTTCTGACAGCAGAAGTTGCTGTTTCTGGTACCCTTGCCCTTCTGCCTGACAGCTGCAGAGGTACAGTCCTTGCAGGTCAGCCTTGGAGAAACCAGGCTGTACACTCTGGGTTCATCTCAGTAGTTATGTGCTGACATTGTGGGGTGGAGGTAGACACAAACAGTGTGGCAGGAAATATTTTCTTCTAGACAATCCCAGCCTCTAGAAGGCTGGAGGGCAGTGTGACACCATCTGCAAATGCTGTTCTGCCTCCTCTGCTGTCCTTGATGATTCTCACAGGCTTTGCAGAAGGAGCAAGCTGCCCTCTTGCAACATACGGGAAGTGCTGATCTGCTACAAGGCTGGCAGATGGAGTAGTGCTCTGTTCCCTGCTGTTTCTGAAAGAAGCCCTGAAGGTGCAGTGCCACATCCAGATGTTGAAGCCAGGCTGCTTAGCAGCTCCTTTTAGAGCTCTTTACCCTCCCTGGTGTACAGAACGAAAAATATGATCCCTACAATTAAGGCTGTAAGGTACACTTTAGAGGACCGCAGCTCCTGGAGATTAAAAGATGTAGCCAAGTGACCCGTATCCCATGGGCTAAGCTACTGAGTGAAACCAATTCATTGAGACTGGTTCTGGACTTGCTGATGTAGAAATCCATACATGCTTGAGTAATCCATCCCCGAAACGCCACCCTTCCTTAGCTGAGAGCAAGAACTTCACCCAGAAAGGTCTTCAGCACAGTAGCAACATGCAGAGCAATGCATGATCTAAATGCACTTTGTCTAAGAGAGGAGAGCATGGAAAATGTCTTTGACAATGGTCTCCTCTACTCTACCCTGGTGAGGCTGCATCTGTGTCCAGCTCTGGCCTCCCCAGTTTAAGAAGACAAGGAATTACCAGAGGGAGTCCAGCGGCAGACTACAAAGATGGTGGAGGGCCTAGAGCACTTTTCTTATGAGGAGGCACTGAGAGAGCTTGGTCTGTTCAGCCTGGAGAAGAGAAGGCTGAGAGGGGATCTCATCAATGTTGGGTGTCAAGAAGATGGGACCAGACTCCTTTCAGTGGCGCCCAACAATAGGATGAGGGGCAATGGGCACAAACTGAAGCACAGGAGGTTCCATCTGAATATGAGGAAAAACTTCTTCACTTTCAAGGTGCCAGAGCACTGGAACAGGCTGCCCAGAGAGGTTGTGGGGTCTCCTTCTCTGGAGACATTCAAAACCCACCTGGACACATTCCTGTGCGATCTGCTTTGGGTGAACCTGCTTTAGCAGGGGGGTTGGACTAGATGATCTCCAGAGGTCCCTTCTAACCCCAATCATTCTGTGATTCTGTATTCTCCAGCTGGCTGAGCAAGCTTCAACAAGCAAGAGCACCAACCTGTAGTCATGTGTCCCCCAGACCTATTACCTCAGCCTAGCAAGATTTTTGCAGATTTTTGGCTATTGTAAATACGACCTTCAGGCATCAGGCTTTGATTGACACCTTCTTAAAAAAAAAAAAAAAAAAAAAAAAAGGTGTTTATCTAAGAAGAATTTCCTGGTAATGCACAGGAAAACTCTCTCAGACACATATATACATACATGAATAAAATTGTGTATGTAAAAACACATGCATAGATGTATACATATGCACATACATATATATGTTGATATATACATAGATATACATTTATTTATGTATAGAGGTATATGTGTCTGACCAGGTGCTGCTTATGACGGAATTTTCTCCATGTTGCTTGGACACAGAAAGTGAGCTCCTGGACTGTGGCAATCGTATACCCTGGGCATTATTTAGGATGGGTAGAATAGCACCTTGTTTCACCAGACAAACATCAGCAATCCAAGTCACCCGTAGCTTAATCCTCTTCAAATAAAGACTGATTTGTTTTCAGCCTCCTCTGAGCAGGGCTGGGAGGAGCATTTCTAGGTGACCTTCCACTGCCAACAGCAGTCTTAATTCTCCACTCTGTGTTGAACCTCATACCATCATTTTATGCTCCTGTAAAGCTGGTGAAAATGCTTCTATCATTCCTATACCTTGTTTGCTAGTATTTGCATGCCATGGTTAGAGGTAAGAGAGAGAAGAACAAGCAGATATTTTTTTTCTGTCTTGTGGAAAATATTGCCAAATTCAATGGGATTTTTTTGTATGAGTGCAGTTCTTTGGGCCAGGCCCAGACAGCCTTTCAGTGAAAACAGTCTAAATATATGCTCAGCAACTGAGCAAAGATGGAGCGGATTTTGTGCTGCTTGGCTTCAGACTATAATGACTGATTATTGCTAGTGCCTTTGCATGTTTGTTTTCAGTCAGATTGACATCATAAAGCCTTATTTACTTTTTCTCAAAAGTCTGTTTTCATTTGCCTTTCACTTCTCATTTGCAGCCTTTATGGGTTTGTATTTAGACTCCTCATCTGTCTGTCTGTGATACATAATGATTCTCAGCAATTTTCTCCACTGTTTGCCCAAAGTTGTTGACTATCCATGAAACAGCCCATTTGGAATAACCTCTGGGAATTGCTGTATCCACTCTTCACTAGGAGAGCCCTAGAGGCAAGATCACTGAGAAGCCTGAGTGAAAGAACATTGCTGCATAATCTAGTGTCAGTCTGCATCAGTCCATCAGTCTGACAGAGGGCAAAATGAAAAGATAAAAATATGTGCTGCAAGATTCAGCCATGCAGTTTTTCATCCATAGAAATGCTTGGTCTAGACTAGCTTCTCAGTTACTTTGTACCTTGCTCCCAAGTGTTTACTTGAACTCTCAATGGGGTGTTTTGCCCCTGTTGCCCCCCTTTCACACACCTGAGCTCATTGGCACTGCCATTCTGCATTAACTGGCACGGTCGGATGTATGTGTTAAAGCTGGGAAATGGCTGTCATAAATGCTGGTAAATGACTTGCTGTGTAGCAAGTGTGGAAGGAGACCCATGAGTGCTGACAGATCTCCAGCCTACCCTTGCACATTCGAAAGGACAACAATAATTTCCTGGGAAAGAACCACAGAGGGAACTGCGGAAAAGCTCATCTTGCTGCAGCACCAGGGTTCATGAGACAATGGCCTGTCTCCTCACTTCACTCTCTCTTCACCAGGAGGATAACAACAGCATCGTCTTTCCAGAAGCCTCCTGAGAGTATCTATTTGGCAATCAGTTGCTTTGTCACCAGCATGCCATCACTATGAAAGTGGACTAAGGTTCTGTAAATGAGAGAACATGACAGAACAGCAGAGAAGCCACAAGTTCTGTATCCTATAGAGATTGCTACAGATCTCAGTCTATGCAGGTGGTGTTTGTGAAAGGCACAATACAAAGGACTTCAAAACTGTTAAACCAGTAGCTGGTATTTTTCAGGTTCACTTCAAAATCTAAGCACTCAGAATTTCTTTCTAACAGCCCCAAAGGCTTTCTTATAAAGAAAAAACTGGAATTCCAAAAGTCCAAATCAAAAAGAAATATGGCACAAACTAACACTTGTAGGGAGTATGAGTTGATCACCTTGAATTGCCCTCCTTCAGATTCTGGGATCCTAAGCATCGCATGTCAAGAGAGATGTTGATTTCTACACTCTTTTTTACAGTCAAGAAATGGGTGTAATCATTTACAAGTCACTTCTAGAGTAATTTTGGGACTGTAAGAAACTGAGCAAGTCTGTATCAGCTAGCAGGCTCAGGTAAAAGATAAGAGACTGTGCACTGTTTGTTTTCTAACTTTTTTCTGAAGCGCTTGTAAAAGAAAACATATAGGTCAAAATTGGTTGAGATGAGGAAACAACTTATGAATGAAGTCCATATATTTTCCTTGCTTTGTTGCCAGCAATCAAGTAGGTTAGCATGGCTTACATTGGTGTCCATTCTTAAGAAGGGAGTAGAGAAAGGAAGGAGAATGCAACACAGTGTGACACCTATAGTCCATAAGATTCTTTACTGATCTGGATGAAAGACAGCTGGCACTCAAGACACTTTGAATGGAACCTACCTCACCAGCTGTCCATCCCAGTGCTCAATACTCTTCCTTTGCAGGTTGGTTCTCCTGGCTCCCTTGAGCTGCAGTGTCGTCATTGCCCCTCTTACTCCTGTACTCCATCAGTGCTGACACAGCCTTTGGGCTTGGTAATGCTCTGAGTATACGTTTTCAAAAACAAGGTTAATGGCAGAATTCCTGTCTCATAGCCTGCTTACACCTCGTAGTATCTAGGCATTTACTGAGATGGAGGTCAATTCATTATATGCAGCTTCAAAACTATTTTAATATTTTCTATATTTATACCCAAATCCCTTTTCTGAGACAGCATAAATTCTCCCATTACTCCTACCTCCAGAATTAATTACCCTGATTGTTTGTGCTGTGATGAACAAAACGCTGTACAGTATCCACCCTCATCTGCTGTGGATCAGAGCTGTTAGGATTCAAATGGCTAGATGAGGGTGTGTACAGGCCATTGACATGCCCTGCAGAACCTAAGATGCTGTTTTTAGAGGTGGCTTTACCACAGAGTCATAAGAGTTAGGAGTGAAGATATCCTGTTCCGTTATCTGGTCTGTTTTGTTTTTTTTTTTTTTTCAGGAAACTTACAGCAGGATGTTTTCCTAACAAAACTATTCTAGTGTTTAGTACAACCTCTTTTCAAAAGTGCCTGCATCACAGAATTTGCCAGCTATGTCAAGGTACTAGTCACGTTTCAGGGGGGCATGGTGACCGCTGGGATTGTTGAGAGTCAGCATTCAATCCTGCTTGTGCAGTGCTTTCTCTAAGGCTTTCTTTGATGTGTGTTGTTGATGAACTGGCCAGGTCTGCCACAGGCTTCTTTCATTTCTGCCTGGAACATCATAACTGTCATATCTGCTCTGGAAAATCAGGTGTTCCTACACATCTTATTTAGATATATGAGATGTAAGCTGGGTATAATATCAATGGGAATAAAACCCCTTGATATTGGTGCCATTGACTTCATTCAAACTCAGACGGGGCCTGCAGGCTGTGCTGAAGTGCATTTGCTTGAAATCAACATGCCAAACAGCGCTCAGTGTCTCCACTTCCCACTCAGGCCATGGAGAGTGATGGCTCGCAGCATCTGTTAGATTTGAGATCTGTTTTTCCCACATCTTTGCCCACTCGAATCACAACTGCGTTCAGGATGGTGCGTTTATCGCAGGGAACAGCACGGTTGTGCTAACCTCCGTGACACTGCAGAGACATTTCCTGCAGAATTAGAGGGAAAAAAACATGGAGTGTGTGACTTATATGATGATTCAGTTGTGCTGTCCATGCAGAGAGGATCACCTCGGTGCCAGATAT
Source organism: Patagioenas fasciata (assembly GCF_037038585.1). NCBI lineage: Eukaryota > Metazoa > Chordata > Aves > Columbiformes > Columbidae > Patagioenas > Patagioenas fasciata. The sequence continues at coordinate 77,058,242 of NC_092520.1, read as the reverse complement.
TTGTCTTTTTTTTAACTGTGTTTATGGCAGCTAAGGGGGAAGAGATGAGGAGGATTCTAACAAGGTGATTTGTTTTTAAGCCCGTTTGGTGTTGTTTAGCTATCTCACGCTGTTCAAACACAGGTGAGTGTGTGCATGGGGACATTGTGGTAGCTAAGTGCTAACAACCAAACTAAACACTGGAATCTGATGGTGAGACAGTTTATTTTTTCTTCTTCTGTAAAATGAAATTAGTGCTGGTGAAAAGTACGCATAGACATCCTGGAGACTGCAGCCCTTTGTTTGTCCTTGCAGTAGTTACAACCAGGCAGGGAAAACCCTCCCCACCCCCAGGTCTGCCAAGTTCATCTCGGAGCAGGAGAAATCCTCTGCAGCGATTTCAGATGCTATGGTCCCTTCCATTCCTGGCCCCTGCTGAAAAGGAGACCGTGGAAGGCAAAGGAGATGATACTTGGGGTCAAGACAGGATTTATCCTCAACTGCTGTGGGTCAGGGCTATATGTGGGTCAGGGCTATATGTTGGGAGACAAACTGGAATTGTGACTGCTGTGCTGGACCAGTGCTCATGTGAGCTTCAGGGAGGAGAGAACAGTTTGATCTCTGGAATTTGTTTTCTCAGCCAACCTTAAGCCTAGTAAAAATCAGAAATGATCAGCAAAAAAAAAAAATAAATCTGGTGAATCAGCATTAAAACTTGTGATTTAAAGTAGGAAGCATCAGGAAATGCAGAAAAATGTCACACCAAAGATACTGACTCTCAAGTATGTTGCCATTTATGCAATGCTGCTCCTTTCCTCTGATTAGGAGGCCAAGTTAATATATTAGTATGTTCTAGAATGTGTACTGTTTTGTTATTTTTGTACAAAATAACAACTCTTGCTTAGTATGGATTGAAACATTTATTTTTTAGCAGAAAATATTTCCTAATTTAGTCATTTAAATTGAAACAAGAGATTATTTTGACCTTTATTGTCATGCTATTGACATAGCAGGAAAGGAAGCATGTACTACTATTGAGGGCAATGGAAGACAATTAAAAAAAATACTAATATGTATCAAAACCAAAATGGTGAAATAGAAATAGCTACTATGTTTTTTATGGTGCAGGATTCATTTCTGGGAGAACTTAAAAAAACCCAAAAAACAACAAAAAACCCCACACGGAACTATTTCTTACAAGTCAAACATCAAAAATTTGGTGTTTCAGGTGAAATGAAAAGTCTGCATTTATCATCCTGTTATTTGAACTAAAATTAAAATAAAATTAGAGAGGACGTGAAACCTCCTCCATGTGGCATAAACCAGCCACTAAGGAGGACCCGAGTAGCTCTGTCACTGATTTTTATCCTTGCAAAGAGCCCTCTGAGTGAATAACAGAAGGATAAAGATAAAAATGAAGCCTGCTGCTACTCAGTCCAGTTCAGTACAATGTACTGTGAACACATGACCCAGTCTGGGTTAGCTAAATTTAAGCACAGTCTTACTGGACATTATTCACCATGACTGGTTAGGGTGGCTGACTTAGCAACCTCCTCCCTAGAGTCCACCTGGAGCCCATGGAGACTAAGAGCTTCTTCTGGAAGGTGGCACTGAAGGCCACAGGGCATTGCTTGAGTCTCCTGCTGGACTGGGGTCTTTCTCACTCATTGCTGGCTTTGGTGGGAAACCAGAAGGACATCCTCCCACCTCTTGTTAGATGGGGTGACTCTCTCTCTTCCTAGTGTCCCCTCCTGCTTGGACTGTTTGGTGATTTAGTTAGGCACATGCTTAAATGTCTCCCTGGCTTTGGTCCAAAATGCTCAGCCTTGTGCCAGATGAAGTTTTTGTCAGGCAGGCAAAGAGTGAGCACCTTGCTCGCTGGTGGGGAGGTTTGGTGGGTGGTAGCACCATGGCTGGGAAGGGACAGAAGAAGAGAGACCCCTCCTGTCACAGCAAGGTTGGGGGGTGAGATGCTCAGCACCCATCACTGTCTCTGGAAGCCAGAGAGATTGGAAGGGGAGGGAGGTGTGATACCTGAGCTACCAGGAGTAGCACACACATGTAAGGGAGGTGGCATGAGCTGCGGTCATGGAAAAGACCCTGTTGAAGGTGAATGTCTGCCTACACCGAGCTCAGAGGTGATATACAGTGAGAGTGGAACGAGTTACTGCGACTGCCCTTCTGGTTTATTTTTGTCTAGGGGAAGAGAAGTATTGTCTTTTGTATGCAGTGTGTTTATAACTCAATTTCCCTTCTGACTGATGCCCTTGCTCCATGCTCTCTTCTCCTCTCCTCCTCCATCTGGTTTCTATTGTAGTTTTAAATGAGGACAGTTTGGCTGTCTGGCAGAACAGGCAGAGTCTGTGTGACACCAGCTGCCTCTTCCAACTTCTAAGCCTCCAGCACAGTTTTAATTATAGAAGTGTCAAGATTGGACACCCCTCATCCCCCCCTTTTTGTGCCTGCACGCATACACACAGCCCCTTCTACAAATCCCTATCCACGTTCCATCTTCCTCTGGGAGAGATCCAGTTCTGTGATTTATGTGTGCCCTGTAACGTCGATAGAGTCCTGTTGTAAAGCACAGGTTAGGGTCTGTACCTCCTCGTATTCAGGGTTGATCAGAGCCTTTATTTTGGCTCATCAGGAGCCACATCTGAAATAATCAAACCACCTCAGAAATGCCTGGAAGTGGGAGGGAGCTACTCCTGGCTTCTCTAACCTCGCCTCCCCTGAGTGCCTGAAAGACTCAGCTTTGTAGGAGATCAGAGCTGCTTAGGAATTTCAGAGCTGCAGGTTCCACTCAAAGAAAACATTTATTGTGCTCCAGCTTCATGAAAGTGCTGCATTTAGGGGCTTGATTTGCAGAAAGCTGATGTAGTCCCTCCACCTCCAGGGATCTGAGGTCAAAATCTGTAATTTTTGGTTGCAAGTGAAATATGTCCTATATGGGATTTTTTTTTTTTTTTTTTTGACATCACAAAACCACAAGACATGTTGGCATAACTGACTGTTTCTCTTCATAAGAGCCGAAGATGTGGTATGGAAGGAAATGATGTACATGATAAGTGAAGGACACTGTCAGAGATATGTGAGAAGCCCGGGGCTGGAAAATCAGGGAAGACTGCAGGGCTGGAGTAAGAGATGCTGTCAGAGCTTGGTTCACATTGTCTGTCTGCAGTCTGTAGGTTGCTTCTACTCTGAAGTCTTCACCTGCTTTTGAAAATGGGTTGAATTGTGTACGTTTGCTACAGCTTATTGCCCTGAGGCCCCTCTTTTTGCTTACCAGTCCTCAACAGATGGATCTACCTTTCCCTGGCTGATAAGAGGTTTGCTTACCTGCCTGAGGCCTTTTGACCTAATTTATCCCAAGGAAACTTAAAACTCAGCAAAAAACCAGTGTGATTTAATAGGGTTTGCTTTCAAGAGGTCAAATTAGCCACAGCAAGCATTAGTATATGCATTTTTAGTTGGTGAGCCTATTCTTAAAACCAAGATGTTAAAAAGTATCTAATAAAGGGCACTGTGGGCCTGGACCCTATTTTTGTGGCAGCTAGGCACCATCATGTGAGGTTTGTCTATAAGAGAGACTGTTTGATTTTTAAACAAACCTTGTCATATGTCTGTCCTGATCAAATAGGTTTTCTGTTTGATTAATTCTACTTTTTCCAGGTAGCATGGAGAGGTCATAAAAATCATCCCAAGGGCTTTGAGTGTGACACAGCATGACTAATGTATCTGTATTATGAGTCCCTGCTCAAAAAACCCCATAAAGTCAGATTTTCCCTGTTGTTTTGGAGAGTGTCCTTTAACTGAGGAGAATTAGTCTGTTTGGCTCATTCAGGCTTCCAAGTAATCACTGGCACTTTGTGTATTCCTGTACTTGGGTTGGCCAGAAGAGAAGAGAAGGGACGCACAAGAAGGACCTCTTTACCTCCCTCAGTAATAGTTGGGAAGCAGAACATTAGCACTTCCTTGACCAATTGGGCTCACTAATAGTGTGTCACTGAGGAGGGCACCAGCTTGGAAGTCCTCCTCACCACAGCTTGTGCCCTGGGCCGCCTTGTAGGGGCAAGTCCACCACCCATGAGCTGGGTCTGGCCTCAGTGACACCCATGAGAAATACAATAAGGTACCAGCTGGTTTTTGTTCAGGCTGTCCTTGGAGTGCTGTCTTTGGATGCCACCTGATGAAGCACATGTTGATATATCATTGTGGTCTTGAACCTCAGGCAGAAGAACCCAGGGGAGGTCCAGCCAGAGGCATTATCTGTGTGGTGTTGCAAAGATGTAGTAATTCCTATGCCTGGTTTTCCAGTCAAATATATGGCTTAGTCCATTTTCTTTCCTACAGCTTTCTGAGTGCACAGTGCAGCAGAGTCAGCATTACAGCAGGGAACTTTAACTTCTGCATTTACTGACTTTTGTGCTTATGGCTGTGTGAAGCATTGCGTTAAATACACGGTAGTTTCTATCACCTAATAAGGAAGGACTCTCTTACTGTTATTGTTATAGCTAGGGTTGTTATAGTTCTGGGCAAAGGGAGCCTTAGTCTGGCAAAGAGGATGAGGGTTTCCTATATCTATACAATGGGGAAAAAATAAACATATACTTTGGGTCCGGGTCTGGATGTAAATGTTGTGCCTCAGGCTCCTCTCAGCTTTAAGGCTGGTTGAGCCTTTGGCTGGTTATGTTGATGGAGTCCTTTTGAAGCCAATGTCAGATTTTGTCAGTGTGCAGATCTAGTCAATATATGAACTTTATACCCCCTTTGTGGGAGTTTATGAGCACTAAACTGTGGGTATGTAGGCTTATATGGAAGTGTGAATGCTCCTCTGATTTTTATCCAAGCCAATTAGGCCTTTTGGCATGATTCAGTGGGGCTAGAACTCTATCCTGGGGAGTGGGGAGGTTCCCAGGATGTCATGCTATACCTCATGCTTTCAATTAGAATGAAAAGGATTTTTTTTCCTGAAAAGAAAAGAAAAAGGGAGAGAGGAAATCCCTACCTTTCTCCCCACAATGTTTCTGTGACTTCAAGGTCAGTCATTGTCATATGTCAATGAGCATGGCGTGGCACAGCCATAGCATAACCTCATTTTGCAAGTGTACTTCAACCACATTATGGGGTTTATTTTTGGTTTGCCCTGTATTTCTCTAATTACTGTACCCTTGCCTGCATCTGCAGAGAGCCTTTGCTGTTGTTTCATGAAACTGGCTCCTCTGTGGTGATTCATGGAAGTTCTTGGTGTATATTCATTGGGTATCTTGCCTTGCTTTCCTCTCCTAGTCCCGTACGTGCTGAAGAGCTGTGCAGAGTTCATTGAGACTCATGGCATTGTGGATGGGATCTACCGCCTCTCAGGAGTGACATCCAACATACAAAAGCTGAGGTAAGGGCAATCTGTCTGAGTGCCAGAGGGATTTGGTCACATTTCTTGCTACCTTTTTGTCGTTATGTTTTGCTGTTAGTCCCTCAGGCATAGACTGAGGCCAACAGAGCTCTACACTGGTGCAGAAGATAAACTGTCTCTGAAGCTGGTAACAGGGAAATACAACATTTCAAGGGTTAGTCCATGACAAAGAAAAAAAAACGTTCTCCCTCTGCATTTATTAAAGGAAAAGGCCTGGAGGGTCTCAGCACAGATGCTGAGTTATCTCACTTCAAGACAAAGTAATCTCTTTGTATCATTTTGGAGTCCACTCATGGGATTATGTTAGGAAAACCAGGGACTGGTTGAAACCTGGAGGCCTGATCCCAGGAGACAGTCTGAGCCAGGCTGCAGAGACATCTCTGCTTTCCAGTTTGTCTTCTACCTGGAAAAAAAATCTTATTCATCTACATTGTTATGTTTTCATATTGTTCCAGACAAGAGTTTGTTTCTGACCAATGCCCGGATCTGACGAGGGAAGTTTACCTCCAGGACATCCATTGTGTGGGGTCGCTCTGCAAGCTGTATTTCAGGGAGCTGCCCAACCCTCTCCTCACTTATGAGCTCTACAAGAAATTCACGGTGAGACACTTTGCTCATTCCTCTCCAGCAGTGTGGATGTGCTGCAGGATCTTCCATGACAGCTGTTTGGGATTCGGTCCAATATGCTGTCTTCTGGTGCATCTCTCTGTATAAACACTTCGCAGTGCTCTTCCCTTCTCGTCTTGCGCTGGCTCTCCCTGTCCTTGTTTCTTTCCCCCATTTCATTTTTTCTTTTCTCAGTTTCTCTGCTGTTTCCTCCCCTTCATCTTGCTCATTTTTTCACCACATTGCTTCCTTGCTGTTACTCTTTCTCCCCACTGTGTACCTCCTCCCAGAATTACTAATTCTCTTTCTTTTCCTCATTACTGTCCATCACTGAGTGTCTTCTGGATCACCTGGGGCTTGTGATCATAATCACAAGGCTGCAGTTTCCTCCTCCCTGTCTCTTCGGCAGTCCCTGACACCTGCACAAACTGATTGCTCAGCCCATGTGGAAAGCACCAACTTTTCTGCATCTGTAGCATTTTTCATACAGTTTGTCAGAGTGCAAATGATGACACAGGTTATACCAGCTATGGCATATCAGGTCCATCATCCTCATGTCATCAATACAAATGGCAGAGGAAAGTGGCAGCTGGCCAAGCAGAATTCCCTAACCTTGTTTAAAGAGATTGTAATTCAAAGAGTAGTTGCTTGATTCTGCAAAACAGCCATAGATTATACATGGATACAACTGGAGCCTAGGAGCAGACTGTGGGAGAGAAAAAAAATAAGACCACAAAGCCTGAATTTTTAAGAGAGTTGGCTAATTTTGATGACAGATAATATTTTATTAAAAGGTGGCACAGCAAGCTACACTTGTTGAGGTTGCTTGCTTCTTACCGCTCTAAATCCGCTTTCAGTTGTTTATGACACCAACAAATTTAAATTCAGTCATTCAGGCTGAAATTTTATGTGCCAGAGGTGTGAATTTTCAGCTAAAAGAATTCATCAACTTCTTAAAACAACTGGGATGGGGGGATGGGAAACGTTTTCTCAGTGCTAGAAACATCCGTCCTTTGTTAAGAATTTCTGTCATGCTACTCTTTCCCATTTGCTGGGAGGTGGAGAGGACAGACATCGCCAAAAATGCCAGATGTTGCAGAGAAGTAGTTTTGCAAAATCATGTCCGAGTGAAACGGGAAGCGACAAGCAACCTTAGCTGCAGGTATTGCCATCTGCGTTGCATTTATTCTGAATCAAGCACTTCCAAGTCATGTTGCTATGGCACGGGAGGCACTGAGGGAGACCAACGGGGTGCACACAAGAAGACGACTCTCTGTTGCCTGCTGAGGGAGGAGACAAGCACATCTGTGCAGGAGGGCTTGCTGTAGGGCAAAGTCAGATGGGACCAGCCAAGCAGCAACCTGGTAGAGGAAGTCTGGTAGCTGTGAGGGGCTACAGCTGAGCTGGGGAGCATTGGCTTGCTGTGCTGACTGACAGACATGCAACAGTGTTAGATGACTTGCTGTTGCGATGCCAAATTTTAAGTAAGATTGGTCTGTATTTCAAGGTGATGTATAGTAAAAGCTTCAGTCAAAATTCTGAGCAGATTTGAAAAACTGGCCTGTATCCACAGGATATGGGGATCCTGAGGATATAGGGTAAGATCTCTAAAATAGACACAGTCAGGATGAATAGGATCTTGAAAATACAGGGTGTTATTCAACTCTTCACAGTAACTGATGAGTCTCATTCTTGTTGAAGATATTTGGCTGGTGTCTTTTTGGCTATCAGCACTGATTTATGAAAGAAAAATGCTCTGAAGGAAACATGAAGATTTAGATGGAAACTTTTTTTAGGAAACAATGTTTGCTGAAAAGTGCACTTTTGGAATGATGACTTGCAGATTTTCAGTAGATATATTCGGTAAATAGTTTTATTCAAAAACAAAAGGGAAAACATTTGTGTAACTGTCTAAATGTTTCTTTCACAAATACTTTTTAAAGGAAATGTTTCAACATTAGATCAACATATCGAACTCTTAAATAAAATGCCTTTCAGAAAAGGGCTAAACAGCTCCGAATTTAAATGATAATTTCTTTCACTTATGATCCAGTATGATGCTTTGGTCAGCCTTGAACAATTGTTTTTTAAAATTTTGTGCTAGCTCCCCAAAATGTTATCACTTTGGATTGACCTTGAAAGGTTTTTTTTAATCTCCGGGTTTTTAGTTTGTTCTCAGCCACAAAATCCTTTATTCACCTAAGTCTACTCAGTAGGGATTTATAATGGGTAACCCAGCTGACAGGAAGCACAGTCAGATACCAGGAGGAAAGAAAGAAAAAAGACCCGTTCCCCAAGGAGCAGAAAACCGATTAGGAGTGTGTGTATGCGTGGGGCGTCGGAACAGGGAACGGTGGCAGCTGTGCCTCAGCAGAAGAGTGATGGTAGGAGTAAAGGATGCATGCTAATCCAGCCTGACTCAGTCAGAGCTGTCTCTGAGATGGGATAGGCTCCGCTTTGAGTCACCAGAGTGATTCAGACATTTGTGGCTAAGGAAAGTCAAATTCTTAATTACTAGGGAGGGGCTGGCCTTTTGGTCATCATTATGTCAAGTTCACAGATGTAACATCCCAGTCATGACCTCACTGGCTATCAACTTTTGACAAATGATGCCCTCTCATGCTCTCCACCTTGCCATCTTGTATTCTAATGACAGATCCTTGTTTCACAGGACAGATAAATTGACGCTGCTTGGCTTGTTCTAGACTGGGCACAGAGGGACTGAACACGCCCTCACAGCAAATGAGCTGTAGGAGGCCAAGCCTACCTTCTATGGACTCTGTTCCACTTGTTAACTGGTGCTTATGAATTGTTCACTCCCGGAATCACCAGTGGAATGAAAAAATCCTAAATGGCATAAATTTGTAGCAAGATTAACAAACATGTAATGAATTGAGTTGTTAGTTCTTCCTTGATTTCTGTATTCTGCTGCTGTAATCCTAGGTTTTGCAGGGGCCCTTAGATGTCAAAGGCACAACATGTATGGGTCAGAAGTGTGGCTCAGAGGTTCGAATGAGTCATGACCTCAGAGAAGCTGGTATTCACTTGCTATCTAAGCATTAGGTCTTTGAGACCTATAAGTTAAGTATTGGAATGAAAATCAGCGCTGGGGGAGAAAATTCTGTGTATAATCTAGTTGAAATCCGATGTTTTAGATGCACCAGTTAAAGTTTATGTTTCTCTCCATCTCCATCCTTGGACAAGGTCATTCAACTGGAAACCTCATGTAATGATCACGAGAGTTCTTATACTCAGGATTTCTGGGCTGATGGTAGTAGGCTTTAATTTGGGCAAAACAAGTGCATCCACATCTCATGTACATCAAACTAGTGAGCTCACTTGTTTTTCTTTGCCCTCACGTCAGTGAGAAGTTGAAACCAGAGAGCATAGATCTCGATTCCCAGTGTTAGGGAATAAAACATGATTCATATACATCTCTGGCCCTGAAACTGGCAATGTTTGGTTTGCTGGTGGTTGTGCATGAGAAGTGGTCTGCTGGGAAAAGGACAGTGACCAGAAAAGAGATGGCAGTGTCATCAGTGTGGATGTTGTAGTGACTGCTGCAAGAAGATGCTTCTCTAGTTGTGGCTGGTAATTTCAGGTTCATAATGCTTAAGCGACGGGTGGTTTGGGACGGGTTATTTCCTTCCTTTCCTTCCCTAGCAGTGCTGACGTCTGTCTGTAGGCAAAGCTTCTGCTGGCAGTGTGGGTCCCAGCATCTTTCTTTGAACTCACTCCAAACTCCAGTGGCAGCAGGGTAGGCAGGAGGTTCCCAGACAGTCACGCATTGTTTGAACTTGCTGGTGGTTTGTCCTCTCTCAACACAAATATTGAAAAGGAATAGCTGAACAGATGAATACCAATGCAGTAAGCTTCTAGGAATGCAGACAAAACTTATCGTAGCTCTCTAAGCTCTTAGACCATAGAGACTTGTTCAAGACCAAGATGTATAACCTTGATTCTGTCTAACCTAGTTTAACCCTGAGTATAAGGATTTATTAATCTATCTGGACAGTGGTTTTGCTAAAGCTTCTCCCATCATAAAAGATGCAAACTCACAGAAACAATCCCTATAGCTATCTTCATATGAGAGCCAAAAATTGCTTATTTTGAAGAATGTGTAACGTGTATATCCAAGCCATTTTCATAACACATGGTTTGAAAGGCCTGATTTATTTTTAACTTTTTTTTTGGGGGGGGGAGGGATTGCTATTTTTCATTTTTCCATTATTTTCCCTTCTTTCTTTCCCTGTCTTTCTATTCCACCCGTCACTGCCCAAGTCAAAAAAGGGAAAAATAACAGAAAAAAAAAAAAAAAGAAAAGAAACATAGCTCCTAATTGAAGGTCTCAGTCTTTAAATACCCCTGCCCCTAAAACAGTGACCACCATGTCTCAGCGTGTAGGAAGGATGTACTGAGACAAGAAATTATAGCACAGCAAATTTCTGCTATGCTGGGAACACAAAGCAACTTCTTCTACCAATAGCTGTGTAAGGTAACAAGAGAGCATTCCCTCTGAGACAGGCTGTCTCCTCTGACCCTCCTTATCCTTCTTCCTTTTTCCCTGAGCCCATTGCCAGGGCAGACTGTTTCCTTGTATCTCCACAGGAAGCAGTATCTCGCTTCCCTGAGGACGAGCAGTTGGCACGAATTCAAAATGTCATCCAGGAGCTCCCACCATCACATTACAGGTGAGACCATGTCCACCAAGGTGCTGAGGAACAGTTCAGTGACCCTCACTATCAGGGAATACTGCCTGAAACAGTGCTGGAGTTCATTTCCAGAAGTCAATACCCAAAAGCTGACTCACCATTTCCCAATCTGACGACAATTGATCTGGCGTTTAAATGTCACTGAACAAATTCTTGTTAGAGATTGAACAAGCTCTCCCTGCCACCATTTATCATCCTTCTTCCCTGGGTAGGAAACCCGTGGCACCCTTGGCCAGTGTCCTGCATGTGGGGAGGGGAAGATGATCTGCTGGAGGTGCTTGTGCAAGAGCTAAGCCCTCAGCCTTTGCAGCATCCCACTCCCTCTCCCATCCATCTGCTGTTTTCCTTGCATCCATCACATTAAGCATTGTTTGGTTCATGCCCCATCCTTGGCCACCCCAGAGCAGAGTTGTTCAGGTGTTCATTGCCATCCTGTATAAATGATGGTGCTGTAAATCCTCTGTCCTATGGGGCCTGTTGTGCTATTGCAGACCTTGCCTTACCTTGAGGAGGGGATATCTTGGAGGCCACAGCTAGGTCTGAGTCTTACTGTCCCAGTGGGCAAGCATCAGTCAATTGACACGTTTTTCTTTCTTCATGTGAAACCACTGCAGAACACTGGAATACCTGATCAAGCACTTGACTCATCTGGCCTCCTTCAGCAACATGACCAACATGCACACCAGAAACTTGGCCTTGGTGTGGGCTCCCAATCTCCTCAGGTACAGTAGAGAGTTCTCTCATCCAGAGCACCATGCTGAGCTCCAAGGGAAGTGCCAGCACTTGAGCCTGGAGACCCATTGCCTGAGGGAAATGCAATGACAGGGAAAAGCAGAACAATGCAATGGAACAGTGGAGGAGAGCAACTAGCTTTTAAAAGGAGAAAAAAAATCCTTCAGGTTGAATAATCTGAGGTTTTACTGCCAGCATCCAAGGAAACTTGTGGTTTTGTGTGTTTCTTATTAAAAAAAAAAAGCTGTTATTTGCAATTTGAGCACATTTATTTAAAAATGAGGAGTTAGCTCATCACTGTGGTATGGAAATGACATTTCTGACAGTGCCAGTGCTTCTGCAGTGGGATGGTGAGAGACAGAAAGGCTTGGATGGGAGGGCAACAGGGCAATAATGCTACAAACCTGTGCCCAGATCTGCTTGAGCAAAAGTGAGATGAACTTGGTGGGTTTAGGATGGCAGACAGTGAGAGATAGCAAGACCACCAGCTAGTTTATTATGTTTACTGTGCCTGACACTCTGCTGGGAAGAGGCCTGGATAAGATGCAAGCAGAGGTTTGGCTGATACATTGTAGAGCTAAGCAGAACAAGTGAAAATATAATGTGAAAAAAAAAATGAACTGTTTTACGTCTTGCTGAAATTCCCTTCCCTGTCCGTTCCATACCAGTGTACTGAGAAGAATGAACTACGTAGTGAGTGAGAGTCCAGGACTGCAGCTGGGCAGGAGAGGAGTGATTGCAGATATGGTGGAGGGAACTGTGGGCTGGCAGAGGACAGGAGGGAGGGACATTGGCCAGAGTGGTACAGGCCTGAAAAACATCCTCTAAAGAGTAATCTCACCCTTTTAAACCACATAATAGGCAGAGCAGGTTCTGAGAGTGAACCAAATGTTTCTTCTATTGAATATCACAAAGTGGACCTTTACTACTGAAACATTTTCATTCTAGCATCTATCTTTGTCAAAAAAAACCCTGAAGCCTGTTTCCTTTTGCAATCTTTTGTAAGTGCAAGACCCAGGGAGGAAAAGAATGGAGCAAGCAATTCAACTGCACTCTCTTTACAGGGTTATCCTCTTGGCAATGCCCCAAGCTATTATCTAACACACCAGTCTTTAACTTTACAAAGGATCCATTGCCCAGAGATAATTTCTTCAGCAACACTTTGGCATGTCAAGATAAGGAATGTTTCTTTGCTGAGAGCAAGAGTGAGAATGTGGGAGTGTAGCGGGGTAGAGAAGATACTACTGGGGCACACGGCAAAGCGTTGAAAAAATTGGCTCAAGGAAGACCTGTGCAGGGTTGTAAGGGATTTCACTGACAGATGACTGAAGCGTTGAGTAAGGATCTGGAAGCAGTATTTGAAGGCTCCTGTGCTGTCTTTCAGACCAAACCTTGAAATCACTAAAAGAGCAACAAACAGGGAGAAGAATGGAGTTTGAGAGTCACAGTTTTGTGTACTGCTGAAGAACATAAAAGCTAAGTAGGGAAAATAACACAGGCAAGAAAGAAAATAACAGAGGTGGCAGAGAAAACAGGGAAAATAATTTTAGAAAGACTGAAAAGGCAGAGAGAGAATGAGGGCTTGTGAGGGAAAGAGAGCAAGAGGTGCAGCAAGAGTAGGGAAAACATCCCTGTTCGAAGGCTTGCAGGAAGAAGGTTCGTCTTTCCTTCCCAGGGGCTGTGTGTGGCAATACTGGGTACTAATCTATTTCTTCCCTCATGCAGGTCAAAGGAGATTGAGGCAGTTGGCTGCAATGGGGATGCAGCTTTCCTGGAGGTGCGAGTGCAGCAGCTGGTGATCGAGTTCATCCTGAATCACGTGGATCAGATCTTCAACAACAACAGAAAAGCCAGCTCTGCAGAGAACATTGGTAACAACCTCCCCAAATCATTCCATGTGTCACTTGTCATGTACTCCAGCTCTAACTGTATCCCCTTCAACTAATATTTCAAGGACATCAGCCCTTACTGTCCTCATAGACTCCTTCAAAAACACCTTGAGCCTAATCCCTCATTATCCTTCTTCTCTTCATCCCTACCTCCAACATTTTCTTCTTGAATACTAGCATCCTTCAGCATGCTCCCAGAGTGCCATGTGGCTCATCTTTTGCATGATCCCACCTGGCTTAACCCTTTCCACAAAAGGAAGACCACCTGATTGCTTCTCAATCCCAGTCTAAGCTTTCTCTCTAAGACTATCAGCCACAGTCTCAATTCTTCTCTCAGGATGCCCCAGAGATAATTCCTCATACTGATGATACCTCCCCTGCAGCCACCATATCCACTCAAGTCAGAGGCCACACTCTGAAGATAAAACTCAAGCTTGTGTTCTAAAAGCTTATGTCTTATGCCTAGGGATATTTTATAAAGGAGATTTTTTTTTTTCTTTTCCTGGGACTTCAACAGTTTTCAGGGATGCTGGTTTTGTTATTTAGTGACAGGTTTGTTGTCAAAATGCTTTTAAGTCTGGGAAGTAAGAGGGCTTGGAACTATAGTGACCTCATGTAATTTCATAAATAATCTTTCTTTTTTACACACCAGGAAGACTCGTGATATCTTCAAAAGTGAGAGAGTAACCACCTTTCTGCTTTTCAGCCCTGTGCCAGCTCATCCTGTCCACCTTTCCCGTAACACATGGGATTCTCTGTTAGTCTGTCCCTGGAACCTGCATTTCCAGTGTGGTGCCCTGCTCAATCTGTAACACCCCTGCTTTGCTGGTGCAGGTGCCATGCTTATGCCCTTATTTATTGCCTGGCAGAATCATAGAATCATTTTGGTTGGAAAAGACCTTTAAGATGAGTCCAACTGTTAACCTAGCTCTGTCAAGTCCACCTCAAAACCATTTCCCTAGGAATCTCATCCATACGTCTTTAAAACATCCCCAGGGATCGTGGTTCAATCACTTCCCTGGGCACGGAGGAAGACATGGAGTGGGGAACTGCTTTAAGCATTGTAGTGAAACATTGGCTAGTAAATCCCAAGGCTTCTGGTTCTACTTCAGGTCACTGGCCCAAAACTGGTCGAACTTCTGTAAGTGATGAACACTGCTGGCTTTTAACAGCCTTATGGAGTCAAGAGAGGAACATGCTGATGGTCTCAGCTGATTTCTTGCCCCTTCACCCAGCCTCTCTGCACAGGCAGTAGCTTGCACCCTGCTTCAGCAGTAGGGCTAAGTACTGAGGGGAATCCAGAACCTGTGCTTCATTCATGCACCTTGGGGTGATCTGTTTAGGACAGGGTTGTTATTGGGGTGACATGTGGGAAGCTGGCTTTGGCACTGCTCATGTTAACAGAGACCTTGTGCTCCCGGGGCTATTGATCGCACTGCTTTCCATAGCCCTGAAATACAATAGGAAAGTAAAGAAATGCTGGTTTTTATAACAGTTCCCTTCCTGAAACAAGACAAGGAGAAAGATGTGGAAGTGAGAGAAAGAATTAGGTACCAGGTTTGGATCAGGGACTGAACTGCTCCGAAATCTGGGGAGGGAGGGAAGGAGAGAGGAGAAAGGAGAATGTGTGAATCCTGGTGTTTTTCAGAGACTTCTCTTTCACACCAAAGCATCTACAGCAGAGGCAGCAAATCTCTGCAACACAGCCTTTGGCTGGTGAGCATGGCCCCTGCTGGGAGTGCACTCAGAGGGATAAGGTTGCTGGGGAGATGGAAGACGTATCTGACAAAAAGTCTCTCTCCCTGCACGTGCCGCTCCTTTCCGCCCTCCGCAGGAGATGTTCCAGTCAAATAAAGACATGAAGCTCTTGCTTTCATCTCTCCTCACCCCAGGCTGGAATGTATTTTCTTGCTTTTCAGAGAGTGCATCGGTTCTGAAAAGCCTGACCCTCCCCTCGGCCTCCCTGCCAATGAAACTGGTGAGCCTGGAAGAAGCGCAGGCACGGAGTCTGTCTGCCTCCCACCCTGCTCGGAAGGAGAGGAGAGAGAACAGCTTGCCTGAAATTGTCCCTGTTACTGGGTCCCTCTTCCACACAGTTGTTGACCTCCCTGACAGCAAGTAAGTGCCAAGAAGAATGTAAAGTGCAAACAAAAAAGTGCAGATTCCCCAGTATGACTGGGAATGAGACTTCTGTTAGCGTGATACCCCTACACCTGCATGCGTGAATCTACAGGCACCATCGAGAGAAAATTCTGTGCCCTTCTCAACAGAGGCACGGCTACTCCTGAGAAGCCTTGCAGTTCCTGGGTTCATAGTTCTCGCTTGTCCTCATCCCTCCATCATGGCAGAACCTCACAGACCTCCTGCAGGAGGAATTAATTGTCTTTACATCCTTGTGTCAGCCAAGGATTTGGCTAAGCATGGGCTGAATGTGGAGCAGATCTGGACACAGGTCTCTTGTGAGTTCCACCTGCTGGTGGCTGGTCCACGGGACACCTGGTGACATTGACCTGCCCAGCTTCATTGTTCTTCAGGTTCCTCTGCACTGATAACCCCACAGTAAGGCAATTTTTCACTCCTAGCATGAAGAGATATTTACATAGTGGCACCTGTGCCACTTATACCTATGCCAAAAGAAGAGAATGATTTTGGCAAGTTGCTGCAGTTGTTGGCACTGTTGCCCAGCATAAGTATTTATCTATTAGTCTATCTACCTGTTAATATATGGCCACTGTACTGCCTGGTTTGAGAGATTATAGCCTCTGCAGTAGACGGCTCATTTATCTGCTGACCCATAAGGCAACAGAGCAAATATATTTCTTTGGACTTGATATATTAAAGCAGAAAGGAGCCATCTAACAGAGTACTGCCAAGAAGATAACCATCTTAAGGTAAAAAGGTGTATTGCCCCTCTAGAGTGCCTTTTCCTTCCTCACTTGAAGAGAGCAGTCCTATCCCCAAGATATGAATCCTCTTTGTAGGACTGATTTGTGCTCTTCTGAATACTGATCTGGAAGAAAAGCAGAACTATGAGGATAGAAAACCCATTATGGAGAGTAAGACAGGGAAATAACAGGGTTCTTACTCTGGAAGAGGGGAGATTTAAGGAAGAGTCAGAATGAGTATGTGAATCAACTGAAACAGAGCTTCTTGCAGTAATACACATAGGAAAAACCTGGATTCAGGAGTAGTAGCTTCTTTCTGTTTAAAGCTGAGATTTCCAAAGAGAAACAGAGAACTGGTGTCCCCCTTCCTCTGACAGTTAGGAGAAATTGATTTAATTCCCTTAAGCCTCCTCCTTTTTAGATAGTACATTATACTTGCGTATGCTCATGTAACACCTATGATTAAATTGTTAGCCTGAGAAGTATTAATAGCTAGTTTGTCTTAAGGGATCCTCTTATTTTCACAAATTCATAAAAACTATAAGACATGTGGAGTTTAAAGGATAGCTTTTTGCACCAAGTGATAGTACCAGTTCTATTGGTTCTCTGGAATTTATCTGTCATTAAAACCTATTAAAAAGGCAATATTTCTTTACTGTATTGCAAGATAGTTCTAGCCTCAGAAACCTCTCCTTTCTGGAGACAAGTGTGATTGATAGCTCAGTTAATCACAGTTGCTGTGTCATGATGCCAAAGCCAGCTGTCTAAAGAGTCAGCTTAGGTGTCTTTCCATCTATGACATGGTTAAGTCAGCAATATAGATATATCACAGAAAAGCAAGAGTTGGTTGTGCAACTACGCCTTGCATGCCTTAGAATTAATTAAAACAGGAGAAAGAAAAGAGGGACAGTGTTGAAAAGAGAAAGCTCAGAGGATTTTGTGGGATATTAAAAACGCAAAAGTCTTTAGGGTTTGGTAATGTCCTGAGCCTTTTTTCCTTCCAGGAGAAAATTATCTACCAAGTCCAAGAAATGGAAGTCGATATTTAACTTGGGTCGTTCTGGCTCAGAATCGAAGTCTAAACTGAGTCGAAATGGGAGTGTCTTCGTAAGGGCACAGAAGCTTTCTGGTAAGAACACTTTTCAGTTAGGTATTTCTCTCTGCAGCTTTCTCCTGTGATATTGATAGCATGGGGCAACCTGTATCCACATGACACTAGTACCATCAGACTTGAGATAGTCTAATGGGGTCATGTTTGTTGCCTGGTTTCATGGACATCTTATTTTCATGTGATGGCGAGAAGCACCTGTTTGGGAGGATATGCCAGAGAGCTACAGTAAATATTCCATTTTGGTATGTCATATCAAACATCCCACTGCTCAGCCGTCAAGCTTGGGGACTAGGAAATGCTGTGTAGTTTTGGATTAGTCTAGTCTTCCAGCTCAGCCATCCTCTGGCTCCTAATGTCCATTCACCCATGGCATTGGCTGAATGGCTGTCCTTCCACTAAAGGGTGTTAAAGAACCAACTGTGTTCAATGTCTTTGTGAAAAACAAGGCACCAGGAGTTCCTACGGCTCCTGGCTCTCAGCACTCTAAGGGAAGCTACTACTTCTGCAGAATTTACAAGAGAGAAGTTGTCTTTTCTTCTGGCTGTAATCCCAAGGTCTAGCCCCTCTTGAGTTGCAATTTCCTAAAGACTCTGCTTCCTGGAAAATCACATGGCAGTGCCAATTCCCAGTGTTCAGAAATGATGACTCAAATTCAAAAAATCATGAAGTTGACTTTAAAGTAACTACAATTTTCAAAAGAAAGCATATACTTTTTTTTTTTTCTTTACCTGAGTTCATAAAGAAGTGTTTTGGGTTCATATGTCCTAGATTTTTTTTAGCATCTCCAAGACAACAAATTTACTTTTTAAAAAGATGATGAAGGTGAGATTTTTTTTTTAGTTAATCTCATGACTTCAAGATCTGGTGTTTGGAGGACCACTACCAAACATTGAAAGACTTAAAATAAAACAGTTAATGTTGCCAACATTACCTACCACCACATATAAGAGAGACTGTATTTGGATCAGAAGTGATTGTGAAGCCAAATGCTGGATCCAGCTCGTTTTGGACCTCTGCCTTCCCCCATGTACAGATGGCCTTGCATAGGGTGCCCATGGAAGACCTCAGAATAGCTCTCCATCCTATTTTGATCACAGGATCACCTTCTCACTTTGACAAGGAATACTGTGTCCCAAAATAGTGTTTGCCCAAAGATGCCCAGGAATGGCTGGGGCCCGGTGATTGTGGGGCCAAGCCTTGTTCCAAGCACAGTATTGAGTGATAGGTGGCTGTACATTTTCACCAGCAGGGCATACAAATGCACAGCTGTGTGCAGAGGTTTAGGCACTGAAGTAGTGCTTTTGAGCAGTTGCCATGTTATATTTTTGTGTGCTCTCTGCTTACAGCCTAATGTGAGGAAACAGATGAACTTGCTGGTGAAACTCAGCACATGCTTTAACACAGTTTGTGTCCATGCACACAAGTCTGTAAGTCACATAAAAGGCGAGTTCCACAGCTTGAATTCTGTTCCTCTGGGAAAGAGGAGGCAGTGCTCAAGACATCATGCCATATGAATGTAAAAGGTAGCCAAGACTCCATATAAATGCAAAAAAGTAGCTGGAGTTTCTTCTATGCTCATGTGAAAGTCAGTCCCAGAAGCCTTAATTATGAAAACAAATGAAGTTCAAGAAGCCTGCTCACTTCCCGCCTTACCTACTTTTTGCAATGTTGTAAACAGCAAACTTTGCTCCCAGACATTTTCCAGAGCTGCACTGGCCCTTTTTGGGCTGCCAGAGACTAATATGTCTTCCTTGCCAGCTACATTCCCCCCATCTCCCCTTTTCAGAGCTGCAACAGCTACATACTTCCAAAACCTCTCAGGAACAGACCTGTAGAGTGTCTGGTGACAAATGGCATCTTGTTTCTGGACAAGCACATCCAGAGGGGATGACCAGGAAGACAGGTTGCTACTGCCCTCACAAATTTCCCGGCGTGCTTGCTGGAGTTGGGGGGTGCTCATGCCAGTAAGAGAGCCTTGGAGTGCAATGTGAAAATTAACCTAACATTTGCTGTCAGGAATGAGAGGTGAGAAGGCATTTATGTCAGTTTAGTTAAAAAGTCCCCACAACCAATAGAGTGACTTGATTGGGGAGGGCAGTGGCACAGAGCAGCTTTGGGGATGGTTAACTGCTTCACAGTAGAGATGATGTTGACTGGCTGGGTTAAGTATAGCTCTCCACATGTCTGGCAGGTGCAAAGCTGTTGTTAGTACTAGCAGATACCCAGCTGTGTGGACAAGTGTTGTGGGTAATAAGTCCTGTGGTGTGGTTACAGAGGGGGAATGCTTGGAAATAGAAAATAGCTCTGATGTCTGCCTGGCACACCCATCTATATGTAGCATTTGGTGTTTATGGCTGAAACCTGCAAAGCCACAGGGTCTGAAACCTCCTTTTCCACAGAAAAAGCAACTATTCGGCCTGCGAAGAGCATGGACTCGCTGTGTTCCCTGCCAGTGGAAGGTGAGACATCAATAGCCTATACTGTAAGAGTGAAGGACTGCACCGCTGGATCCTCAGCTTTCCCCCGCGTTTGTATGGATGCAGTGATCTGTTTCTTTGCCTATCTCATGGTGTTGTGTTTCTTTGTATGCTTATGCCATGGCTGCTGCCATATGCCACTACCTTTGTGCACATGTTTTTTTAACCCTTTTCTGTGTTTTTTTATGTTGGTGTATGTACCTGAGAATTGCCACTGTGCCTAGCTGCACCTTTATTAGCAATGGGATTGCTTTGATTTAATTTTTGGTTATTCTGGCACAAAATTCCCATTCATAAGTGAAAAGTGCTTGCAATAAGCTGACAAAGCCCAGAGCTGCGATCTTTGCGGGCAATGCACTCTAGCCCCAGACTTGGCTGCATCTGATTGAGAAGGGCCTCTAATAAAAGTCTTAGGTAATTTCCACTGGAAGGAACCCTATCCAGCCCTACCTGCTCAGCCTGATGGGCTGGAGCCTGGAAGGTCTTCAGTGCCTGCTGTCCCCATCTCTCCGGGGAAATATGGTGTTCACCAGGGCAGGACTCATCCCTGGAGGGATTGATACAGTCTCTTCCCAGAGGAAGGTTGTTTGCTACTTCTTTGCTTCTTGCTAACTTGTACCTGTCTTCCCATCTCTAGGGGAGGATGAGAAGAGCAGATTCAAACGGGCAGTGACTACTGGAGGGTTTTTTGTTCCTGTGATGAAGATACGGACGGGAGGTACAGGCAGCTCATACGACCTCAGCAAGGAGAATGAGTGGGAGCGGGAAGGATCTGCCATGGGGGCCAAAGGAAGCTCAGAGCTGGGTGGAGAGAAAGGTCCTCCCAGGACACCACAGGCAAAGTCACCCCCTGAGCAGCTGAAGGTCTTCCGGGCAGGAGAGGATGCTGAAAATGAGCAGACTTCCTCCAAAGGCAGCCGCATGTTTTACACCTCTGAAACAGCCAAGTCAGGCTTCCCAAGCAGCCTCTTCCCCTTGGAGGCCTCCCCTCGTCACCAGAGGAAAGCCCTGAACATCTCAGAGCCTTTTGCCGTCTCTGTCCCCCTGCGGGTATCTGCAGTCATTAGCACCAACAGCACTCCCTGCCGTGTGCCCGCCAAGGAGAAGCTTTCCCTCTCCAGCCTCGAAGAGCTCTCTTCCCTGGTGTCTGAGAGCACAAGCCCCTCTGCCCTGGAAGCCGGGACCCACACAAGGACAGAGCAGGCACCAGAGAGGAAGGAGAAACAGTCAGGGCCCACCCCACCAGCAGCAGCATCCAGAGGTAAAAGTGTGTTAAGGGGGGGGATATGGAGCCTCTGTTGGGCCAATGGAGGTGCCCTGCAGCTCATTGGCATGGAGATTGCTCCAATCTGTTCATGTGGCAGGAAAGAGACCAAGCTGTAGCAGGGCGGGTGTTGACAGTAGCAGGTCAGGTTGGTGCTCATTTCAGTAATCAGACTGGGGAGGTGGGCGGCCTCCTGGAAACAACCTGTTGGCCCAGAGGGAGCTCTTCAGCTTTGTTAGTTGACATTGGATTGAAACAGCACCATATTTTCAGTCATAAGTAGTTACATTGTACATTTGTGTTTCCGACCCAGGCTCTCACCCTGAGGAGCTGGTGGCAGCTGGGAAACCCGAGTCCTTAGAAACTCCACAGCCAGCAGTGGAAAATCAGGAGACATCATGTGCGCAAAGTAGCCACACAAGCAGCACCATCAGACTCCGGAAGTCGTCAGAGCAGAGTCCCACCTTGGAACAAACACCAGCCTCAGAGATTCATACAGGACCAATCCTTACAGACAAGGCAGAGAAAGTACAGCTCAAGACGAAGGATATCTCCTCAGAAGGCAGCTGTGGTCAACAGGAGATCAAGACAGCTAGGCCAGAAGAAGGATTGTGCTTAAGAGACGTGGTAAGAAAGAAGGCATGAGAAAAGAGATAGGGGACAATGTAATGGCAGTGACTGGTTGTTTAAAATTTCATTATGTGTCCATAGTCACAAAAACTCAGTCTATGACCTAGGCTAAGCAGGGTCAAGAATTGACCATGGGCTGATTTCATTTCTGTCCACATCAACATGTGGTGATTTACCTTTACATGACTACCTACTGTCCCCTTCTGGTCTTCTTTTCCTGCAACTATGCGATTACAGTCAGTGTAATCTGTCTGCTCTGAAACTCCCCAGATGTGAGACTGTCCGGATGTCTGAGCATTTTGACCCATAGCCTCTGAATTCTCCTTCTATTTTTGCTGTCCCATTTGTCCTGGACAGCCTGAGCAGTCCTTTTTTTCCTTCCATTCTCTACACACTTTTTTTTTTTTTTTTAATTATTAGTTTTATATCCTCTGTATCTCTAGCAAAGCTTTTTCACCAAGTTTCTTACAGCGATACTCATCTCTGGACAGCTATTTAAAGATCTGTTGGCATAGCTCATTGAATAGATTATTCATTCCAGTTCGTGTGCAATTAGGGAATGCAGATCCTCTGGCGAGGCCAAGTGAGTCTGAATGGGGAGAGCTGAGAAACAGGCTGAGACATTCCAGCTACTCATTCACTTCACTCTTTCAGTACATCTGTCCAGGACTCATTTTGGCTGCACCTTGGATCTTCTCTTCCATAAACCCACTTGTTTATAGAATTATTTCCTTCCTTGAACTTGTAGCAGTGTCTGTGTTTCTGTACTCATGAGCATGCTCATCCAGGAGCCTGTCTATTCTAAGAGGGCTGTTTGAGGAAAATGGAGAGGTATTTACTGTTAAGTTGTGAGTTGCCAGATCATGGCATTTCTTATGTTTTTCAGACTCAAGAGGACCCTACAAATACCCTTCTAGAACCGCTGTGGCCAGAGATACAGCAGGAACTGAAAATTATCGAACCTGAAGAGGAGCTCTTGCTCCCCAAGAGGGGCCTAATTTCTGAATCCTCTTCTTCAGTACAAACAGATAGTTCTTCCTCTGACAGAGGGCAGAATCCAACACTGTCTGAGCAGAAATCTGCAAGCAGAACATCACAAATGACAACCCAGGTGCCATTATTTTGTGCCACTGGCACGGAAAGACAAGACAGCCTCCACAATTGCCAGTCTGATGTGGTTGCAGAGCAGAACTGTGCTCCAGCCCTACCCAAACTGGGTACTCTTCCGACTGGCACAGCCACTCCAAAGAACCACCACCCTGTGGTTGACAGCAGGAGTGAATGTCTCACTCCTCCCCTGAACTGGAAGCTTCATAGTCAATCAGAATTTAATGAGGTTGCCCCAAGTGATGGATTTTCATGTTCCAAAGGAACATGTCTAGAGTTAGGGAGAGAAAAAGATAGCACTTTCCAGATGCAGAAGGAAAACGATGATCTTACTAGAGTCCAGACTCAGAGAGGGAAGCCTGAGATAATGACTGCTGATGAGAGGGACGCATTCTCCTCCAAGGTGCTGAGTGGAGCTGGAATCCAGGCACTGAAGGAGGGCAATGCTGTTAGCAGAACCCATGATGCTGCTGACCAGGAAGATGAGGATACCTGGACAGATAATGTGCAGAGCTTAGAACTCGTGGAGCCATGGGAGGATCACCAATGGGTTACAAGCCCACTCCACTCCCCTACTTTTAAGAATATACAGGAGAAGATGATAGAGGAGTTTCAGCCACAAAGCCAGAGAGCAGAGACAGGCCTTTCTCTTAGACCAAGATTCAGTCGCAGCCTCTCCCTGGACAGTAAAGACACAGTAATGAGTCTGTGGACTATCCCATTCTCTTTCATAGATGCCAGTGACCACCAGCAACCATGTAGTGACATTCTGCCAGTGACTTGTGAGCTGCCCAAAACACAATCCATTTCTCCCTCTAGTTTGGGCAATGCTAAGCAAGATGATAATGGCAGAAATCCTCCAGAAGAATCTTTAAAACTTGAGGACCTGAGGTACCCCCTCAGCAGGGACCAAGCACCAGCTGAAAAAGGACCCTCTAGAATCTCTTTTCCAGAGGAAAAGAAAGTGGATGTGAGCAAAGAAAACCCTTGGAACTCAAAGCTTGAGCTGTCTTTACCATACCAAAATAGCCCAGGCAGCTCTTCAAAGGTGAAGAACACAAAGGAGGAGTTATCCATGTCTCAGGACACTGCCCTGGGAGGAGAGACCATTATCAAAGCATCATGCTCAGCCACTGAGGCACAACTGAGTAATAAAAGTGAAGAAACACCTCGCAAAGTGAAGACCAGGCCTTCATCCCTCAACTTGGATTCACTCATTCCAGCCCCAGATTTCTTCACATTCGAGAGCCTGCCCATACCCTCTGCCCCCAGGAACCTCCTGTGTGGGCAGAAGGAAGTAAAAAGCAGCGATTCTGTCCCATCCCTACCGACTGCTTGCCCTGCTGCCAGTAAAGGCATCCCATGGGCGTCTCATTTCAATGCCCATGTGGATCTAGACTTGGATTACCTGGCAGTGGCCCATGCCACCACTGGCCGCCGTAACTCTGCCCCTGTCAGTGTGTCGGCAGTCAGGACCTCCTTCATGATTAAGATGTGCCAGGCAAGAGCAGTGCCTGTGATACCCCCCAAGATTCAGTACACCCAGATCCCCCAGCCCCTGCAGGCTCAGAACGCGGCTCCAACAGCTGAGAAGAAGGAAGCAGAAACTAAGCAGGCCACCAGGCAGACTCAAAGGGGGGCATGGAGCCACTTGGAGACCCCCAAGAGCCCACTGACAGAGAAAAAAGCCAAAGCAGAGAAAGAAAACAGTGACCCAGCTCAAAAGGACTCAGCTTGTCCTTGGCACAGCAGTCTTGGCTCTCCACTGGAGCAACCTCAGTCCAGTCATTATCCTGCTCTGGATGCCCCTGTTCTGCGCAGAAAGCGCACCTCTGAGGGGGAGACTGCTGGAGATAACCCACAGTCCTCAAAGATGGAGAGGCCATCGGGGTTCTCCAAGCCTTCCTATAGATCTAGGCCCGGGAGGCCCCAGAGTCTGATTCTCTTCAGTCCCCCTTTCCCCATTATGGACCACCCCTCTTCTTCAGCAGACTCCAGGGTGTTGTTATCACCCATTAGGAGCCCCACTCAGACCACCTCTTTGAGCCCCATTTGTGGTGATCTGTCTGAGACTTCGCGGACAACGCCCGAGGGGGTGACGCTGCGGAACAAAATGACCATCCCCAAGAATGGCCAGAGACTGGAGACCTCTACCAGCTGCTTTTACCAGCCCCAGAGGCGCTCTGTGATTCTGGATGGACGAAGTGGGAGGCAGATTGACTAGCAACTGCTTCTCATATTCCTTTTCCGTGGTGGATGTGATGGGAGTGTCAAAGACCAACTCTGTTGCCATTTTGCTGTTGTTATAACTATTTTGTGCAAGATGGACCTGAATCCTTCATGGTTTCTTGCAAAGCATTTTGCTATGGAGGGTCATAGTCTTTTTGTTTTGCTTTTCCTTCCTTTTCTCACCCCTGCCTAGTCCCTCACTGTCTGCTTTTTTTGATAAGCCAGTCCCAGGTAACTTACATTTCCTCATACATATTGTCTAACAAGCCCTGTGAAAGTCTCATCTTCCCTATGAAAAAAAAGCAAAAATAATTCTCAGTATAATTAGAAAACAGGGCTGGGAGGAAACACTGTTCCAAAGTGTTGCAGCTCAGGGTGCAGGGGTACATCTGCTAAGGAGGTAAGTCCAGATGTTTGGGACCTCCTTCCATTGTTTCCCAGCCACCAGTGAAGGATCGTGGTTGTCTGGTTTAGACAGTGTAAATAAACCGTGCACAAGGCTGGTGATAATTCAAGAGAAAGGTGAAGCTGGCATGAGCAAATCACACAGGGTGTGAGACACCCGAGGATGTTCCAGTGACAAACATACAACCTGAAGGCGCTGCCTCCAGCTCTGTCCTTGCATCAAAGATGTGCTCTTTCCAGCATGTGCTAGGGCTGGACTGAAAGCAGCTGGACAGGAAACGCCCAGTTGTTCTTTCAGTCTTCCAAGTCCTGCTCATGAGTTTTTTGCTCTCAGCCACACCTTCCTTGAGCAGACAAGATCTGTGTGGCTGGGGGATGAGTGTGCAGCTGGGTGTCCAGCGGTAGAGACTTCTCAGTCTGGTACCAATGAAAGCAAATATATGGTCATAACAAAGGCCGGTATCAACCATTTTCATCATTGCTTAAAGCCAGGTGACACCTCTGCAACTATCTCCAGCTGTCTTCCACACTGCCAACAGCAAAGAAAAGCAAGAGGAATTTCTGATCTGCATGTCCTTGGGCTATTGCCCCCTTGCACCCTGACTGACCTATCTTTGACCCTTGGTCTTCATTGCCACTGTGTGGCATGTCCCCAGGTGCTTCTTCTTCCTTTAAACTTGCTCTCCTTGTGATTTTATACTGTTTCTTTGAGAGCATGGCTGGTTGTCACCTCCCTGGCCCTCAGTGCTTTAAGATTGACTGAGAATATGATAAAAAGGATGATTTCTGGGACTGCAGAGTAGATCATGAACAGTATCCTGAGAGGGGGATTTGAAGTGAATTAAACTCTCTCCTGAAGGGCTGTTGTTATTACAGGCAAATACACGTTCATATAAGCAACAGCTGCCACAGGAATAGAATTAAAGCTTCCTTTATAAAACCTCTAACTCCGTGTTCAACACAGGCTCATCTATTGCCCATCTCAACGTGGGCAATCGCAAATTCAGGTACAGCCCATGCTGTCTCTGCAGTTTGTGTCACTAGTGACTATGGAGGAGACTGGAAACACAGGTGTTGCTACCAGAACTGAGATTGTCCCTGTAATAGTGTTCATGGAGATGTCTGAGTCTGTAGACCCTCAAATGAACGTTTTGGGCAGTAACTGTGTATCTGGTAGGAAGTGCTATAGCCGCCACAATGAGGGCCAATCAGAATTTCCCAATGGATGTATGTTTAGGGCTTTTTTTTTTTTTCTGAAGTACTGGTATTTTCAAATTGTTAGCAAACTCAACCCACGAGCTTCTGATCTGTACTGACTGTGTCACTTAATTAGTGTCATATTAAACCAGTTGAGAGCCTGGAGTTCTTGTTTGGGTCCATGTTCTCTCACAGATGCCAGACTATGCTTTACTTGGGCAAGCCGTGGACGGCGGGTCCAGAATACTCAGCTTCATGAAAATTGTATTATCCTCCTCCCAGACCATGAGATGCCTGTGCAGCCTCCCATTAAAACAAGGGAGTTGCCAGTCCTCCATTCTCCTCATGATCAGTGCGGCTCTGTGCTGCATTTACATGACACCCAAATGCTTTTTTTACTGCCTCATGGGAAAGCTTTTAACCACCATGGCTTGGTTAATGATGAATGACTTGGGAAGGTGCGATATGAGGTATTATGGTAAGGCTTTAGAGAAAGTAAAAGTTGTGGAAATGATGCCCAGGCCTTTTTGGTGTCAACAAAATAGTTTATTTTGGACAGGGATTTATATTCTCTCAGTTCCTAGAAGTTATGACTGCCAAAGCATCTGGAATGGAGCCAGCGAAGCTCACAAAGTAATGTATCAGAAGAAAAAGAAAATGTGATGAAACCTGGGCACCTTGAAACTATTTTTTTTTTCCCCTCCTTATTCTCATATAAGCTGATCTATGAACAAGAAATGAGGTCTGGCAATTTGTATATAATACACTGTCTCAGCTTGTAACAGCTTTCCTGTAAGTAATAGTGCTTTTGGCATAAGTGGTGAAACTCCTGCAAGAGAAAATTATTAGAAGTCTTTACTTAATATTAAAGAACAGCCTCCACTAAAATCTGTATCCAGACTGTACGTTTCAAGGGTGTTTCAGAATTCGAACTCAGATCCAGGTCCTGAATCTTAATTAAGCAGAGATTCTGTAATGACATCTCTCTTTCATAGCTCAATCTCATGTCTATCTGCAATTTAATCTCCAGCCTTCATCTGAGGCATCAAACTTCTGAGAGCCTCGTGAAGTGGGCTTAATGCAGTCATATCACTGTGGCTCTGTGGTCACAAGTGGGCTTGGATGAGGAGCGCTGAGATAAAGCCTCAGATTCTGCAGAGTTGAGAGAACTTGTTTAGTTTCATGGTGCACCACTGCACAGGTGTCACCATTCCCAACTCTAGACTCAGACTTCTGCAGAATCTCTAATGCTTGATGACGGATCCATGTTGATACTGACAGTTGCAGTCTCCTCAAGAATCAGAGCTTGATAGTTGATCAGAACCAGAAGACAGAAGCCATCTCCCATCGAATGGTGCTGGCTATGTGGTTGGCACTTCATGCGATGCAACTTTACTAAGCCATTCCTGAGGGCAGCTTCAGCGTCAGACCTGATGTCATCTTTGCTTCAGAGCCATTAGGTTGTCCTCTGCCACCCTGCAGTAGCAGATTTTTTTTCTGTGAAGCGCCGTGGAGAGTGGTAGATCAGATTAATGGGAGATGGGTTTGGCCCAGAATTTGAAGTTTCGTGTACAGGAGAGATAAGTCAGTTATTCTTGACATTATGGAAAGGACCTTTCTAAATAGACTGTCACATCATTTGCAGCTCTGCAAGGATCATCTCAGGGACCCTGCAGTACATTACGGTTCTCCTGAGACTGTGAAGAGTGTGAAGGCCATTGCCAAGTTTGCAGATTGCCCCAGTCTCAATCATGATGTGGTATCACCAGCATGTGTCCCTTGTGGACATTTACAAATGGGAAACAAGTGACTAAATTTCACTTATTCTTCCCATGTAGTCAGGATGTTTGTGCAGCTTCTGTTAAGCGTAGCTGAGAGTGAAATTGTTGGGCTGGCAAAAATGGGAATCCTCTGACAGAAAGGAGGGACATGGATAATGTTAGCTCATGTGGGAGCTGCCTTATTGATGGGAAAGTAAACAGAAATTAAGATTGTATTTTACCTAATAAACCACATTCATCTGGGCTGTCCATCCCATGCTATCACTTCAGAAAGACTGAAGCACTTCTTTTTTTAACCTTTGGAACTTCAAAGGAACTTAGGTCTGTATTAGAGAGCATCGATTAAGCTCTGTGACATTTTCCCTCCTCCAGAGTTCAAATGGTGCAATCAAAATCTTTTTTCTTTCTTTATGAATTCTGAAATGCCTGTAGTGGTGAATATTGTGTTAAATTTATACATATATATATATATATATATAAAAGAACTTTCTATATAAATATATTAAAAAGGAAATGTAATTAAAATGAAGGAATTGCCTAAATAGAATCCTGCATGTCTGTGAAACTTGGGCTGATGCATGGAACTGTTTTCTCCTGCAATGTTTGTAGTGCAAAGGGTGTGAGATCAACTGGCTTTTTGCCCGCAGAGGGGAAGCTACTGAATTCTGGCTAATCTATGGTGGCCAGAAGGCCTGAATCTGCCTTTCTAAGGCTGATCATGTCCTGGGAGAGGACATGTCCTCTGGGAGACCAGAGTGCAAGGACTGATTTAGCTTTCCACCACAAGCTTCTCCCCTCTGAAATCTTTGAAGATGCAAACAATTTACTGGAGCATATATTACCTTTCAGGCATGTCCACATTTTGCAGTTGTCACTTTTACTGTTCTCCATCTCTAGAAAAAGAAAAAATAAATCTCTAGGGGTGGGGGAGAAGCTGTATCTGATTCCAATTTGTTTCAGCTTTTGCTTGCTCCTGATCAATGTAAAGGCTTGGTGATAACTAATTCTGCTCCAAGCAAGGAATGGAAAGCTTACCACTGAGTTCAACTGGAGATGGAGCAGGACACTAACAGCCCAGCAAAGGAAGGATGGCAGGAGGCAAGTGTTTCCTGAGGGCTCCATGCAGCAGCCCAGATCTTAGATCTTGTTCTTGCAGGCACTGGTCCCCTTTGAAATACTTTTTGCTATCAGGTCAAAGGGAAGGGCCGGAAGTCAGAGACTGTGAAAAGAACTGTCCCCATCGCACTGGCCTTGGTTTGTGATTACTTCTCCTGCTAGATCTGATGGATTGTATTTTTGTTAAGCTTTGTTCTCTGTGTGGACTTGCCTGCTTTTGTGCCTTAT
Source organism: Patagioenas fasciata (assembly GCF_037038585.1). Taxonomy (NCBI): domain Eukaryota; kingdom Metazoa; phylum Chordata; class Aves; order Columbiformes; family Columbidae; genus Patagioenas; species Patagioenas fasciata. Next base: position 77,028,481 of record NC_092520.1, on the reverse strand, counting down.
AGCTTAAAAGAAAAAAAGAAAACAAAAACAAACCAAACAAAACAAAAGAAAAAACAAAACACACACATACACACACAAAAGTTTTGCCAGATCTCAGCCATGAGATTAAACTGGAGTTTTTATAAAAACAGACCTGTGCCCTAGTGATGTTTTAAAGCATTTTATTTTTCCTGGATTTGGTTTATGAATATGTTGAAAATGCATTTGTGTTCATCTGACGTGGAGTTTGAGCCTTTCTTTTACTGTGTAGGTGGACGGAGCACCACGCAGTGTTTGTCTGGGTTTTGACTATGGGGATGAAGTTCAGGGCCCGATCACACACTTTTCTGGTTGCAGGTTATGAGGGCTGCAGCTGCTCTGCAGCTCTGAAAATGAAGTGGGAATTGGAGACTTCTGTAGAATTACCATTATCTGAAATACTTTAAAATTTCCAAGGGAAATTGTAATTTCTTACAATTTTTAATTCTTCCAGGCTGAAGTTTCAGTGATGCACGACCACATCCTCCCATTTAGCATGTCTCCTGCAGATCTCCGCCTTGCCTGTGATGATGTAGAGCAATGCAGAGCAGAGTACAGAAATACTTTGGGATCCCAATGTTTGTAGAGAGGAAGCCAAGCTGGAACAAGAGAATTTATTATGAAGCTTTTGGTGCTATGTGCATGCACTTCTGTTGATTTGTAAAGGACAAGTAAGAACTTAAAAAATTATTAAGTTTCCTGGTTCTCTAGATTCTCGCAGTGCCCTCACTGATCTAATCTCTGAGCTGTAGCATGGAAATGAATATTATTAGCAGCTGTTTGTTATTCCATCCTTCGGGGGAAAAAAAGAGAGGGGGTTCTTGTGGTTGTAGCCTCGGTGGGCATACCTGCAGTTCAGCCTGCTCTTTGTTCTCCCTAAAAAACAGATGAATCATTAGGTTTTTCCTACTCAGCAGCTGAATTCAGAGCTTTACTCCCTTTCCTACCTCCTTCATGACTTCAATTTCCCTTTAGGAAAATGCCTGCGTTGTGCTTCCTGCACAACCATGGCAACCAGCACACAAAGTAGGAGAGAAAACCATGTCTGTTGACCTCTGTAATTGTTGTTAGTCATCGCCAATTATTAGTGCAGTATGAGAAAAGTATTTTTGTATTCTTTGTGCCATAGAGTGTAGCAGTGAGTTGGCCATAAGGCAAGAGGAAAATCTCACACTGTTCCCCAGCATTCCCATGGTTATGAAAATCAAGCAAAAGGCAGGCTGCAGACTTGGTTGTGCTCCACTCAGTACTGTGATCTAGATCAGGGTGCCTAAACACTTGGAAGTGCTTGAAGACAATTTCAGCCAATTCCTTTTGCCTGCTTTTCCCATCACTATGAGTTTGAAAGTCTGGCTGAGGACAAGGATCTGTGTAGGTTGTATTGGAAGCACCAGCTGTGACATCTTGGATACTTTCAGCAAAGCCAAAACCAGGATTAAGCAAGTTCCCAAACTAGCTGTTAACCAGGAAATAATTCAATCCAGCGCCAAAGAGCAGTTGATACCAGTATCTCATGCATCCTCCTTGTAACATAGAAGCCCAGCAACTGTGGGACACAGGACATGTCTAGTTGGCGTCCCACTGGATGGAGCTAAACGTCAACTGGCAGCAAAGGGAAGGCATGCAGTGCATGGAAGGAAATTTAGCCCGATGGGGGATATTTAGGCCAAACTGGCACAAGGCATTGACAGGAGCAAAAAGTACAGGATCATAATGGCCAAGATGGAGAAAGGCAGTAAGACCTCTGAGTTCATTTTCCATCTGAGCAGAATAAACTTTTCAGAGCACATGTCTCACTGCAACAGTAAAGGATGTTTCAGAGTTAAGGTTTAGAAATGACTCGGAGCTGCGAAGCTCAGACCTGGCCAAGTCCTGGTGCCCCTGTTAGCAAGCGCGTGAGTGTTAAAACGAGAACACTTGGTTCACTCTGTAATACAAAAGGTAGCTATTTTCTCATGTCTTGTTTTGCAAACTGCAGTGTGAGATGAACTGCCTTTTGCAAACAGAAAATTCATAGGAATCAAATCATGCGCTTTGAGTCCAGATCAATCTTAAAACTGGACGTGCTTTCTTCTATGGCACACCTGCTACAGGGAGCACATATCTGTCATTTAAATCCCTTATCTGAAAAGACCAGGAAAGATTTGAATTCAGTGAGAGGAAATGACTTCAAAGAAAACTTAGTAGCTGCTTAAAAATGAACTACAAGGAACAAGAACATGGGAACAACCAGCACTGGAGAAAGGAGAATAACACACAAGATGATTATTAAACACAGAAAGTTTCCAGATAAGCAAAACCTGAAAAGGAAAAAGACAAAACAGAAATGAAAACAAAACCAAACAAAACCCCAAACCAAATAAAAACAAGCAAAAAAACCCCAAACCAAACACCAAGCCAAGCAAAACACAACAAAACCCAGCCATAGTAACCAATCTGAAAAATATCAGGTAACTTCTTTCCCTCCTTCTTCATAAGAGTCAAGAAAAAGATCAGAAAAAAACAGGTGCTCACAAACTGCTTTACTCTTTTTTTCTTTTTCTTTTTTTGTTTTGTTTTGTTTTGTTTTGTTTGTATTGTGAGATAATTTGCTTTTAATTTGCTTTAAACACCAAGGGTCAGACAGTGGAGGCAGAAGAGAGATGTAAAAAGACTAAACTAGTTATTTGCAGGGATTATTTGAAGTGGCTTGGCTTTAACTTCTCCAGCCCTGTGCCAGCCACAGTAACCTGCTAAAGGTGAGCGTTACTTTGCGAAAAAATAGACAGTGAAGGTTTCCAGTCCTGTATTGACTTGCAGTCAGTAACAGCCTTGGGTGTCCAGAGCAGCTCACTGCCCGTCACTTGGCTCACTTGCAGAGTTTATCTGAACTAGTGAATGTGCCAGAACTGCAGATGACCTTGCCTATCCTGGAATTTCACCTTGCATGCAAGCTAACACAGTCAGACACACCCCCACCTTTTTTTTCCTGTTGAGGATAAACCCTCAGCAGTCATCCTCAACTCCTCATGCAGCCAGATCTCCTAAAGATAGATGCCTGAGATGGCAGGAAGAGTCCTTGCAGGAGGTTCCCAGCATACCACACGTTGCAGAGGCTTTCTCCAGTTGCCACAGAGGGCAGGGCTGCCAAAGGGTGGAAAAAGGAGGCTTCATTTATGAGCTAGTTTTAGGTCATACTTGGTCCCAATGAACATTTTATTGGCACGTGTCACTGTTGTAAGGAATGTGAAAAACTTAAGACGCCAGGGCAGTGAACAGGATGGGGAATAAATCTTCTGAGTCAGAGGACAGCAAACACCACCGACAGCCTGGTGCTGGTTTTCACAGTGAGGTGGGCAGTCAAATACAAGCACGGCACATAGTGGGCATTGTATGTGGTAGATGAACCAGCAAGGTAGGGAGAAATAGGAACTGAGAGAGTCTGGGCAAAGAGATCTCATGAGGAAGAACAACAACAAATGAGGGCAAAGGAGGAAGGGGTAGGAAAGTCTGCTGGAAAAATGGGAGTAAGGCACAAAATACACAAAGGCAGCTGCACATTGCCCCATTGCCTGAAGGAACAGAGATCTTCAGTACTGTCAGTCACAAACATTCAATGATGTGAAAGACATTAGGTTATGTTTGTGTGGATATGGGAGAGGAGCAGCTGAGGGTTTGAGATTCTTGTTGGCTTGGAGACTATGCTACTCTGTCAAGTATGAGCAGAGGATGTTTCTCAGCAAGACTCTGATTTCTCAGAGCTGGGAATTTTAAAATAAATTAATAATCTAAAAATGTAGTTGGCAACTCTGTGGGAGAATTGAAACATTATTTTTTTTAGCCAGGAGAGAGCTGTGAATAGTCACACCTACAGAGAAGAAATACACAGAGTAAATCTGCAAACAAACGACACAGTTTCTACCTGGAGAATTTTTTTCTTCATCCTGTCTTAGTCCAGCAGTTTCCATGCATCTGTGCATATACCCTGCTCTGAACGCCACATACATCCATACCCTTCAGCCAGTAATTCAAACAGCTGAGAATGACCAGGATTTCTTTAAAAGCCTCATCCAACACATAAACCCATTCACCAACATTCCTGTCCTGGTCTCCATCACTTCCTCACCCTCCTCTGGCATCCCAGGTAGGGAACTTGCAGAGATTGGAATCAACCTTCAGAAGCTGAAAAACCAGAAAAAGTTGTGCAGGATTTTTAATGAGCCTGCTCAACATCATTCTGCCCTCAGTCCAGTCTTCTTCCTCTTTAGTTCAGGTGGATAAAACTGGGTTTTTCTGGTTGCATTGTGACATGCTTGGCACTTCTGCATAGATGTACCATTGCCTGGATCACTTGTTCATTACAGATTTTATTTTTTTAAAACATAAACCATAAACTGCAATGTGAGAGACAGGCTTAAGAAGCTCAAAGAAAATTTGAAAAACCCAAGCTTAATTGGGTTCAGTTGCCATTTATGCATTAGGTCAATGTTATAATTTGCAACTGGTTGGAGCGGTTAATACTGCAATAGTCTCTTCAAAGCAGTCTCAGTTCCTCTACTTCTGCAAAATCCTGCAACTTTTTCCCTATATTGAGCACAGTGCTACAATCACACCACATTTAGATGCAGCAAGAAGGAAAAGACCTCTGTGTCTGAAGCAAAAGACCAGAGGAAGAAAATAATATTTGAAATTATTTACTTTTGTGGTCCTAAAGTTTTCTCCAGGCCACAACTCCAGCCACATCCATATACAGAAGGCCTTGCTAGTCTCTGGAAAGTCCCATAGCCAGTTGTTTCAGAAATGACTTGAGCAAGAGACCTTTCTGAAGGGGTGCAGCTATCCGTGAAGGCTGCCTTGACAGCGGAGTTTTTGGAGGGGCTTGGCCAGGCAGGGACAGAGGCTGTGTGCCTGCACTGTCTTTTCTCCCCCATTTCTCTCCTGTCTGCTGTTACTGTTGGCAGGGATTTGCAAGCAGCAAGCAGCATGGCAAGCAGCAGGGCACCCAGTCTTTGCTATTGCTGCCTAACGTAGGCAGACACTGATTCTCTTTAGATTTCTTTAGATCTAGGTATTACTGTAGCTTTGAGCAACATAGACACACACAAAAGCCCTACCATCAAACTCCCCCTCCCTCATTTCAAAACCAAATCAATAACACTGACACACACAGTCTGCATAGTCTATCCATGCCTTGAGTCTCACAAAAAAGTTCTGAAGACTAATTTAGGTATGAAAATTGCTGAGAGTCCAGGGTCTCCAAGAGAGTCACCATCCCACTGAACCAGAGGAGTGGCTGATCTATGGGGATTTTCCTTTCTGAAGGCACACTCATACAGAAAAGCCCTTCTGCGTTGCAGGGACCCGTTTCTTCCCCAAGCTATTCACCCTCATAGCTGCCTCTTTCTGTCTTCCAGCACTTTGACAAGGGACTGTTCAGCTACAGAGTTTCTGTAGCACCATACATAATAGTGCTTTGCACTCTGAACTTCAGGACAGGGTTCCAGGACTTTAAACCCTGCCTTTGTACTGCCACAGGTGGCCCAGGTACAAACCTTTGTCAATTTCCCTTCCCAAATACAAAATTTCATCACAAAAAAAAAAAAAAAAAAAAAAAAAAAAAATCACTTCCACTTCTTTTTAATTAGTATTTTGGTGAATATACAAAAACAAAGAATCAGAGTAGCTGGCAAGTGTTGGGACCTGAACCAGTATGCCTTAGGAGGGAGGCTTTGCCTTAAAATACTCTATACAGGAGCATATTTCACATGACACATGAAACTGCTGGAGCGTTGACTAGGAAAGACACCAGATCAGTCTTGGCCAAAGTAAATAGCCTCTATTGAACTGAGTAAGAACTGTAACTGCTGATGCAAGGTCTGGATTTGGTTCAGTTAGCTCCTTGCTTGCATTTTTCACAAGAGTTACTCATTGGCATTACTGGCTGTTCGTCCCACCTGATGTGATGATTTGGAAGAGGAGTACACAGGGGATGTGATCATATACATGCAAGTAACAGAAGCAAGAAGTATGGTAATCTAAGGGTATGGGGCAGGCACTATTGCAAAGCCAACTGCAGCACAGGACCCCTTGTATTCTGCACAAATTCTAGTCTGTAGATGTGTGAAATCTTGTGTGAAGTATGTAACAGCTTTTTGAAGGAGTCGTATGTTAGCAAGAGGAGTTTTTTCTGGACTGGCACTTCTGAAGGTAGGAGTACATGCAGTATTTTCATCAGTGACAGGAGGTAGGCTTGAATATAGGCAGCATATTGCTCAGGAATGAGCTAGCCTTTTGTTGGGCTTGACTAGCAACAGGCTTTTTATCTGTGACATATCTTTACTGCTGACACACGTAAACTCTTAGAGAATCTGCCTTATTCTAAGGCAAGGCATGACAGACACCAGGAACAGAATCGAACAATAAAATATATTAGAGAGGTCTGTAGTCTTCTCCCTTTCAGCATCTGTCTTTATTGGTCACAGGAGGTTACAGTTTTGCTCACATAGCCCTTGCTGGATCCTATAGTGTTAGGATTTTCATTCAACCCAGTTTTAGAGAGAAATTTTTCTGAAGCAAGCATATATGGACATCTTCTTTTCTGATGTCATCACAGAACAAATCAGATCACATCTTATGCTCCAAGGATTGCTTGCACAGTGATAGGATTGTGCCTCATCCAGGACGCATGAAGGCTTCAGAATGAGGGGCAAAGAAGATTCTTTCCGGTAGTCATCAGCTGTGTGTGTCAAGTTTTTGAAGGGGCGAGGTAGTGGGAAAACTTGAAATCCTCCATGGCACCAGGAGAATGGAACAGGAGATGAACAAATGCAGTTTCACATGGTGCTTCACGACAGCACTGAGGACACTGGGCCATCAGTATTCAATTCTGCTCCAGTAGAACATGGTACCAAGGAGAACGCAGAACTGAAACAACAAGACTATTAGGTTTCTCTGCTCCCCATTTCCTCCTCCCCACTTCTCCCCCAGCATTATTTAGTCCTACTGGTAGGAAAGAGCAACAAAAATTGCTGATAATTGAAGTCCGTTCAGGCAGAGGAAGCTTAAAGCTTTTTATCTGCACAGAAACTTCACAGTGAATAAAGAAAATGTGTGCAGCCATAACTATTTGACTGGATCACTCAGCTCGCTGGGGATTATCTGTCATGAAGCTGCTGAACCCTGAATACTTAAAATACTCATACAAAGTCTTCAAACTAAAAACTGAACTACTTGTCATGATTACTACTTAGATGATCCAATACCCTTCACAAACAACCATCTGCAAGCTGTGTTTGCTGTGTTGTTTTGCTGAGATGGCAGCAGGCCATGGCAGGCTGGAAGGCCATCCAGCTCCTCACCTGTGGAAATCAGAATGGAATGGAAGGGAACTTGTAAATGCAGCTCTGTTAGTGCAACAGGCTACAGGCAGATTGGTGATGAGTGAATAACTATAATGTGCAGACATTTTAAATTAAATGTGTCAGTCCCATCATCCACCTCCACCCAGCTGGGTGTGGAGTAGCAAAAAAAGAGAAGAGGAAATAAAGGCAAATATTTAGTACTCACAGTCCAGCAGAGGATGGCAAAACCAAACCAGGCAACACCCCAGGCATGTGTGTTCATTGGCCCAGAAATAACATCATAACAACCCTGTAAGACAACCATGAGTTAATCAACACTAGCTTTGAGCTTGTACCCCTAGGCTACAAGCTTAACTATCTCAGAGAGAGACTGAGGTGGCATTGCAATTTAGGTACTTCAGAGGGTCTCAAGAAGACAAGCCAGAGCTACACTGCTTATTGACAACTTGCAGATAGCCTACCTGTTTCTAGCTCCAAATACAAAGTAGACCCACCTCCGACATTTCAAGAACAACTTCTTGTGCCATCTACTTGCCAAATATTTCTGTTTCTAGCTCCAAATACAAAGTGGACCCATCTAGGACACTTCAAGGACAACTTCCTATGCCATCCGCTTGCTAAGTGTGTGTATATAACCAAACACAGCAAACAGAGTCGACCTCCAGAAGCAAGAAGCTGCAGGCAAATTTGGAAGATTGGACACCTAGAAATGCTTGCTAGTGAGGCAGCTGATTCTCATGACCCAGTAATCTGTTGGAACAGGACAAACTGGTCTCTCGCAAAGCTCTACCTTGAGAAGGGAAACTGTCAACTTGCTTACTCATATTATATGCGCTCATCTTTGGGCTAAGTTTGATTTAACTTCTATCCATCTACATGTTGGAGACGCCACATCTTACAAATGATGGCGTTGGGAGAGTTTTCTTAACAGTGGTCTTTCCTAAACCTTATCACAACCCATCCTGTGTTCACCAACATGACCAGGACTCTATAGAGATCGCTTCTCCTCCAGGAAGTTTTTGAACACCTGCAGCTTATAGTGGGGGATGAAAGCTATTCACTGTTTACTTCCCTTCCAGAAAGGCGCTTTTGACCAACATATGTTAATTAGAAAAAACAGAGAGGATCTTACGTTGCTGTTATAGTAGCCTTGGACTCCCAGCTTGCAGCCATCGAGGTTGACAGGAGACCCTCGGGCATCCTGGACACAGCAATTGTGCGGCCAAGGGAAGTCGGCATCACTGTGCGTGGTGCGGAAGGCGGACGTGTACTCCTGCCAGTCGGAGGGGCCCCGCACCCCACAGCACTGGTTCTGCAAGGCGAGAGAAAGGAATGGTCTTTATGGGTGCAGGTCATGGCCGTACACATGACTGGACCCTGCACATGGCTGGTTAGGCATTAACCAAAGATTTATGGAAGAGATTTTTCGAGTGCCTGCCTTTGACAGTCTGCCATCTGATAAATGAACAAAACAGGGAGTGTGGCAGGACTTTCTCTAAGGTTCAAGGCAGATGCTGTCCTCTTTATTACCAAAGGGGACTTGAAATTCCAGGGCTGCAGAGCATTTAGTAATTAGTGAGAGTTTTCAGTGTTGTTATTACCTGAAGCATGAGTTTATCCCATGTCTCTGTAACCCTTTTAGTCATCCAACTGTCATTGTTATTGTCTGTCTCTGACTTCTGATACCTCTCCAACATTTGCTTTAGGAAGAGATTTGGAGTGAGCTACAGAAAAAAAAAAAAAAAAGAACAGAGAAGAATGTGGGAACTATGGTAGTAAGTGGTCCTGTAAAACAAATAAAAGGTTATTTGGGATGGGTTTGTTTGCTTGTTTCACTGTCCTGCAGGAGAACAGGAATGCTGCCTCTCCCCCAGTTTTACGCATGGGAGAATAAAGAGCAGGATTTGAGGAGCAGGAGAAAAAAGATATCTTGAGCATGACTCTTAAGCAGGATCTACCAGATGTCAGTTCACAGGAGATGTGCAGAAGCTATGGGTTAGGTTTGATATGCTGCTTGGAACTAAAGCACCACAAGTCATTTCCCATCCTACCAATATCTCCAGTAACTCATGTAACCTCTCCCTCACTAGTAACACTGCCTGGGGCAATGCTGAAGATTTGTCTTCTGCATCCATGATAGATTAATCAGTCTGTAGTTGAAAGACTAAGCACTGTATTAATGACTCAGCTAACCTACGCTACTATTTGCTTGACTACAAGGTTGTAAACATTTTAAAATGTTGAAAAACTATGTTAAAAAGAACATGTGGGGTTTTATTCTAACTAAGTAGTACTTGTTTGAGTTTATACTGTACCACCACACAGGCAACTTACTACACTGAACAGGACTGCTGTATGCCTCAGAACTGCAGTGTTTCCCAGCACTGTTGCATGAATATACAAGGAAAGAAATACTCACAAAGTCTCGGTGAGTTGCTGCTGTGATGCAAGAAGCCATTTCAAATGCATAAGTGATCAGCATCAGAATAATATACTGTGGGTGACAGACAGCAGAGTTAGCTCTTGGAGAAACAGGCAATTTTTTTCAAGATTAAGCCTGAAACCCTGCTCAAGCCAAAGAAGGTCAGGCTGTCCCAGTCTCTCCATGCCCCTGAAAATTCATGTAGCCCTTCCCTGTGCTTGTTTCAGTTTGCAATCTGCTTTCTTGAAGGTGACTGGAATTGTTCTCACAGACAAGAGTTCATCAAAACCTCATGGCATTGATAGCACCCCGCCTCTATGGAAAACACTTTGCCTGGTATGTCCTAGAGTAACATCTGCCCTTTTCTTTCTTGCATCGCATTGGCAACTTATGCTTGTGCCATGCCTCCCTCTTCCACTTACCAGCTAAGAGTATTGCAGCAAGTAACTGTTCATTCCTAGCAGGAAAGCTTGCACTTTGGGGAAACAAAAGGTGCAGTTTAGGATGTAATTCAGATCCTCCCAATTTTGCATCGTCAGATTTCCTCAGCACTCCTACTTTGTGAGCAGAGATCCTTCATGAAAACAGATCCTGAAGATCATCTCTCATAGCCTGTCTCACTGTTTTTCTTCCCTTCTCAGCACAATCCCTTTAACTTTTCCCATAATTCCTTCGGAGTTCTCATGTCTCTATTTCTCCTCCCACTTTTTGTAATGTTCTGCTTAGATTCAAGGCATTTGTTTCCTCCTTACTCCAGCTTTTGCCCCTTACACCCTCTCTTATCCCCTGTACTACAGACTTGGGTTTCAGCCAAGGCACCAAAATTCAGAGTTAAGGAATTCTCTTCCCTCAGCTGTTTGCTGGCAAATTCCCTGGCACAAGAGTTCAAATCTCTAAGCGACTCTTGTTTAAAAATATACCCTGCCCTCCCACATTAATCCAAGAGAGAGATGATTCCAAAGCTTTCAACTCTACCCTTCTTTAATGCAAGCACCAATTAAGTTTTGTCACTGCCAACCCAAAGGACTGAGTAAGAAATTGTACAGAGATTTGTTCACATCTTAACATTGTCCTTGGTTAATCCAAAGCTCTCTGTCCCCACCCTTGTAATTTCTGCCTGCCTGCTGATGTCTAATGTTCTTGATTGCACTCATATTTGGTATACTAACATATGCTAGTGCCTTGTACAGAAATCATTGCATATCAGCTCCTAAACTGAATGGTATATGACAGCTGAAAGGCAGTAAGGGATGAGGAGGAACAAGGATTTAAACCACATCCCAGTTATATCTGATTGCACAAGTGTTTCTACATTGCTTCAGGGCAAGGTCAGGGTCAAGTCAGTCAGCTTAAACCTCCGTTGTGGCTATCACCATTAATTCCCTCACCTTGTGGGACACTACAGCCATGAACAAGAACAGCCTTTGGCTCCTTGTCACTAATAAAAGCTGTATTTGCTCAGGGGGTGACTGTCAAAGTGAGCAGAGAAGCTAAGGCAGCATTTTTTTTCTCAGTTTCACAGCAATAGGTGGGCAAACTTTGCTACACTTACCACAAGCAGCAAGGTCCTATTGGACTTAATGACTCCAATGATACCAAGGATAGACAGAGCAAAGAGTGCAAAGCCAACAAAGATGCCAATCCAGGCAGCAGCGTAGATGTCATCATTTTCTGTGGCTTCCAACAGAGGGTAGAGACCATGGGGATCGGTCACAAAGAAGATGCACTCTGCTGTCAGGGCAATGCCGCACATCTGAGAAGCACAAGTTCGGGAAATCCATTAGATGAAGATTCCACAAAGGAAAAACAGAGACAGAAAAAGATGGAGAGTGCTTTCATTTCGTTAAATTCAGTTTACTGCCAAACAGGAACTACTCAACTCCTCCTCTGCCCAACTCTGCAAGCCCTTGTGTTATATCTTCGCAGAACTCACCCAGCCTAGACCTATTTCGGTCAGGCTTAGAAACTGACAATGTTACGGAAGAATTAACACAACCTTTCCCTTCAGTATATGGAGGGAGGCAGCTGGAAATATATCGGTCAGCAGCAAGGGCTGTTCCTTTAGAATTCATGTCGGTCTTACGGATCAGCCCTTGCTGTTCCTTGCTGTCCTCTCCCCACTCAAGCTAGCACAGGTCTCCTTTACCTCTCTTCTCACACTTTATTTATATGTAGACTTCACACACGAAGAGAGATTTCATGGCTAGGAACTGCTGTTTTAAGGAGCGTCATACGGGAAGGAAGCCTTCATCCACACTTGTCCCACTTCACTTACCCCAATGACCACATTGCCAAAGACTAATAGACCCTGCAAGATGCGTATACCATCATCACTTTTTGCCATCTTTAATTCTTCATGCAACCTGGGAAAAATCAAAGACAGTCTTCAGTTAGATCAGTACAGTAGGCTTCACTCAGAAACAGAGATTATGCCTGAGGAGAAGGACAGACAGAACCTACCAGCCTGTCTGTACATCTCCCACCCCATGCTTCATAGTAGTTTCAGAGAAGAAACTTCCTTAGGTGTGAAACTGGTAACTCAAACTCTTCCTGACACTTGAACTACAGAAGATTGAGAGCACTCTGGGGGCAGCCAGTGTCTTTGGTTCCCTTTTGGCTGGGGTTTCCATCATCTCAACAGCACCCATGCAAACCTCATCTCATGGCACTGCATTCCCACCTGGCTAGAAACACCAGCTACACCCAGATGGACAGGGGACAAGTTCAGTGCTCTCACTTTGTTCCTCTGCCAAAGGAACCAGCTTCACCCAAGGGTCTGCTATCCATTCCACTGGCTGTTTCATTTTGGCCAGCGCTACCATGGGACCAAATTGGTAACTATGGTGCTTTAGCAGTATCCCACACACATACCTATGGTGCATGGCTTAGCACCACCTTGCTAAGGATAGTCCCACCTCCCACCCATGCTGAGAACTGGAGATGGGCCCCCCATTCCCAGTCAAGTGCGAGAGAGGAAGGGAGCAGCTCAGGTTGCAGCTGGCTCATGGGAGCTGGGCCAAGTAGCATTCCCCCCAAATTCCTGAGAGCGCTATATCCTGCAGGCTGAGGCCAGGTGCCCAGTGTCGAATTCGTCCCTTTCCAGAGGGAGCGGCATAAAGGCACTAGTCAGAGGTGTGAGACCTCTTGGAGAAACAAGCCCAGATGCCAGCACCAACGGGCTCCTTCTTTCAAAGGGATGGAGTGAGTGTGTGCATGGAGAGGGGGAGGGAAAAAATACCCAATCCCGGGACAGCTGCATTTGCTGGATGGTTAAGGAAATACAAGCTGCAAAAGAGAGGCTGAAGTGGGCTCAGCTTGAGCAGACAAGAGGAAAAGCAGCTTGAACATCCCTCTTCTGCCAGAGTACCTGCACTAGTGCCTTCTCTTGCTGGGGTTACTGACTTTGGGATTCTTCAAAGATGCTGTTGGAAAATAAGATGAGACATAGGTGTCAATTAAGTGAAGTTTCTTGAGGAAGAGATCATTGTGCAAGCTCTCTAAAAAAGCCACCTTCAGCCTCCTCAGCAGCTGCCCTTTTAGGACAGGCAGGACTTTCAACAGTGACAGAGGGGAAACCAGAATTTCTTACTACCCTTTCTGCAGTAGTGTGAGGGTTGGGCATGGAGAGATATCTGGTGGTCTCACCATTATACCAGCATCAGAGTGCTTAAGTATTTATACATGATAGTGTGAGTGGGGATGGCCATTATTTCCATGGTAAGAAAACATTCTTGTTCTTAGTCATTTGGTTGGAGGCCAGCCCAATACACCTGAAGCTGTATGGCTCTGTACATGAAAATGGCAGGCTCATGAGGTCAACGTGAATCTCAGTCCCTACCAACTTGTTGATCAACCAGCATGCCCAGGGGCCACATAAAACTGCCTCACAGGTCAGATCTGGATCTGAGCAATGTTTGGCCACATATGGTCTGCAATACAATACTGCAGAGTCTGTCAAACTTGAGATGGACACTGGTCCTCTATTCATCTGAAAGTTGTAGAGACCACTGCCTGGCTCATGGATCTTCATGCTGCAAACTCCTGAGATTCTAGAAAAGCCTTTTATTATCATCAGCTAAGAGACATGACAAGTCAGAGAGCAGTTCAAAAAGCAAGGAAAGCTCCCCTGCCCAAATGCAGGCATGTGAACTCAGACTACTACATGGAAAAGCAGGTCTGCTCCAGGTGCCAGGTAGATAGCTGGGCTGAGTGTGCCATGTGGGTAGTAAGACAGGTCACATCAAGCATGAATTAAGGAGTCACAACCCTTTCTTTAACATCGCAGGAATCTCTTTCTCCCTCCTTTTGTCTCCTCCCTGCAGTGAAATGACAGAACTCACATCTTGTACATAGGCTGTCCACCCAGCCCATGTGCTTGCCTCCCCACAAGCTGGCTTTCTTGTCCTCCCTGGCAGGCAGAGCCTGACTTGGTCTTGCCTCTACTTGTGCAGGTATTACTGCAGGCATGCAAGTCTCTTCTCCTGGGGCAAGCCCATCTCCTAGGCTACTGTAGCTGTAAGAAAGCTGGACACAGTCACCACCACACAGATATCAGCTGGAGAGTGGCAAGCTTCTAGAGGACCTAAGGCTCTCCAGTACCTTACCTAAGACCAATGGGGGAATTGGAGAGACTGGGAAGAGGAAAAGGGAAGGAAAAGCCTTTACCATAGACCTGTAAATTAAGAAGTGCTGTGATGTTGCCACATTATATGAATTCTCCCACTGCCTCCAAGTGATCAGCACTGAGGGAGTCCGTTTCTCAGTGTCCACTTCATTCCCCTATGCCACATGTGGCAACCTCTTGTCTGGGCCCTTCTCCGTCATGAAGGGCCTAGTATTGGCATCATGGATGGGAGACTGAGAAGGTGCTTCAAGGCCATGAAAACATCCAGGCAGCTGGAGAGCTGACCCTCCAACAAGCCCCAGAGGAGAAGCTGTGGGAGATCCAGGGCTTTCCACCTGCTGCCTGCTCCTCACACCTCAGAGGTAAGCTGTGTTAAGCAAGATCAATTTGCACAGCAGTTGACACAGGTGCATTGAATAGAGAGGCATGAGGCCAGCTTGCCTGAGGCAAGCTACATGCAGGTATGACTCACAGCCACCCTTGGTATGTGACACTGGCAGGCAGTCCTCCTCCCAGCTCCTAGAGAGACAGCTGCCAGCAGCTCCTGCCTGCAGACATGAATCAATTTGGAGGCAGAGGAGCCTTCTTTGTGGGCTGGCTAAGAATAGCTTTACAACCCAAATACTGTTTCCTGGGACTCCTAACCTGAGGAAACTGGAGCTTCAGCTGTGGTTTTCCAAAATCTCCATACGAACAGGTGGCCAGGTCCTGGGATTTCAGCCTTGAGCTTTCATGGACCTAGTGTTCCTCAGCAAGGTTCCCAGGCACCTTAAAATTTAGCCAGAACCCACCTAGGAATTCAATTATTATTACCACAGACTTTGCGCCACGCTCCAAGCAGCTTTGGAAAGGCCTTTGTTGCTCCCATTGTACCACAGAAAGCTACACCCCCCTGCAGCATGTCCTTTTTCCTCTTCCTTACACCCTGGTCACAACCCAGACTGCAACCTCTCCCCTCACACTCCCAAAACACTCCTGACACTCATGGTTGTACAGCTGAGCCTGTCAAAGCCCAGGGGCAGTGGTAGCCCTGCCTTTACCTGTTGCTTCACAAGTTGCGGACAGACTCATTGTTTCCATGACCTTGTAGATTTCTTGACCTCTCCTCCCTTACTCTACTCATAGTGGCCCTGTGAGACCTGAAGCATGACTCTGGGAGCCAAAAAGGAAGATCCTTTCTGCAGAGGCTGGCTTCTGCCCTTGTATTTTAGGTGACAACCACATGCAGGCTTTCAAAAGAAGCCCTGCTCACAACAATCCCTGGATTCAAGCAGATTTCAGTATCTGTTGTGCATCCGTCACTCACATTGGGCTGGTTGATCTTCTGAAGCCTCCACACCCTCCTTGGGACAAGATTTCAGTAGCCTTACAGATGAAAGTCCCCTGCTTTGTCTAGTCCTACTCTATCCCTAGCCAAAAAAAGCTAATGGGTAAGAACTAGTTTGGTATTGCCCCATGTGGAAGAGAGTCATACTTTGATTGCCTTGCATTTTGTGCCTATTGTCATGGTGCGGTCATGGCACTGTGACCAAGGGGTGTCCAAAAACAGTTCTGTGGGCATCATTTGTTTCTATACCCTGCTCCTGGAGGTCTCTCAGTATGGTGGTGGCACTTGCAGGGGCTTCACCTCACCCCTTGCTATCCTGCTTTACTTCAATGTCCCTGCACAGAGTGTTGAATTCTCATCCCCTGGTGTAAGGTGACAAAGACAAGAGATGCATTTGTTTTATTACTCACAGACTCTGCAGCCTTCAGACGCCTTGGCTGGTGGTGTCCAAGCCACTCAAGCACAACTAAGCAAACCAAGAGCAGAAACCTGCCCTTTGCTAGTACACCCCTCTGGCGCAGAAGCCTGGTCACCATAGCTCCTGCCCCTTGCCCTCACCTGGCCCCAAATGAAGAGTGTCTCTCTACAGGCAGGAATGAGATGCCTGGGCTGGGGCCGGGGTGCTGATGGAGGGAAGCCAGCAGGTTGGAACGGCTGCTGGAGGTACTGTGCCAACACCGGTGCCAGTGCCGGTGCCACGGGAAGCCTCTGAAAGCCACGGACCTGCCCACACCCTGAACTACTGTAGGTTCTGATGCATCAAGGCTTGATGGGCCAGACAGCAATAAACATACTTTTTTTTTTTTTTAATTTGTTTTAGTGGAAAATTTAGCCCCTTAGGGGCTTAAAAAAAAGGTATTTTTCAAGTGCTTTGGACACTTTCAGAGTTATAGAGTTTTTAAGAAGATGCAATTAAGTATGTTATTGATGAATTGTTTGGACTCTACTGTAAGAAGCCAAATGCTTTGCAAGTGTCAATTCACTTTTGTTTACTTATTTTAAAGCAAATGCGTTCAGTGCACACACAAAACCACACACTCCTCCCTCCCTGCCGGACTTTCCCCATCCCTCCGCATGACCCGGAATGTAGCCGCATCTGAGAGAGAACAGCTTGTGCACCAGGAGTCAACCACACTCAGAAAAGGAAGAGCCAGCCAGTTATTTTGTGCTACCATGGGAGAAAAATGAAGCAAAAACAAAACTCAGCATCAAGCGAGGGTCAGAGACTAATTAAGTTTCCTTTTGAAAGAGATTGCTATGAAATGAAGCCTGTGTGAACAGTGGAGTGGCTGGTAAATCATCCTCAGGCATAATTACCTCGGAAATAGAGCTGGGAGGTAAGTTTTTCCTCTCTCCCTCATTAGTTCAGCACAACCAAAACAAGAGGAATTTTTTTTGGCCGTTCCTATTTTCACAAGTGAGGGGAAATTACAGGATTCATCTTTCTCTATAACTATTTTTTTTTGAATAACACTCAGATATATTTGCAACAAATTTAATTTTCCAGTTCCCTCCTCCCCAGTCTTTAGAAGAAAAATTATGAAACAAATTAAAACAGCCATAGAGAAGGTGCAGCCTGAGGTATGAAAAATGAAATACTTAATCTTTTGCAGTTAACCTTATCCAGGTACCAGACTCCCACATACTAAACACAGCCCAGAGACTAAAATAAACCATCAAACATAAAAGCTTCCTTTTCTCCTAACAGACAGTTATCGCTCATGTGCCTTATTAGGAGGAAGATGATGGCCAAAGCAAAGCACTCACCCCTCCCTTCTCGTGGTGCTTTCCAGCAGAAATCCTGACCCACCTGCAAAGCTGAAAAAGCTCCTTTCTCCCACCTCTGCTGGGCTTTAAAGAGCCCAGGTTGCTTGAGGAAAGTGCTATGTGATTGGTAGGGTGCCCATCACATGAGGAAAACTTTTTTCTAGCCAAACCTGTTCCCCAGTCCTCGTGGGACTGGAGGGTGTCTCTGATTCTTAGATCGTATCGGAATGCCGTCGTGCCGAAAACAAATAGCTTTAAAGAATTTCTATTATTATACTCTCGAAAGGGTGGACAAATGACTCACTCATACGAGATACTTGAACTTTAAAGAGGATGGGCGAGTTGGAAGGACATAATTATAAATATTAGGTTTGCTGGACTGATGTTTGAGCATGGGTATAAGAAGAATGTACTGACTAGAAAAAGAGAGTAAACGAATTTTAATGTTTTCATTTAATTATGTTGCATGGGGAAAATCCAGTGGTTTGGGTTGGATCCATTTTCATTTTATTTAGCTTGGGATTTTCTTTGGAAACAGAAGCGTAGGTGTTGGCTGCTCTGTAAGACACTGTGGATAAAACGAAAAGTGGCAAGACTATTGCATTTTCTTGGCCCCTCTGGATTTTTAACACATTCAGTCTTATTAAGACTGAGCACAGTCAAGCACAGACATATATCTTAATTGGCCTGTGATAAACTGAGAGGGGCTGAGGCTGAGTGGCACAGCAGAAAAGGAACATCTCTCACCTTTCTCTCCCTCACTCATTCCTGTACAAGTCTGCCAAAAGCCTTGATTCCCGTTACTGGAGCCTTCAGCAAGTCTCTGGCAAAAGCACAAGTGCTTCTGTTTGGTGTTCCTCATCTACTGGTGCAAAAAAACATCCAAATGAATAATGGGCCTGGGAGTTTTGTGTTTTTAGAGCCCTTTGCAAGTCAAAAGCAAACATGAAAAGAATATTTATATATAGCTCCTTGGTAGCCATGCTTGCACATATCTTGTCAGAAATTAGTGAGAACTGCAACAGCTTTAATGTTTTATGGATCTCCTTGGTACTTGGAGACAACTGAAGAGACATCCAGCTCTCCCATGAGATCCCCATGAGATCTCACCCTCAGGAGAAGACAGTGCTTTTGGGATTTTATATCTCCAAGAGGTATCACAGCAATAAGCCAAAGGAGACTCAGCCTTTGCAGACAGCCTGATCTAGTAGACAGCTATAAGGAATTTATCACTTGAGTGCTCAATGGCAGGGATGCAGATTTATCTAGACTTAACTCAGACCTCCTTGCCCATTATTTGTGCTCCCTACAACATATGAAGTCTGGCTGGGTGCAGACACCACCCCATTTTTTGGCAGTGCTGGGGGGAACGTGTGTTTCACACTGACTGGTGTGCTGGGGTCTAGGAAGGCAGGTTCCCAGCATGACTGCCAGACATGGAGATCAGCCAGTGAGAGAATAAGCAGGGCATCTTCTGAGTGTCACAGCTTCACAAGACATGGGTCTGTGGTTAGGCACAAGCCCTGCTCATGCTAGCACACTCTGCCACATCTCACATGGGAGGAGAGAAGCAGCAGCAAGCATACAAATGCTAATTTGGAAGAAGAAGACGAGAAAAGAGGAGAGAGAGGAGGGGAAGCTGATAGTGAAGTCCACGGTCTTTCCAATCACCAACACAGTGAATGGCTGTTGGGAAGAGAGCCCTGGTGCAGCTGAGCCCTTGCTGCCTCATAGTCCTGTCCGGGAAGCTGCTGAAGGATGTTGGTGAGTCCTCATTTGGGCTGGATGAGTGGATAAGGCTGGGGAAGGTTGTGTTCAGTCCTGAACTGCCATCACCATTTGGCTGCTAACAGCTTGTTATTTGGCTAGATAAGACTATTTTTTAGTGATATCCAGAGAGGAATTTGGTACTGGGATGCAAATAATTGGGATAGGGTTTTTGTTTTGCACTTTTGTGTGTGTGTGTTTGTGTGTGTGTGTTACTAATGGCAGACTGTGAGTTTGCCTGAATTTGTGTGCGGAGCAGAGGGTCAGAGAGTGGCCTTGCCTGAGCAATGAAGTGCAGTGGGGCTAACAAACCATGTGGTAGGAAGCCCAGGTGCCACCATGGGTACTTCCAGTGGGTCACCTATAGCTGCTTTAGGTCTGTATCTGCACTGGCACATTCAGATGAGAATGTGCCAGCACTTCTCTACAGCCAGACCCATGTGTTTGTGCAAGCTCTTGCACTTGTGAATGATACAGTCTCATGAGTGCACACACCTCCTCATAGAGCCATACATATGCTCACATGTATATGTACATATGCAAATCCACTCAGGTATGTACTTTCCTCACATGTATATAGACATAGCTCCACATATGTGCATACCTCCATTGTGTGTGGGCTAAAGGCAAAGTGCTGTCTTGGGAGTGAATACACACTGAAATTTGGGGTTTCATCTGGAGGGACAGTCAGATGCTGATGCCAGAGCCTGGCTCAATTTCAGATAGAGGTGGAAAATTAAATTTCTCAGGAGATCCGTCACCAAACTATGGCAACGTGCTCTATAGGTGACAGGACAATGTGACAACATGCCTGTCACTAAGTGTGCCATGCCTTTTCAAAACTGACATAGGAGGAATTCTGGGGGATGCCTTAAGAGAGAACAAAGATTCTGAAAAGGGTTGATTAGACGCTGTAGGTAATTCCAGTGGCCTGGCCTTGCTCCTAACCTCTGAGAACACTCTTTCGTATTCCTGCATTCTTTGAATTTCCTTTCTTCATAGCATGAAAACCATGATTTAAGACAGAGAGTGTGAGAGGAAGAAATTTGGCGGGGAGGAGGGAATAGAGGGAGAGAGCATACAAGAAGGAAAAGGAGGTTATGGCCAAAGCAGCAGGATCCCAAGTGACATTTCTATGGCCACCTCATTCCAGAATCACAAAGGAACCAGTCCCATCCATGAGCAGGAGGCTCCTAAATGCATTTGCAATATTGTATGGGAAGATAAGATCTCATGGTAAAGGGAGAGAGCTCACACATCCCTAGCAGTGTGGCTGCAGCGTTGGCCAAGCCCGTGCGCTTGTGCACAGACTCAGGTTGACATACACTCTCCGTTTGTCCCCAGGAGGGCTTTTTTGATGGTTGTCCCTCCAGCACACAGCAGCACTGCTGGGAGCAATGCCGAGCATCCCTGCTGCAGCGTGCTGCAAAGGTTCTGCACATGAATGGGAGGGCTGCCCCTTTCCCAGCGGAGTCCCCAGCTCACTGGCTGGGTCAGCAACATCCCTCTGAGGGCACTGCTGCCAGTGGCCTCAGCCCCAGTTCCTGCCACCCGGCTTTGCTCCTGCGTTCCTGGGAGGAATGCGAACAGCTGCTTCCCGGTCCACAATTCAACCTTCCTTCCCTCAGCCAGATTTGGAGTTGAGGCTTGCGCCTGATGCTCAAGCCCTCCATGTGCCATGGCCAGGAGCCAGCTCCTCCCCGGAGGAGAAGGGAATTCCTCACGGCCGCCTCCTCATATCTGCATGGGGGGTAAGGACAAGGGCTGTAGGGGACAGATGTCCACCGTGCCCCTTGGGTTTGCAGCTGGCCTGGCCTCACGCCAGCCTTACCTCCTGCCTCCTCAGCCGGGTCATGGCTTTTACTACAGCTGCCTCTCTCTTTCGGTAATGTTTTTACCCCTTTTTTGCAACTTCTTTACCTCTCGACCTTAAGAGAGAGGAAGAACTGTGGGGTG
The DNA here is from genome assembly GCF_037038585.1 of Patagioenas fasciata. Lineage (NCBI taxonomy): Eukaryota > Metazoa > Chordata > Aves > Columbiformes > Columbidae > Patagioenas > Patagioenas fasciata. Next base: position 77,007,260 of record NC_092520.1, on the reverse strand, counting down.
TGGAGAACAAATAAGTGAGCACCACCTAGGGAGATGAGGGGAGAGCAAGTCTGTCCCTGAAATTGTTTACCAAACAGTGCTGAGTGTGGGGAGACAAATGGCATACCGTTAGCAACAACCATGGGCTAATTATAGTGGGTTAGGATAAACCACTGGGTCTCTGGGCTAGCCACTCCAGCTAAGCCTGCAAACATATAGACTGAAAAGCAGAACTGTATGTATATATTTAGTATGATGTGGAATGTAGTAAGTAACTTCTTTGTAAAACCTCAGATACCTTGGTGAAGAGCGTTACAGAAAACCTAGATACAGACATCTTTGTGATGCCAGTAATCCTGGTATTTTTCATTTGGCAATGCATAATCCACTCATGAATATGGCATTGCACTCTTCATTCCAAAGAAGAGTGGTATACAGTATGTTCTCAAGGTTTGGAGTTTCTTAATATTTTGTGGAAGGAGGGGGATACACCTTATTTTTCTAATTTTATTCGTGAGCTTATAGTCATGACTATTTTGGTGATGCTAAGACTTGTGATTTTGGGTGTTTGCATATAGCCCAAGCTACCAGAATCATGTGATTGCATGAAAATCTGTACTTTCAGCCTTTCAGAACAGACTGTTGCTTCTCTTTCTGACAAATGTGCAAGCAGAAAGGACAAACAACTTGGAAGAAGCTGCTTTGTCTGGTAAAAGAACTGGGTTCAGGCTGGGAACTCCTTCTCCAGGGAGTTTTGGACTAGTGCTCATAGTGAAATTTGCACATGTGGGTAAAGGCAGGAACAAATTAAATCTTGGTATCCTACTGCTAACAATTAGATCATCTGCTGTGGCTCCCTTCCTCAGTGGTCTCAACCCAAAAACTTAGAGAAATAGTGGATGTTTATAAAGGCTAATCTCCCTTGGCTACCACTACAGTTCATAAAGAAGACCCTTCAGGGTGCCTTGTTGCACACCTTGAGAGAGATTTTGGCTATAAATCTCTCCCTGAGGATTTCACTTTTACTCTACTGACTACAAAGAAACCTCATAGGAGAGGCTCATCACAGGCCTGAGGCTAGTTTCTGCAAAGGAAAACCCAGGACAAAATACCTGCATCTTAGATCTGCTGATCTCACCTAGGTCTTCCAGCACCCTACAGGTCATGTTTAGTACATGGAGAAATCAGAAGATAAAATAAGTATGGAAGGAGCCTGGGGGAGCCCTGAGGTCAAGCCCTGCCCTGGTTCCCCTCCCACCAGCAAGAGTTTCTCTGATGGGGAAGGGAAGCCAAGCCCTGCAAGAGTGGCGCTCCCCAGCCAACACCCTTGATGGCGTAAAAGGGTCAATGAAGGGGACATGGCTTCCTCTTGAATCTCATCTTCAGATGTGGGCAGGCCAGCTCACTTTGAAGAGGAGCCTGACCACATACAGGCTACAAATCTCACCGTGCCTGGGCAAAGGATTGCCTGGGATCTTGCAAAATACATAGCAGCAGAAAAGACTTTTGAGAAGACAGAAATTTTCTGCTTGTGTTTTAGATAGCACCTGTAGAAGGCTGACAATATCCAGAGAAGTTCTGCTAGAAGGTGTCTCCATATTTACTGCTCTTGGTTGTGAATTCGAGGGCTTTCTGGCCTCTGAAAGACTCTATATGTCAGTGTCAATATATCTATTAGGATGTGATCCCACCTCCCAAATGGCCTTGTCACTGTGGTGGTCCTTTGTTGCTGGTGGTTCAGCTGAATTTCATCTAACAGATTGGGAACAAGCTGTTCTGTCTGGATCCAGTTACTGCATTGCCCTTAAAACCCTCTTCTCCAAAATCATGTGTGTCAGTTTCAAATCACAACATGGTAGAAAGATGAGATCTTGTTTGGGGACCTTTATGGCTTGTTTGCAAGGGGCCAAACAAATTTGTTTGCATTAATTGTTCCAGCTCATTGAAGGCTGTTAGAGAGTAGCTCATGTCTCCTAAATCCATCCAGCTTGCGTCCTCTGCATTAGCTGCTTCTGATCTGAGAGGCTGAAAGAGGCTGGCAGCGGAGCACTGCCATCTACATATGGTTGCCTGTCACTGTCCAGTTTCCAACATACTTGCTGTAAGCCAGGTGTTGCAAGCATATGTTTGATGTATCTCAGCATCTCCACCACCCACCTTGCCAGAGGGCTTCAGTACCCAAGAGAAATAAGAAGGACCGTCATGTTAAAGCTGCATCACAAGAGTCTTGGCAGCAGGAGGAAAGGGCAATAGCAGAAGGGTGTTGGCTGGTGTGGTGCTTAGGGGCACTGGGATGGAAATAAATAGCATGCATGCCTCGAGCAAGTGTGTAGTGCTCCTGGGATGACAGCCTCTGCCTTGGCAAGGGTGTGGTTGATGTCTCATGCCGACTCATTGCTTTGACACAACTGCAGGCACTGTACAATGTTCTTCCTCTGAAAGTCTCTCTTAAGGTTTCAGTAACTAAGTGGAAACTTCCCTGAGAAGTCTGTGAGACTCAGACCCTGTCATGCACCTGAGGTTTGACTCAGTCAACCCTGTACCCAGCTCTAACTGGGTTTTAGTTTCAGGTGGGTGATGGATAATGGAGCTGGGCTTTGGGCTATCCAGCCTTTTAACATGGACCTTCTCTCCTCTACTGTAGCTACTCCGCGGCCGGACATAGCTGCTGAGTTAGTCTCCCTGCCTATTAATAGCCTTCAGCGAAGGCTCAGCCGGTCTGTGCTGCCCTCTCATGGGCACACAGAGGAAAGGTTAAATTTCATCCTTTATATTCAAAACGCTTTATTAACCTACTGCTGAAGCGCCGGTTTTCAACACATGATTTCTGAAGAGCCAGGAAGATGTACGAACAACTTCTAAGAAGTCTATGAAAGGTAACTATGAAGTGCCCTTCTATTGATAGTTGTGCCAGACTCCAGCCTAAAGAGGAGTCCTTTCTAAAGAGCTTTGCTCTTCATTTGGAAACATTTAGAAATCTAACAGGGCAAAAAGTAGTGAGCTGTTGCTCCAGAGAACAGGCTGAGTTTCTCCCATATGCACTCCCATCCATAATACCAAACATAGGATCAACATCATGGCATCATACTATGGTCAAGGAGTTTCTCAGGATAGCTTTGTTATGCTACCAGGGATTAAAATAACAGGGCCAAAAGCTGGGTTCTCCAACACACAGCACTTGCTTTTGGTACTGTGGTGTTTCAGCAGAATGGCAACACTGCCTTTCCCTGAATTTCCTAGCAAAGAGGCGGGCTATTCTGGTAGACCCAAGGGGATGCTTAAACAATAGTGGGACAGAGCAGGCATCACTCTGCTCTTCAAAAGGACCCCTGTGGTGTTCATGGTATTTATGGCACTTTGAGTCACTGCTAAAAATCTCTGGATCTCTGACCACTTGCCTGGGTTTTAGCATAGCCTTCTCCCTAATGTCTACTGATCTGTCCAAATACCAACAGCTCCTCAAGGTAGGAATTGTTTTTCTTCAAGAGCTGGTATGACATGCATTTTTCCCATTAACATAAAATTGTGCTATTCCACATGTTTTTATTCACTTCTGTTTCCTGTTTTATTCTAACAGATAAGCTGAGGGACGGAAAGAAGGAAGAACAGAGTCATCTCTTGTTCTTAGAAACTCCCTGAGCCTAATATGGATCCTGGCTCCTAGGTAATAAGAAGAATTTTAAAGTGTTGGACCAGGTGATTCCAGGTAAGACGTTTGTCTTCAAGGCTTGTAAGTTTATGGTGAAGTTTTCATAGCCAAGGTAAGCTGTGTGTTGCACTCTCTGAGATACATTTGCTACCTTTTTATTTTGCAAACTGTACTAGATAGCTCTGCACCTTCATAAATCTGGTTCTGTGCAGCCCCATGTTCCTCTATCTCTTGCCACTTTAATGAGTGACAATGAACAAGAAGTCCATTTTGATCTCAAACTGAGTTGCAACACAAAAAGCAGTAAGTCCATCTCATAGTTTGTTTCTTTGCTGGTATTACTTCATTGCAGCTTATGAAATGACACCAGCAGTTTCTCCTGTTTTCTGCAATAGAAGATAGAAAGTTTACCCCAGGCTCCTGGATGAATATGTCATGGACATGGCCTTCCTAGTGCCCAAAGACAGTGAGATCTGTGACAGAGAAGAGTGACCTCTTCCCACATGAGAGAGGAGTTGCATAGGGAATTGAGATGATGGCCTTGAGGGAGAAAGGGAGAGCCACTGCATTAATTCATACCGGGTATTTCTAATACAGACCAAGTACTGTAGTGTCTGCAGTCAGTTTCCAGTCTTGAACTACGTGTACAGAAATCTCTTGGGATTGCTTTGCCTAACTTGGACTGTTCTGCAACGACATTCCAGCTCACCACTTCTCTCCAGGAGAAGATGGCAAGTGACTGTTCATCCAACCCATGTCATGTCAACAATTCAAATTTCTCTTTTTCATTTGTGTGTGTTGAGGCATGGCCATGAACTTTTGGTGATGCTGCTACGTCAATGTTGTCCATAAAGACAGTCTCAAAAAAGGAATGCAGCCATGGATATTGATGCCTGACCTTAACAGAATGTTTCTTCTTTTTCTTCTACATTTCATCTGGTTGAAAGAGAAGCTTTTCCTTGAAGGCATGTCAGACAGGGTTTGATCAATTTTCCCTGGTGTATTTTCTAGTATATTCCCTATTCCCTTTCCAAGCACTCCTATATTGCCCAGTCTTTAGCTTGAGCTCCCTCTTGAACTAAGAGCTTTATTGGGCTTTACCCAGAGGTTAATTTCTTCCATTTCAGATATACAAGCCCTGAATAGTTGCTGCTGCCTACTTAGAGTTTTACATGATGGTGAAACTTTGAAATCAACGGCATTAAAGTAGCTTACAATTGGTGTTATGTAGCAATGATTCATGTCCAGTGAGTCACAATGAAATGTCTCATGCTATAAGTGGCTGGCCATTGAACAGCTATCCTGCTTGTGCCTAGCTAAGAAGCAGGGCAGAGTCTGTGTGAACTTTTCAAAGGGTCTTTAATCAGCAGTTACAACATTATTTATTTCTTTTAAAATTGGCTAGAGGCAACAGACATGCAACTTTAGTATTGCTTGAGGCATCTGAGTCATTTTAAGTTCCGTACAGATTTGGCAGAAAAAGAATCTGATATTTTGATCCAAGACACCTATTTCACGGTGAGAACATTTTCCTTCTGGTTGGCCCATCTGCATCTTGCTTCTGGGGGACTACAAGGTTCACAACAGAAATGGTCTGCTTACCGTAAGACTATGCTATTTGGCAGTTGAACTGGATGTCATGCTTCTGTGACAGTCCACGGATCAACAGCAAATCTTGTCTGTGAAAATACTGCACTTTCTCAGTGCCCGGCTCAAACTACAGAAGAAACACCCCTGGGAACGACAAGCTGTCTCCAGCCTCCCCACCTTCCACTCTATGACCTATCCCTATCCATTTGAAGCACACAGCAATATACAGGTGTGGGTAAAAAAAACAAAAACCCTTTTGAAAAGAATGCACTTCAGTGCACAGACATCTCCCTCATGGAGAGGAGAAAGAACAAACAACAGATGTTAGTCACGTTGCTTAGCACACTACTGGAGGGCATTCAAATATACTGTGACTAGTGTGCTATAAGGACTTATATGGAATAGTTTCGGTTACACACAATGAACTGTTAATTCCTTCAGAGCACCCACAGCAAGAAATTTAATGACAGCTTAATGACAAGTTGATAAATGTCCACTTAGGAAGAAACAAGGATCCAATGGTTTGGGAAAGAAATTATGGAAAAGGGACAGTCACTCTGGAATTAAGACTACAATAAATGTTTCGATTTTAAATCAAAGTTTTCTCATTGTCTTCACCACAGAAAAACCTTCATACACACAAACAGCAGTGGTGCATTAGTGCCATAATATGAGGTAGATTTTTTTCTGGAGCCAAGGTGTATTTTTCAGCAAAACTCTGAAGTAAATCGAAACAGGACAGCTATGTGGCAAAAGAATAAACATAATAATCTGCACACCCTCTGGACTACGCTTGTTTGTTTTCATAAAACTAAATTAATGGATTTTTTTCTCTTGAAAAAATCCAGTTCAAAATACAATCCAATCATCTCAGAGGCTTGAGGAGAAGAAGTGACATTTCTCCTCAGCTCATGAGTCCTTTCCCAAGATTCTAGTCAAAGCCCTTGCTTGGAGCTAGTCAACTTCCTACCCAAGTCTGCGAAAGCTGAAGGATTGTCCTTGGCCTCCTGCCTTCCACCATCTCTTGCCATCTACACATGCCAACTCCAGGCCCACACAGCTGTGCCAAGTACAGCCTCATTCATTTCTATACAACTGCAGCACCTCAAGGGAGAGAGACCTCAGTCCTGAGGAACAGAAAAGACAGCTGTTCTCTCTTATGTGCACTGGGGAGGACTTCTTGCTACCACGCCACAGCTTTGTTAGCATGAGACGAGGTGGCCAGGCCACCAAAGGAAAATTTCAGCCTCCAAATTGCTAAGGAACACTGGGTAGAGCCTCTCTTGCAAAGCTTCTGTCATCTGTAAGAAGACAACTTTCCAGCTCGCTTCAAGGTATCTGAAAGAGAAATTAAGGATCTTTCCTTGCATAACTCCCTTAATTTCGACATGAAGTTGAGGGCATATACCTATAGTCCAAGAACATATTGCAAGTCACAAGTTTTTCACAAGACAACAAGAAAATGTAATGCACAAATGATAGAAGCAGGAGATTCCCAGCTAAGGCTGTACCAAAAAGCATCCTAATCCTCTTCAACAGAATTCAAAGACATGACAGCTTCTCCATCTCTTGGGAAAACATGCTGACAAGTGACTATACAGACAAAAAGGCTTCAGCCACTATCTTCAGCTTCCATGCATTTCCTGTTTCACAGAGGTGCATTACAACTTCTCTCACATCCACATTCACAGAGCACACATGCACAGGGCTGCTGATAAATTCTTGATCAAAAATATATGAGGCTGAAAAAAGTCAGTCTCTCTGTTTCAAAAAGTGTCCAGTTCTTCTAGCTGCTGAAGTAGGGCTTTCAACAGTATCTCACTGCTTCAGTGGACCTAGATACCTAAGTCTACATCAAAACTCTTATGATGTCCATGAAGATTTTATTTGAATCTTTAGTCATCTTTAGGCTCACAATAAACTTGAAAACCTTCCTGCCCTATGAATGACAGGGGTGCTTACTTGCTTTTAACCTGGAAACATGAGTTAACTGGTCTTTTTTGAGAACCTTAGATAGAAAGTCAACTCTTCTGAGACACAGAATTTGTATGACAAATACTTGCCTCTGTTGTTCCCAAACTTTTGGGGCCCAAGCTCTGTTGTGGAGTATCACAAAACCTAATAATCAGACTTCTAGCTGAAAATAGATAGATGAAAGATAAGTTTCTATGGTGTTCTCTTCATAGCCATAGAGACAGTCATTTGCAAATACTTTACTGTCCATCATGAAATTAGAGCACTTGCCTAAAAAAGAGAAAAGTCTGTAGTGACAGAAATCCTTCTGGCATCTACTGTACATACACATTAAATTAAGCCAAAATAACAATATGCTCTGTTGCACATTTTCGATAATCTTCAGGCAAGAGACAAGTAAAAGAAAGGCAAAGTTTCTTTACAGGGTAGAAACAGATACTTGCATAGTATGAAAATGAGGATTTTAAGTGTTTTCAGAAGCCAAAGCAGTTCAAATAATGTGTTTGCAAAGTGTACCGTGACTCTGAATTTCCTGGGCTACACGTGCTTGGTTTTGCTTTGTTTAGTTTTATTCACCTCCTACATTCCTGAGTGACAATGTCTTCTGAAGCCACAGAGGGTTCATGCAACTGTTGCTTTCCTGTTCTTTTTTTAAAATATACACTGTACTTGCAATGATACAAGCAGGAGAACCCCAAAAAGCAGAGTGATTTGAACCCCGCAGGGATGGTTAATGGTGAGACAGCTGCGGCCAGTGTGTGGAGGAGGCAGAGGAGCTCTGGGGGCAGTGGAGAAGCCACAGACTCAGCCTCTCAAGATATTAGATGGGCATGGGTGCTGCTGCAAAGCTGCAGACACTGAGCCGTCAATGCAGTGTGAAAAAAAGAGGCTGTGGGTCATCCATGGCAGCTTTTTAATGCTACTTCGTTTTGTGCTTGCATTGACTGAACTGTGAGGTTTCCCTTCATGGAAAAGCAGAGTCTAGGGGTGGCCTAAATGTAGGATTTATGCATTTGTATGCACAGATCACATAGGAGTTTAGCAGACCTGCCCCTTCAAAATGTGCTGTATGTGCATGCAGGTCCATGCCCACTTTAAGAATTGAGTTTGTGCATCCAAACCAATACTTGTTTGTAGGATTTAAACTCAAGGGAAAACACAAGTATACAAACCAGGAAAATCAGGAAACAGAGATACAAGCAGACCTGTTCAATGTTACTGTCAATGACTACAAAAGAATGATGCTGTGAAAGCCCCATGCAATACCACAATAGCAAGGTCACTAGGGGACAAAAGGAGTGCTCAGGGTCCCTTCCAGGAACATATCTTCATCTTCATCCTCCTCCAGTATTCCCTCCTTTTCTGCCTGCCTGGCATTTATCATAGACTGCACCTAGGCAAGAGGAAAAGGGTTATTTGGGAGCCTATTTCCCTACCACTGGTGCCCAGAACTGATCTTGCCATTCCTTTGCAGGTTCTGCATTCAGTATGGCATGAACCCAGCAGCAAAGCACAAAGGTGGTGTTTCCCCTGACTGACCAGAGAACAATAAAGGAAAATACTCTCTCTTTTTGTTTGCTTTATTTCCTCTAACCTCCTCATTTCCCCAAGGAACTCCCCACACTTCCAACTCAATCCCATTTAATTTCCTGTATTTTAATACCCAGCAGGATCAGCAGACAGCTCTCCTGAACAGGGGTGCGTGGGCAGGAAAAGTGTTTTCTCACAGTGTGCGATAGAAGGAGCTGGAGAAGGCTCACAAGGTCACAGAGAGGCCATATTTCTGTCCCTAAGCTTCCCTCACCTCTCAGATAACTGTCCTTCAGGGAACAACTACCCCATTCTCCCACACCCAGCTCTTCCACACACACACCCTTCCCATACCTCTGTTCCCACTCCTGTTAGAACACTTGTGGTCCCTTGCACCCCAGGCACTCTGCTCCTGCCCTGTGCTTCTCCTCCTCCCAGGTGAGCAGACACACAGTGGGAGAAATAGCCATGGTTTGACCATGTTTCTGACATGCTCAGCAAAGCTGGCTTTCTATTGTGGCCCTAGCAGACTGTCCCCACTAAGCCCCAGAAAGACACTGTACCTGCAGCAACATGAACTGCAATGGGTCATCAGGCTTCTGGTACACCAGTTTTTCTGTGATGTCCTGAGACAGAGGGAAGGAAAGAAGTATTGATCCTAGGGCAGATGGGTGTCTGCACTTGCTGCTCCAATACTAGCTGCACTTTAAAAAGCAAGCATTTCTTTCAGTCCTCAATGATGATTAAGGGTCCTTTTCTAATGCTTTTCTTAAGTTTATGCTTACCAAAGCACAGGACAAAGAGAGACCCAGGGAGGGGTTAATTTAGTCCAAGCTAACTTTAGGCCAGGCTTCTCCAGCAAGCCTCTGGAGGGAGAAGGGAAAGAGAAACTTCACCTGAAATATCTGCAGAATATTGTGTTTCTCCATGTACTTAACAGAGACTTCAAAGGGGTCTTCGTACACCATTGGCTGCTCCGATATTTCACATATAGTCTCTGTTGGCTTGACTACAGTTGCTGATGACTGAGCCCCAGGTAAGTCATGCAGTGATGGTGGGAATTCAACTATAGGTGTCTGGTACTCAGAGGATACAGCAGCTGGTGGTGTGCTAGATTCTTCCACTTCAAATTCTGAAGGATCATTTGGCTCTTGCTAAAATATTTAACAAATAAAGAAAAAAAAGGTTCTAAATAGGCCCCACAGACCAGGTACATCACATTACTTCATCCTTCTACAAGTATGTTGCAGCTGCTCTTAGAATGAGCACTAACAGGCTTTAATTTCTGTGACTGTTCCCACTCACACCCTCTGACTGTGAGCCTGGGAACTCCCTTTAAGCTCAGGATCAAGCCTTCAGACCTGGTCTGAGCTATGCAGTAAGTGTAGCCAGGCCTGATCCTCGCTTGCTGACTGGTTTTCTTAGGAGGACTGTAAGTGTATATTGTGCACTCCCTGGGGCACAGGAGGCAGGAGCCACATCAGCCACTCGCTGGTTTTGGGGTTCCCTGGCTGTAGCTGTGTTACCTGAAACAGAGTGTCACGGAGGGAGGCTGGAGGGGGTGTATGACCCCCGCCCTTCCCTGTGATTAGGAAGGGGGTGTTATGCCTGGGGACCAGGGGGTGAGGGGCGGGGCAGGGCAGGGCGTTTCATTGGGTGCTGCGGGGGTTATGGTGCCTGGGCGCGCAGGCGGCCGCAGACACGGTGACCCCCGGGGCTGGGTGTGCGCGGGAGAAGAGGTCTCCGGACCCGGGACCGCCGCCGCTACCACCGCCCGCCCTCACCCGTCCCCGACTCTCCATGGCAGGACCGGGTTGTGCTTCGCTTTTCCCCGGCGCCGGCTTTTTCTGCCGCTCGTCGCTCGCCGTAGGCGGGAGAGGAGGCGGAAGACGCTGGAGCGGTTGCCGGGGAAACTGCAGTCCCGAGTCTCGGGTAGGCGGTGCCGCCGGGGTCACGTGGGCACTGAGTGCCGTGCGGCCATCATGGGTTAGGGCGGAAGTGGTGGGTATCGAATGAGGAGATGTTTGGGGCTGTGGTGGTGCGTGGTTCTGGTCCCGGTTCTGGTCCCGGTTCTGGTCCGGCCGGCCGCCGGCTCCCCCGCGGCAGTTAGGGAGAAACATGTCAGTAGTTAGCGAGCTCCCTGCCGGGGTCTCTGGCTTCCTGTGGACTGGTGGAAGTGAGGGGTCGCTTGGCAGAGGGAGGGGTGTGGGGATGGCCCCGTAGCCCAGCTTGCCACCGGCCCTGTGTCTTGCAGGAAGCTGAGTAATTTTGCTGAATTCCAGGCCCTTTTGACCTCACTGTGCTCCTGTTAAGAGATGCAAGAAAAGCCAGGGTAGCTGTTTGTTCTTGTTGACCCTGGTAGTAATACAAGGGTAGTGAGGAGACCTGGAGGAGAAAGGCAGAGACAAGCTGTACATGGAGGGAAGGATGGAAAACGGCCTGTAAAATAGCTTGTAAAGAGAAGCATGGAAGAAAGAGGTAGGGTGGTAGAATGCTGAGAGAAATTATTGCACATTCATATGAGAGGTGGTGTCTCCTTAGTTTTACACAGATCCTGATGGTGTGCTGCATGATGAACTTCGTCAGAAAAAGCAAATAAGCAGATTGCCAGTTTCCCCCAAAGAGGAGATGAAAGGAATGAAGATAAAAGCTGTGCTGGGTTGCCACAGTAACCATCTTCTGAAATACTCTGTTTTGTGCTCCAGTGTGACAGGAGCTGGGATTGAAACATGAGTGGCTGAAACTGCCATGGGGGTTGATGGAGGGTGAGAGGGAAGGAGATACAGGACTTCAAAACTTGTGCTAAACTAACAGATGTCACTTCCATTCAGAGCATCTCAGTTGGTGTGTGTTTTTCAGGTTACGTTGTTGACCTTTTAAGAGAAACAGCTTCCCCACTGCTCCAGTACTGGGCTCGTGTTAGCATTGTCTGTATCTTCAGCCATGCTGACCACTCGAATCATCTTGCACTGGAGCACTGCTGTCATGGGATGCCAGGTTGTTACTCAACTCCTCTGAGCCCATCTTGCCTCTCCCACCTTCCCATGGACAGCATGGGACTGCTGGGGTTTTGAGTGTGGGGGGTTTTGGGTCTGTATTGACTTGGAAGGGACTCGAAAGATGGTGGGTAAAATATGTAAAATTGTTGAGGGGTCTTAGACAGTTGATTGGGTGGACTCTCAGGGAGATTTCAAGATCTGAATTCTTCAAACTCCACTGATTAACCCATCCTCACATGATGGGAGAGGGTACATTATACTGCCTAGTGCTTGGGATTGTCAGTCTTTGATTTGTGGACCTAGACATATTTCCTCTAGAAGCTGTGGAGCAGGCTTAAGTTTGTAGGCAGAATATTCACTGGTTTGTCTTGTATACCCCTTGGAAATACTGTGTTTGTTCGTCAGTGATCTGTACACGTTTAAACTCACATTTGCAACCTTTGTAACTGTGAAGAAGTTTTTGCTTGATGAGGTCTTGCTGCCAGTCAGTCTGGAAACCAAGACAGAAACATCCAGACACAGTTGAGGTGTGAGTTAGGAGATACTCCCGGCCCTGCAGCTAGATATTTCTGCACAGCTGTAATGCTCACACAGCTAGTTTATTGAGGGCTTGAAAGGAAAGCTGTAAACTATTACATCCCTGTCATACTCCAGGGTGATGGTGTTTGCTAGTAACTGCAGTTACCATTTTAACTGAAGTAGGCATGTGCATTCAGTTGTGCACGTATGGGTAGTTGTGTGCTGAGCCATCCTAGGGCTGTTTTCTCCACAACAGGAGTCCCTGCAGAACATCTCCCCTGGGTTTCTCCTCTCCACCCTTTACTGGATGGGACTAAGCAGTTCTCGGCTGCCTGCTGGCTTCAAATAGCATCCTGCTGTGGGTAAATCTCAAGCCCCATGTCTTCCTTTTATCTGTGCCTCATTGGTAAACAGCAGATCTCTCCATTTCCAACCCTACTGCTTACTGCAGGGATCTGGCTGCTGGGGCTGGAAAGCTAGGATTTTGTACAAGGAAGCAAGATGAATGACTCTATTAAATAAACATCACTGCTCTGTTTATTCTTTCAAAAGAACAGATTACAAAAAGCAGAAGATGCATTTTAAATGCATTAAAAATTCTGAGCAAAATAATGCCTTAAATACAATGCTCATGTAACATAAATCACATGGCTTTTTTTTTTTTCTATCCAGGCACATGGAAAGCAAAAACATATTATTATATCATTATTTATATGGCACCATATGCTAAGTCTGGAACTTAAAGACTTTGAAATAAATAAGAAAACACCAGCTGCAGATCAGCAATATGCTCCTTTATTGGAAGTCACTGTGTAACTGTGGCTATCATTCCTGCTGTTAAGTTAAAACTTAAATAAATTGTCAGAGAAATAAGATAGCCATTAGAGATTCAGTGTCTGTCTCCTGGGGACACTTTTTCTAACAGCTGTAACAAAGATCTGCTGCTGGTTTTGTCCTATCTGTGTAGTAACTCATTGCATTTGTCCCTGCAGTATCACACAGTTGTTCAGTAGAGGTGGTTGAGCTGTTCACTATAAATAATGTTGGTTAACAATGCGGCCCCTCTTGGGTTAATAAATTACGCTCAAACCACTCCTGAGCCTCTTTGATTGGTTTCTTGCAAGTCTGCAGTGAAGAATTGGAAGAAATAATTTTCCACAGTCTGTTCACTTTGAATATTTCTTTTTACTTTATTGAGCTGTAAATATATGTATAAAACAGACAAATTCTGAAAATGCCCATCTGAAACTCCTGTCACCTCATCTGGTACTTGAAAATAATAATGAGATGCATGAGATGGAACACATTGGAAAATTGAACGTCATTGCTTAAAGCGGCAGAGGGCCCCTGTCAACACCAGGCTGGGGAATTTGTCCCCCCAATTTGTGCCAGAGCTGCTGGTGGGGCTCGGGCTTTCTCCCAGACCAAGGTTGCTGGCTGGAGTGGCAAGCTCACGTGCTACATGATCCATGAGGCTGCCACAGACCAGCAGGTACCTGAGGCTGTGGCCTCACGATTCCCTGTACGCTGTGTCTCTGAGGCTCTCTGACCTGTGGTTTTGCACAGTTGCAGCCAGATGTAGTTAAACCCTTCCTGAGGTGGGGAGAGCAAAGGCCGCCTTTGTGGCATGGAGAAACGATCCCAAAAACAGGCTGTGAGGAGGTAGCTGGGGTCCTTGGAGAGAGATCTCTGTGTGTCCATGTGCTGACCTGTGACTTGGGGTGGGTTGTGTGGTTGCTCAGCATGTTGGTTCCTTACCTGTATGGTGGGGTAAGTGCGCTGCCCTCTGTCCGGAAGGTTGTTGAGAAAGCATTGCAGGCTGGGAGAAGAGCAGGTGGAAGTGCAACAGAGCCTTGTGGAGAAGGCCAGCTCCTGCATGAGGTGGAGAGGGCTGGGACGTGAGGGCAAGAGAAGCAGGCTGGGGCTGCTCATGTGCGCCCAGATGGCTCCTACACCAGCTGCCTTTGATTTGAGCCTGCTTCCAACAGTGACATTGAGGAGTAGACTGCACCAAGGTGTCTGCTTTCAGCCTATACCAAAGTTTCTGCTTTCTTACAGGTGGTTCTTGAAGTGTAGAGATCAAGCCAGAGCACACTGGCAAATTCAGCTTTTCCTCCAGTACAGGCTCTTGCCTGGCCTCTGCCTGCATTTCCCAGCAGAGAGCAGTAGAGCCTTGTAGCTGCTCACAGGGTCTCCGAGTGCATCCTCCAAGACTTTCTTGGAGCGCTTGCCTCCGCAAAACACAGCAGTAAACCTTCACTGGGCTCACAGGTGCATGTCAGACTTGTCAAGAGCATTGGTGTGGGCAAAAAGAAAATGCATGTTCGCAATCCCAAAGATTCACTGCTTTCCTGAAAACAGAGGTTGTTCGTGGAGAACGAGAGACCTTTCGTGAGGGGATGCTCTCCAGGTTGTCTTTGTGCTTAGTGCTAGAAGGTAGAGCCTCGAGTATGGCTTCAGAAAGTGGGGAGACAGATACTCTAGCAGATTAAGCAAACCTCTTTCACAGATGACTGACGTGGATTAGGTGACCCTTGAGGTCTCCTTCAAGTGCATCTTTGGCAGTGCAGGAAAGAAATGTTATTAGCTTCTGCATTTGCTTTGGAAACCTGTTTAACCTACTTTAGATTTAACCCTTTCTATTAAAAATAAAGTTTTATCTGTCTCTTTCTTGTTCCCTCCTCGCTTTATAATGTTATTGTGAATGTTACTGGAGATAAAAATGAATGAAAATGTGAGACACTGCTTCTTTGCTGAGGTGTCAAAACCAATCTGTGTCTAATTTAGAGAACATTCTCAAGGAAAATGAGGTTTTATCCCCCATTTGGAAACTTACCTGCTCATCCTCAGAGGTTTAAAGAAACCAAATCTGGAATTTCACTGGAAGACCCTCAGTAATATTAACTGGGGCAGTTTCTATCATTCCTTGACTGTCCCACTCTAATTACTGAAGCTATCATGGTTTTATATTTTCCCTTGGGAAGTAATCATAGACCTTCCAGGTCAAACCCTTGTAAGGGAGGAGGCTTCTATTTTGTTTCACCATCACATGGCACCAGAGGGAAGGAATGCTCTGTCCTGACTGAAATCCACAGTGAACCTTTGTCCCATCCTCTCCCTGTCAGCTGTGAAATCCCTGGAGGAAGGGAAAGTTCAGGTGTGATGTTCGTCTGCAGGAGTGGTGCCTATGGAGGGTGCTGGGGATGAGGATCGCAGCAGGGTGGGATGTGCATGGGAAGGCACAGGTTTGCCTCTTCACTCCACCCTGTGAACGCTGCCTCATTGCTCTGCTCCCCTCTGCTGTGAACCCATCCCTCGCCATGAGATGGGGAGGCAGGCATGGCATGGGACATTGCTTTTGGAAGGCAAATGTGTCACACAGTGACAGTAAGACCCTGGATAACTCTGTCAGGAGGTCCCTCTTAAAGAGACAGTAATCCCTGGACAGTGGTGAGTGGCTTTCTGCTTTCCTCAAAGCCTTGTGGCCAGAGCACCCCTCTGTCCTTGCTTCTCCATACCCCCTCATTTGGCCCGGGTGCCAAGCTAATTTCAAATATGATGCAAACCCCCTCATCCCTGGGGTCAATGAGCTGGTCTCCACAGCCTCCCACCACTCCTACCACGTAGGATTTGTCCTTCGTTAGTGATGCAAATGATGCTTCATCTCTGAATCGTAGCTGTACATGGGAAAGGTGCAATTAGCTGCTGCATGGAGCTGGGCCCGTCTGCCTTGCCTTGTTTAACAGAGGCTTTAATTAAAGACCCCCTGATGCTAGAAAGCCACATTAATTATTCATCTGAAAACATTTACATAGAGTCCCCCGTTTCTCTTCTTCAATAAATTATCAACTTCACGTCTCCATAATTCATTGAAATGACTAAAAATACATTGTCTCAGCCTCCATCACCTCCCTCCTCACTCTGGCTTTGTCTGTTCCAACTGTGATGGGTTCAGTATCTTAATGTGAAGGTCTCCTACTGCTTTTAAGTAAAAAGGGGGATGGAGGAAAAGGGGGCAAGGGAAAGATTGTCCCTGCATGGGAGTCATGCAGATGGCAGTAATTTTTCTTTGTTTCTTTCCCACACAACTGGCATGATCCTGAGGTTTGAAGAAGCTCATAAACTATTTCTAATGAGGAAAAATCCACTGAGGGGAGAAGAAAAGACATTTCCAGGGGCAAAGAGGCCTGAATTTAGACAATTTCTGGGCTCATCTGCAGATATTCCATGTGACCCAGAGCCCAGCAGTTAATCTCCTTGTATCACCTCCATACCCCGCCTGTAGACCAGACCAACAGTTCCCTTTCTGTCTGGTAGAAGATTGCTGTTTTACTAATTATAAACTGTTTTAAAGAGGAAAAACAACAGAGAAGCTTAGGCGGAGGGATAAGTTCTGCAGCAATTCACAATAAAGTTGTCACTGCAGGCACAACTGAGGGAAAATTCACTGCAAATAGTTTTCTCCAACACATTTCACTATGTGATAAAGTGAACTGTCACATGAGAGAGGAAAAAAATCAGTCCTCTGAGGGCTTGTTTACATGGGGAGTTAAGACAAATTAGTGTGAGGTGTGAGTTAATGCACAGAAGTCGAAGTGCATTAAACCTCTTTGTGAATGCTCTGATACAGAAGGAAAATGGCCTTAGTTCACTATGGTGACGATTAAACAAAAGCAAAGCAAGGTCATTTTATCCCCGAATGTCCATGCAGGGCTTAATATGCTTTAATTAATGTGCATTCATTTCACATATTTGGTTAATTTACGTTAAGTTTCATGAATGTCTGAACCTGCAGGGCTTGGACAAGTGTGTGTTCTACCTGATTCTGAATAACTGCTGTTCTCTGCAGAACCGGGAGGGGTCTGGTAGCTGTAGAAATCAGACCTGATGTGCTTTCTTGGGAGCAGAGGGAGCCAGTGGCTAGGAAGGAGTCATCTTTTAAGATGGTGGGTGGTAAGGTACGGGATGTAATCAAAGAGAGCATTACAGAGAGTACAGAGGAGTTTGCCCACTGACCTTTGAAGACATGTGCTCAGTGTTTTCAGAAGGAAATAAAGAAGTTTCTGTGTTTGGATCTGAGCACATACAGAGTCTGGGTCTAAGACTGGGGTTGAATTGATTATGAAGAGAGTGATACACTTATCTGAAGCATCACTAGTTAACTCCTGTCTTCTTTTTTTCCCCCTTCCCTTCCCTTCCCTTCCCTTCCCTTCCCTTCCCTTCCCTTCCCTTCCCTTCCCTTCCCTTCCCTTCCCTTCCCTTCCCTTCCCTTCCCTTCCCTTCCCTTCCCTTCCCTTCCCTTCCCTTCCCTTCCCTTCCCTTCCCTTCCCTTCCCTTCCCTTCCCTTCCCTTCCGTTACTGTTTTAGATGGGCTGTCTTGGCTCAGCAGTGACTGACATGGTGACCAAACCTTCCTCTGGCCATGAGCATGTGCCTGAACCTTGGGCACTGCTCTCTTGGAACTGAGACTAGAAACTCTTCCCACATCAATTCTGGGAAGGCAATTCCTGGAGGTCTTTTTAAACATGAATATGCTAGCTCTGGTTCAAGCTGTTTCTCACAAATTGGTGGAGGCTGAGGGGCATAGGAGGGAAGTACAGCCATATTCTACTCTTCAGTAAATACATGTTCCTGAAACGTGAAAATTCCACAGTCCTCTCTGTAGAATTACTGTCATGGGGAGGAATGGGATGGCGTTGGCAGGGGAAGTGGAATGTATGAAATACACAAATTTAGATACACAGGAACAGTACCTGTGGCATAGAGGACAGAGAAGGAGAAATAGGACTGTCAGCTGTGGGAGATGATGTCTTTTCAGAGGCTGACTTTTGGAAATGGGTCACTGTTTGGAAGATCTCATCTGCTTCACCATGGATGGCATGTAGTAGTACACTCTGGTTTGTTAGCCCCAGCCCAGGTCTTGAATTAGAATGAGATTTTAGCTTGGTATGCTGTTACCTCTGGGAGTAACCTCTTCCCACTCACCTTTTCCTTGGAGCCTGGAGGTACCATTTCATCAGATGTGCTGGAAAAGAACATAAACAGAAGTCATTCTGCTGCTCAAGATATTGCTGGAGGATGCTAGGTAGCACTGAACTCAAAGCTTTCTTGCATTCAAATGAGGTCAGATACTTAGGATTAACTTTACTAAGATATAAATGTAATCTATTGCTTACCAATGGAATAATAATCCAGACTGTATTATTAAGGGATCTGAATTAACATTCTTCTGGATGTAAGAAAGAAAAAAAATCTGTATTCTCTTCCTTTTAAGCAAATTGGATTAAAATTTTCCACAGTGAAGATTTTTAGCTCTTTAAACTGTCTATGGAGACCCCTTAAAAATTGTCCAGGCTGTGGCTTCTGTCCAGATGTATGTAAGTATCAGTCTTTAGATACTTCACTCACAGCCCAGTGTTTACCATTAGATTTGTATTGGCCTTAAAATGTTTTGAAGTAATAGTCAGTGCTGTGTCTCCTGGAGGATAGGACAATATGTAACTGGCTTAAATAGAAGGGAGATTTGGTTAGACATTAAGAGGACTTTACTAATGCTAAAGTAGGAAAGCACAGGAATAAATGGCTCGGGGCCTTCTGCCTGTAGAGAAGTTTGGATGAATGTGCTGAAATGATCTTGTCTTCTCTCGGAAGGAAAGCAGAAATCATTCTTTGTGGTTTCTTTCAATTTTATTTTCTATGATTCTGCATATGCCCACGAAGTTTTCTGGCCAAAAGTGGCAACATCAGCATTTACATTGCCACTGCATTGTCATTGAAAATGCTACCTTACTAGTGCCCAAAAGGAAGAACAGACTGAAATAACAGGATGCAAATGAGAGCATCCTTTCTTTCCAAGCTGGCAGGAACAAGCCATTTTGGAAGGTGATGTACATCTCCCATAACCCATGCTCCAGCTTCCTTGGTTGAGCCAAATTGTCTTGCTGGCTTGTTGAAAGGGAGAAGTGTTACCACTGTAATTAGAAACATTAAAGCAATCAAAATGAGCATACAAGCATAATTAAGGCACTATTGGTTTATGTCCCCTGCAGGCATTCTTTTAGAATAAATGACTTTCTGGTTTAATTTAAGCGTCTTCCAAACCATCACTAAAACAAAAGGAGAGAGGAATTTCTACTCATATATTTTCATCAGTAAAGCTACTTAGTTTTCAGTCTCATAACCTACTTTATACTGGTAAAATTTCCCCACACAGATGAAATTTAGAGGGCATTGCTGAATAAAGAGTGCAGCTTCAAAATAGTAAGTTGAATCTGGACCACAAGAAACAAAGAAGAGCAAGAGGGACATCCCCAAATCTGGATCAAGCTCTTCATAAAAGAGGAATCAGCTCTACTGTGCCAGTGTTGGACATGATATTATGAAAGTATCCTCTTTTTCTGGGAAGGAAAGGTACCCAGAATAATTAACAAGGCTGGAAGAGAGATTGCAACCTAGGTGGGTGGAAAAAGATGAGAAGAAAATCAGGAACATCAAGTTAGTATTGGGGAACTGCAACTCTTCTGCCCCTCTGTAAGACTGGAGTAGGGTTACACTGTGGAAGAGCTTGAGCTCCACTCATAGAACTCACTGAGTTAAGCCTTGGAGAAGTAGGTGTTCAGCTCTGATCTTCTGAGGCTGAGCTGTCTGCAGGTAAGTAGCCACAGCCTGTCTGCCTTGGGGAAGATGGCTCAGTGCTGTGTGCGCGTATGTGTGTAGGGTGGTACGGGTGGTGACAAAGCAGCACACTTGCCACCCATTAGAAAAGTGCTGCTGCTTGGCTCCTCATTCTGCCAGAGGAATACTTTTGCTTGTGAGCCTTGTAGTTGTGATGGTAAGTTAAGCCCAAGGAAAGATGCTCAGAGTTACCCATTGGTCAAGGCAGGGTTGCCATACAGTGGGGTGGTAAAGAGTGGGTATAGTCACATGCCAGATGTGTTCATATCTTCTGACTTAGCTGTCATCAGCTCCCAGGAAGGTTGAATGACTGGAGGAATGTCAGGTGGACTTTATTTGAAGTTGATGTTAACCTCCTCACTGGTGTGAGGTCATGGTGTCTGCTGAGTATTCCTGGTGGTCTGTGAAGAAGCCTCAAATTTGACCATCTCTGCAAGGATTTGAGGCTATGGTGTGTTCTCAGAAATGTCTTCCTCATGGCCAGTCTTCCCTGTTTTATTGAACTTTGGGACTTTGATTTGTCCTCTGATGAGATCCCACACAAATACTCAATCTGGCTGGTATAGGCGAGAAACATACAAAGCCAGTTAATGTTGGTGCAAATGAGAGGACATGGCCACTTCTATTGAGGACCTGCCTTTCTAGCAGGGTTAACAAGGTCCTCTGTTAGCACTGCAGGGTCACTGACCCACTTATGGCTATCTCAGACTCAGCTGTTTGCCCGTGAGCCAGAGAAGTAACAAATCCACAGTCGGCATCTCCGACCACTAGGGCCCTGACTTATTCAGCTGCTGTGAACTGCCAACTAAACTCATCCCACCTGTTCCTTCACTCCGACAACACGGGAAGCAACAGGTTTTACTGGGTACTGCTGCAGCTCCCTGGTCCTACCACTGCCCTCACAGGTGAGAAGTGCCATCCATCAGGATCTGAATGTCCCCGTGCTGGACAGCTGAGAAGGGATGGGAAGCCTAAGCCATGAAGGTAGATAACAGACATTGATTCTGAATTTTGATTGTAGTTCTTCATGCTAAAAATGAGTCATGGTAAGAGTCAATGGGTGTAACCTTCCTCCCCAAAACTCAGCAAGAGGTTCAGGGATGCAAGGATAATTTTTTCACTCGGATTTGAGCATGCACATGAAGGTGAGAACTGTGGAGATCACAACTGCCTTTGAGTCTCTCTAGCTCTGGCTAGCATCTGCAGCCTTAAAGTGACTGGAGCGAGCAGCTCCCTTATCCCAAAGCCTTGTCCTGTTAGGGAGGCTGCTGCTTCCCCCAGTTACCTGGTTTAGGACTGCTGCAGTTCCTGGCCAGGGAAGGAAGCCCAGAAGAGCCCTTATGCTGGGGGATCTCCTGCAGCACCTCTGCAGAGGGGCTCAAACACCTCACTTCTGGTTTTCTCCCCTGTCCGTACTGAGTGTTGCCACAGCTGATGTGCCATCTGTACAGGACAGGCTGACGGCTCTTCACCTCACCCTACACCCTCTGTGGAGGTGAGGGGCGGCAACTGGCTGTGACAGACATGCAAAAGGACAAGGTGAACATCACAGGCAGCACCAAGAAAATCCACTCAAAACTCAGCTCCATATGAGGAAGCGCAGTTCCAGCTGTTTGGCCTTCAGAGTAAGCTGGCTCTGAAGCTGCTGCTACCCTGGCTTTAATTCTAGGCAAGCACAGACCCATCAGAGCTGGTGAATAGGGGGAAAGCAGCAGGGGTAGCAGCACCACGCTGGTACAAGGAATCTTGTGATGCTATTGCTCCCCATGATTATGCTATTAACAGCCAAGCAGGGTGGAGTTTAATGAGCAAAGGTAGATGAGAAAAGGAAAACAACTGAGACAAATGATGTTTAAATGTGATGGCTCATTAAACAAAAGCTCTCTGCTATGTTTCTTTCCTTGGTAGCAACAAAAGGGACAATGGCCATAAGTAAAAGGCAACCCACTGACAACAGGAAGGATTTATAGAAACTAACACACTTAATTCAGCAGCTCCAGCACCAGTGAGCAAAGATATTTTGCATCAAGTAACTCAAGTGAAGACTTTTGCAATGTTTTTTGCATGAGACAGAGAGCTCTTTTCAGCGCAAATCCTAGGAGCTTCTCACTGTTTGAATATCAAGGTCTGGTCCTGCTTTCTTGCACATCCAAACTCCTGCTGTCTCCAACAGAAGTTTTGGAATGCAGAAGTCTGCGTAGCACAAGATGCAGGTCTCATACAAATGTATCTACCATCCTGTCTGGCCTGGGTTACCGATGCTTGCTTGTGTGGCTTTGATCTTGACCAGATCGTGTAGTTCTCACTGAACTGTAGGCTTAACAGGCTTTGAAGCATTATCCTAATCAATCGCCCTCCAAAAGGCAGGAGCAGCTACACTGGTGTTCTTCCTGCCAACTGTATAACCCGTGCTCTGAGCATCCAAGCATCTGCACCCCTCAAACTGAGCAACTATTCCAGTGTTTCATTGTCATTATCCACCTTATCAGTATATTGTCCTAACCAGCCTGAATATGGAGGACAGATTATTTCCTCCCTCTTTGCCGAAGCCTTAGTATTGATTTTCTAATACACTGCCTCTCAACTTTCTAAAAACATGAAAGAAAGGATCTCCATAATGTTCATCTGTCTTATAAGGCAAATGGCTACTCTGCAGTTGTGTAAATCATGAGGCTGGGTGTGATCTTATGCCTGAAAAAAGATTTAATCTATCATATTGAAGTTTCTCTTGTGTTATTTATGAGAAAGGTAAAGACAATAGTTTTCAGACATAAAATACCTGATCCCTCAGAATCTTCCACCAGTGAGCTCCTGAGCTGAGAAGGTGGCCCTGCAATCCTGCAAGACAAGGCCCTAGACTTCTTTACCAATTCAGAATTCGTCAGGAATGAGAAGGACTGAGTACATTATTATTTCCAATGCTAGGATATCTTGGATGTCAACAGAATAATATCTTTACTGCTCTTTCCTTGTTTTCTACATGGGCAACTTAGCTTTATCAGAAATTGTATTGTCTAAGACTGGAAAA
This sequence comes from Patagioenas fasciata, assembly GCF_037038585.1. Lineage (NCBI taxonomy): Eukaryota > Metazoa > Chordata > Aves > Columbiformes > Columbidae > Patagioenas > Patagioenas fasciata. Next base: position 76,984,318 of record NC_092520.1, on the reverse strand, counting down.
TTTAGCTACTTAGATGCTGTAGAAAATATGCTACTAGCACTCTCAATAAGAAAAAAAAAAATCTTAGGAACAGATGCAGAGGTATCAGATATAAATTTCCTATTATATGGCCTTTTTGAAGGTCAGGCATAAAGGAACTAACCCAAATTGCAGGGTTCCTGCTGAAATGGCGATGCATAACAGAAGTGGTAAAGGCCCTTTTGTTGGCTGTGTTCTGCACATTGACTGTGCTGACATCATAAACCACAGCGAAACAAGTAATTTTGTTCTAACTGCTGCAACAGGAGGTCCTCTGTCTCCCAAACATCATCTGATCTAAGAGAGACTGAACTGACTTGAAAGCAGCTTTCATCAACACCCTCTCTGTTCCAAGTGAGGAGCTCACACCGCTGGAACTGCCTGTTCACAAAGCTCATGGGAAGACAGCCGGCAAAATACACCATCCATATGGAAAATGCTTATTGGTTAAGAGATGACAACTCTGTGGACAGGAGAAATGCTACTGAGACAATTTATCTACAGTGGGAAGTTTAAGCATCCAGTTCTCACTTCTGTACTACTGTATCTCCTGTTTAGTGGATGTCAAACTGTTTCAGTTGAGCCACATCTCATTTTGTGCATGCAAATCTGTAGTCTGATTGATTGCCCTCGGACTGTTTTTTTGCTCAAAATTTCTGAAGCCCCATTACCTAAATGATACGAGCCAGAGAAGTTAAAGACTGATTATGATGTCATAAAGCAACCTGAATCTGCAAAAGAATAACTTAGGTATCTGATAGAGCATGCAGTTGTGTTTGCAATTGACACTTTGAAGTCAGATACCTTAATATTAGTGACAGCAACCTACAAGAAAAATAAGACACAATGATAAGGCAAGGCCAGCAGGACATGCAGTGGCTGAAGCACGTTGTACCTTGGCCTCTGGCAGTGAGTGAATTTCCAAAACTGACAGCAGGATTTAGCTCCAGCTCAAATGTTTAAATGTGGGTGTGCGGAAGGCTATGATTTTGAAGTCAGCAGAGCTGCTCTTGCTGAAGTAGACACAGTTGATTGGCTGAATGACTCTCCAGGCTCTCCAACCTGTGTTGACTCATTTTTTGTTGACTGTAAGCAGACATTTGGCCCCTAGTTCACATGCAGGTACCTACAGTCCAGACACCTACATCTCACACTGGCTTTAAGTGTGCACAGTTTAACTCACTCCTAAGCTGCAAAACTCATCTTGGTGTGTGCATTGTCAGTTAATAACAATAGCAAGCTCCTGTAAAAAGTAGTTAACAAAGCATAAACTCTGATTGTGGGGGAATATCAGCTTCATGTTTAAGACCAGTCCTTTGACTTCATTGCATGCCATGAGAATATAGAAAGTATCTAGAAATGGAGTCCTGAACTGGAATGTCTTCTGAATGGTGTGTTCACAAAACATTCAGTCCCAGAGATCAAGAATATGTAAATGTGTATTTCTCTCAAACCTTTCACCCACCTTGCCTATCTTATAAATGACTTATTCTCCTGGTTTTGCTCTGACGGATTTCCTAAAGCTCTCTTAATTCTTTGCAGGTGACCTCTCTCCAGTTTCACATCTACTGATGACCACATTTTCTTCCTCTATCTATTAAAAGCAGAAACTACTGTATCTGTTCCAAAATGCCTCTCCATGGACAGATCCAGGGGGCTTCTGATGACAAACAACAGTTTGATGCTCATTCACATTACACTGACATGTAAACCCACTGAGGATGACCCGAACAAATGGGACCTGACCGTCTTCATAAATTTCCTTGAGTGCCTGTTGGGAAGCAGAACTTGCTCTTGCCAATGACCTCTGAGATTACATTATAAAAATAACCTAAAACAGTTAAAAAACAACGAGAGGGAAAGGATGCATTTTATGTCAATTCAGTCAAAAAGTCCTCAGAATTAGTTGCCTGAAGTGTGTGGGAAAGCTGACAGAGTATAATAGCGCAGAGACTATTTTCTTGCTTCTCAGCAAAGACAGCATTAATCGTCTGGGCTTAATATAGCCTTCCACATGCCAACTGGGTGCAAAATTATGGCTGGTATTAGAAAACCACTTACCATGTGGACAGGCTTAAAGTGCAATAAGCTGTTGGATGTGGATGCAGATGGAGTATGCTTAAGGACATACAGTGACCTTGAGAATTGTATGCCATGTCTTTGGAGAGATAGTGCCTCTTCATTATGGACTCTGACAGAGATGGAGCTCTTCATCAGTGGTGGGGCAAAGAAGGACTTGGATTTGGAATCATGCTTGAATTTTGCAATCCAGGTGTATCTAGAGATGTCTGAGCACTAGAGATTTACAGTAAACAGTTGCATACAACATTATAATATCTGTATGCATAATACATAGACCAATATACATCAGGATTGTGCCAGGGAAAGAATCCACAGCCCTCGGTGTTTGTAAGGATGTCACGCATAGAAAAAAACACAGACCTGTAAGCAACCTCCATTCTCTTCTATACGCAGGCTGGTTTAGTTGGTGTATCTTCTACCAAATAGCTACTCTGATTTTGATAGGAAGCAGATATATGGCTGGGTATCTCATGTTTTCCATAGCGCTTGAAGAATGCGTAGTATGACCAATAAAGTAAAACCTTTTAACATCCTGTATTGTAACATCTGTGCACTGCAGCTTAGAAATTATTGTTCTGGTATTACTACCTAGTAAAATAGGCTCAATCTTTCAATGCTTATGTAACTCTCTTTTTGTCTGTACAAGAATTGTTTCAATCCTGTTTTTCTCTCAGTAGATTTTCTCAAAAGTTATTAATAAACAGTTATGATGAATAAGTTGCAGATTTTGCAGTGAATTCATTGGGTATTTTTTCTGTCTACAGTTGGCCTCTTTGGTTATGCAGTGATGTCTCTGATCTCTGATGAAAGAATTAATTTTAAGAGAGTGATAATAAATATGCTGTTGGTGAAGTCTTTTGGACAAATGTAAATTTTTGCTAAAATTAGAAGACATCCAGCCTAGCATTTCCGTGGTTATCCAAATACTGACATACGACGACATCACAAAGAGTGAGTCAAGCTGATTCATGGATCAGGATTTTTGATAGTCAACCAACACTATTATTTAGATAATTATGTCTGTACAGGATGCTATGGCACTTCTATCCTACATATAGTGCCACCTACCCAGACAGCTTCTTTTTGTTACTAAAATACACCTTTCCTGCCTTTAAACATTATGACCACTGTGGGAATTTCTCTTATTACTGAGCCACATGGTGATTTGCTGAAAGTGACAGGGCTCAACTTGTGTGAATTAATGCTGAACTGGAAGCACAGAGTAGACTAGCCGTGGCTTCTTGTCTGACTGCTGGAAGAATCAAAGTTTTGGCAGCAGGGCTGGAATTGAGAGGAGCAACTAAAAAGAAGGGGAAGTGAGAACATCCCAAGCGTTTCTAATTGTCATCTTCTTGTGTTAGTGACCAAATACTGTGAGATCACTGATTGTCCTTTCTCCTGTTTCAGCCTGCGTTTCTGGAGGTACCTCTGCACTGGGTGCCACCAAGACCTGCTAAGCTGGGGGGACGATCCAAGTCTCACTTTCTAGTTGGGAAGGGGGCCCCAGGGAGATGGCTGGGTATTGTGCTACCGTTTGGCTATTGCAGCTATCAGGAGGTAGGAGCATCATTTACTGCTGCACATGCTCTTGTGCACACCCCTCTTCTGGCCAGAGTCAGAAAGGGGAAAGGTCATTTCACAAAAATCAGCTGCTATGCACTTAACATCTTGTATTGTCATCACCAGCTGCATTAGTTCTTAGTTGTACTGGGGATCTGCTTTCCTTCCCAGCTGGAGACTGGGGAGTTTTGCTGTGCTCCTCAGCACTGAGACACTGTTTGTGCTGTCAATGGAGAGTCAACCCTGTATCTGGAGCACAGACATGCATCTGTCTCTGACCCTCTCACTGCAAATTTTCCAACAAACTCTGTCCCATGTTCAGATTTGGGGAGAAGTGGCCTTAATTGCCTGCTAGACATCTAATGCACTCCTTGCAAAAACTACTGTAGTCTATCTGAAAGGCTAAATAACAAGGCACAACGTGCTTGCTGTCAGGCTGGAGTGCTGTAGCCATGCTGGTGTTCATCTGAACCCTGCCAGCTCAAGGCTGCTCACTGTGTTCCTGCCACTGGAAGATTCCTCAGCATTCCTTCTTCCATCTCCCTTTTCTCCTCCCCATGCCAGAAGAGGCTCCTTGGCTTTTAGGTGGGGGCAGATCATGGCAGATGTGCGTTCTTCTTTGAGTCTTGCCCACTGTTTGGGTTAATTAATCCTGACATGTTGCAGTTGCTGTTATGGAAGAAATGTCAAGAGAAATTAGACCAACTGGTAGCATGAAAACAGTGGAAACCAGGACTGCACGGTACCTCACTTTCCTGGAGAAACTTGCTTTGCTTTCCTGATGAAGACAGCAGGGAACTGGACAGCTGTGAGCAGAAGAGTCTGACCTGTGTCACCCGCTCTTGGCACAGTCCTCTTGCACTGAGATCCACCAAGGGGACAGCGAGGAACTTCCCCAAACAGACCCAGCAGATCTAGCCAGCAGCAACTGGCGTGGCTGGGCTTTCGTGAGAGCCAGGACAGCCCTGGGATTCAGCTTGGCTTGGAGTCCCGGTTCCCTGAAGCGTAAGGCTGCGAGGAGCTCTGGGGCTTAGTTGAGCTCCTTGGGGAGGAGAGAAGCATTGCTGAGTTGCTTCTTTATATTCTTTTATTCTGTCTATGAGCACCTTCAGCTGCTGTTTCTCACCACTTCCTTCAGCTTTTTATCTGTTAACTTGGATGATTTCATACACTAATCAATTTTGCTGGACTTATCAGTAGCTTTCATGCCTTTATTTTTCTTAAAGCAAACAACCTTCGTATTTTATTGTTCCACTAGACCATCGCATTTGAGGTCTTTCCTTTCTGCAGTGATCTGATTTAAAAAAATGAGAAGCTGGTGTAATAATACACAGTGCAGCTGCACAATGCGGATGCATTGTAAATACATATTTCCCCCTATATGAACATCTCTTCCTCTGTGCACTCCTGTGGGACATGTAGCTTGTAAGTCTGCAGATGCCACAAGCTTGGAATAGAATTGCACTTATGGAGAACAGACTTAGACACTTAGATATTGCCCAAAGTTCAGGAGTGTATTTTGTGCTATGCGTCTTGGGGATGCAAACAAGTAAAATTTCACGTTTGTTTGATGCATTGGCAATAAAGTCTCTTTGTTCTGCCACAGACAGGCACCTACTTGCCAAAGTGATGTTACTCATGGGCTATGCGACTGTTCTCCATAGTCACAGCTCTTGAAGCTCCCCCAGCAAGAAAATGAATGGAAGTCAGGATCCAGGTAGCAGTGATGCCTATGAGGTCCGGGTCTCCTTCTATAAATTATTTGGAAACTCATCACCCCGAGGTGCCAAGGTGGAAATGCAACTCTGCTGATGTCTCTCTGTAAACATCAGGTCACTAGCTGAGCTGGGACTGCATTCTGCTGCTTTATGTGGGAGAGGTGCACACACTAGGACTGCCACTAAGCATAGCTGCTTTGCTGTTTTTTTGCACAAATCAGGTGTGTTTCACTGACAAAAACTGCCCGTGACTTAGAAAGGGGCTGTGCTAAAGCTGCTAGTTTAAAATATTTTCATGCAAGTGCAGTCAGAACCCTGTGGTACTCTCAAATTGGTCTCTGTCTTGTGTATCAGAGGATTTTCCATCCAAGCGAGATGCAGAAATCCTGGGAGCTCTGGAACCCTTCTGTGCACTCAGACCTATCTGAGGGCTTCTCAGCCATGTCAGCAAGATAGACTGCTTCAGGGCTGAAGGAATGAGGCTAGACCAGGACTTTAAGGAGGAGCTGCCATTGGAAGACCATTGGAAGCATTCATTTTCTGATTGTCCTGCATGTCTACAAGTCTGTGTCCTACAAGTCTTCTGCCTCCTTGAGCACAGCAGTAGCCAGCCTAGCTCAATGATTTGGCTTACGTGAAGCAGGGAACGGGGTCATTGTCCCATACTTTGCATCCCTTGGTCTAGCCTACTTGGCACAGGAGCTGAGCGCTGCACCTGATGGAAGCCCTCCTCCTTCCCTTTGCTGCTGTTGGGTTGGGCACAGCAGGTCACTGCCACAAGTGGTGTGGGCTGTGTTGGCATACAGACAGGTTTTGGTCTGGGGGTGATATCGGCTGCATTTATCCCAAGCCTCCACAGGTGAGTGGAGGTGGCTGTAGTGATGGAAAAGACATCTGCTCCAGCTTGCTGGCACTGCTGCCTTGTTGGAAGTTGCCAGTCCTGACCAATCTACTGGGAAGATGTGTGAGTTTCTTTCCCTCATCCAGGTTTTGCAAACTCCTCATGATTAGTTCATATCAACCATTTTGATGGATTCAACTAATCTTTTTTTTCCATGACTTGGATTTGGGAAGACTCCTGTGAACTGGTCTCCCAGCAGTGCTGTGCAAGCTCTCTACCCTTGCAAAGGCAGCGAGAGAAAGCTAAGAACTATCTGCTCTTTTACTGGCATGGCTGAATCTGAGAGAAGGCACATGTCCATCACCTGAGACCTTTCTCACTCATGGCCCTGCCCTGGGTTGGTTAAAGCAGCAAAATCTCCTCCCTGAGCTTGCTCATGTCAGTATAAAAGTGACTTACATCTGCTTTTTAATTCATAATTTCCTTATAGACTTAACTTGGATCATCATAAGCTGTTTCCAATCCTATAGAATGAGAAGGCAGACGTCTTTCAACTAAATGCATGCAGCACCAGCACAATTTTATGGGTGGGCAGGCTTCAAGCAACGTGACTGAAGGCATGAAGATATTCACAGCCATTAAAGTCAAAATAAATACAGTGCAGATGGCCTAATAAATTCAAACAGTGAATGCTATACCAGGAACTTTGTCCATAAGTAAAGAAAGACAAAGTTCATCCAAAGAAAAAAATAAGTACATTCACTCTGCATTATTCACCCAACCACAGCTCCTCCTCAGGGAGACCAAGCTGGTACTGGCTGGAGCGGGGGAGGGCAAAGCAAAAGGTGCAACAAAAATGGCAACAAAACCCAAGCATTTTTCCATGTTTCACCTATTGGTGCTAAAATATTAAACGCCTTTGCCCAGGGTGGGAGGATGTGGAGCCCTCAGGCAGGAACAGCAGCACACAGAGATACCCCTGAGACTTTCCACATTGGCTCTGAAAGATACTCCAAGGATTTATTTTTTTTTGCTGTTGTACTGCGGGACCTCCTCAAAGGAAGGAGAGAAACCACCCCCTTGTTCACTATGGGACTGCAAGGTACTAAGAATGGAAAGACTAGCACCTGACTGGGTAGGGAAGGAAGACCTACTGATGGTTCTGTCCCTATACTGATGCTCTGAAATAAACCTCTATAAGTAAGCTATCATTAGTGTCTCAACAAATTACAATAATATTTGGGGACCAGTTCCTCAGGGCACTTTGGTAAACCTGAAGCTTATTAGGCATCTTCCAGAAAGTCAGGAGAGTCTTTGCACATTTACTTCAATGTTATTAATTTAAAAGGGTTAGCCGATTAGGGAGAGTCCACTAACTTGTAAAACTTTACTTATTTACACTCTTTCTTGGAGAGGGATTTTCTAGAAGCGTGATGATGATAAGCTTAGGCATTACAAATCCTCTTGCTGCTTTTGTCAACAGGCAGCCTGAGTGCATTAATCAGAGACGCATGCTTCCCAGCAGTGGCTTTGCTCCAGTTCCCTGCCACTGGGCACAGCCCTGTGAGGCACTGGCTTCCCAAAAAGTCATGAGGAGCTCTGCACACTGGCATTAGCCCTTCCCAGGGCTGGAAACCCCATGTGAAAGGCAGCAACAAATGGGGGTGTTTCTCATTACTCCGCTTTGTAGGCAACAGACAAGACGAGGCTGTCTTTGCCTCAAAAGCAAAGCACTCTCCCTAAAGCATACACTTCAGCTCAGGGCAATTTTCTTGCACCACACACATCTCTACGGCATGAAGCTTCAGCAGGGCAAGATACAGGGCACGCTTGGGCTTCAAAGCATGCTCTGAATCACTTTCCAGTCAATCGAAAAATTGCAGTTCAAATTACTCCTGCAGGGAAGGGAAATGGAGCACAGGGTGAGGAGGACGGGGAATGTTGTGACCTTCAGGCCCTCAAGACTGTCTCAGTCACCTTGAAGGGTGACTCAAATGCTCCTTTTTAATCTGAGAGCCTCCAAGTGATTTTGGTCCAAGCCAGTTATGCAGCTCTGTGTTATTCACATGGCAATAGTGGCAGGTAAATGCTGCTGATGTGCTACTCCAGGGAGGTGATGGTACACATTAATGGTATGAGGAACTTGGTGCAATTTCTGCTCCACCTGAGCCCGGGCTATTATTTATCCCTGTGTCACTGCAGCAAGTGAGGTTTAGCTAATAAGAGTTTCTCATTCCTGGTAGTTACTGAGTTTTTGCTCTGGGCACTTGGTGAATCCTCATCTCCCTGGTGTGGACATAATGTTGCTGCATGAAGTGTGAAGTCTGAGTCCACCCATCAGACTGGGACAAGTCCTTCCTCCATCATAGATTCACTGAGATGGTACTAGGGAAGATAAACCCATCCACTAGCAGGTTTGGGCAAGAAAGTCGCTGTCTCAGACAGTGAGAAATAAGGGTAGCATCCTGCTGACAGAACAGGCAGATATTAGAGACACAGAGTTTGACACAGGTTGTGTAGAAGTGAGTTATTACTCCTTTTGACCCTTTGTCCATTGTCTGCCTGTCTGGCTACTCAAACTTCTCTATGAGTTATTCAGAGTGTTATTCTGTGAACTGACATTTACCTTCTTTGAAAGCTGCAAGGAGAGGATAACCCATTGCCTTCTTATATGGAAAATGCCAATAATGAAATTGGATGTAGTCGGTTGTCCCTTCACTGTGAGCTCCATGGTTTCACAAATGCATTGTGAGCATGTTAGTAGCCTTTGCTGCCTTGAGGGGTTTGGTTCTTGAAGCAAATTGGTTTCCTCTCTTAGTCAACACAAAAGCGAAGTTTTTCAGCTCTGACTGTTCTACAGGTGCCTGTGCAAGATTTAATGTGTGTTAATGTGCATGTAAGGATGTTGCTAGGAAACTTGTGAGAGCTAAATGAGGAAGTGCTGTTAATAGAGGCAAGCAACAGGGCCTCAAAAGTCTTCCTTTGCAGTCTTACTGATGGTCATTATTACATAAACAGGCCCAACTGTGGGGGTTGGGTCATCCCAACCAAAATGATTCTGTGATTCTATCCCCTGGTGTCAGTGGACGTGCTTAAATAGCAGCAAAAAAGGCTTGGCTCTTGTGGTGGTATTTTGCTGTTTTTCTATTCTGATAAACTTCACTGCACCACCTGCTTTTGGAAAGGGTAGGTAAGTGGTTTTTTTCTTTGGATTAGTTGATGGGGACTCTGCTCTGCCTTATTTCACTGTACCTATTTGGCACTTGCTGGTGACCAGTCTGGACAAGCCTGTTGCCAATCTGTCTGAGACCTGCGTTGAGGCTGTGCTTTCCCAGTCAGCCTGAAAATGTTTTGTGGTGTCTAGAGCACAGAGGGAGGTGATTTTTTTGCCACTACCTTTGTCTGTCTCCAGTAGGCCTCTTAGAGTTTAATTCAGCTAAAAGTTGGTCTTGAATGAGAGATTCTCCTCACTTCTTTGTGGTGTAAGAGGCCTATAGAGCCCAAGGGATGTGAGGTTAGAAGAGACTGCTAAAATCTTAATGTGGAAGAGGCCAGGAAACTTTTGGCTTGGGTTGTCTGTGGGTAGGTACACTTAATATGTGATCTTCCCAAGTTAACTGCTCTTGCCTTCTCCTAAAGGCATATTATTTCTGAAACTAGTGTTGCTTTTCCTGCCATTGCTGACCCCAAGAAGCAACCCTTTTTGCTTCTTGCAAAGTATTAAGAGAGTGCTGAGCTTGCCCTCTTTTAGAGACACATAAAATTATGTATGTTATGTACTTTCTGACTGCTGTAAATCCTGGCTTGCTCCCAGCTGAAGCTGTGACATTCTGCTACTTGAGCTTCTTTTTGAACTTATTCAGTATATAATGATTCCCTTCATTTCACTAACAAACAAGAGCCAATCAACCGAGCAAATTAACTAGACTCCATCAGAAAAGGGATTCTTTGGGTATAACCATTTGTTTTCTCAGCTCAGAGTGACCTGCAGGTGCCTACTCTCAGCTGGAGAGGAAAAGTCCTTGCTGTGGTGTGATGTGTGGATGAGAGCAAGTTGTGTGCCAGGTAAGCTCTTTCAGAATGAGTTGGGGATGGAGTTATTCTTCATGTATCCTGAAGTATAACTCCTTTATACAGCTCATCCTAAAGGAGCCCTGATAACTTTTTAGCCTTTCGCATGCCAACTGCTATTGCAAAAATACCCGCTGGAATAATTTAGTGAGTTAAAAATGTTTATTGGAAGAACAATCTCCTCCTGAGTCCCTAGTGTTCAGATCCAGAGACTTTTTTTTTTTTTAATCTTGAAGGCTTTGCGTGCCTAAAAGTTTGTCTGATTTTTTTTTCCATCTCTTGGCTGATCTAATAAAAATTAAATCCTTTCCCTACAAACCATCTCAGCTACAGCCTAAAGCCTTCACAACTGCAACAATACTACTACTGTGAACAAAGTTGCCTCCACTTCAATGAATCCAACTGTGCAGAACTCAAAGGGAATTAGCTGTGCCACCATTTAAAAATTACCCAAATGCATTTCTATGCACAAAAAGCCATAGCATTAAAATCTTGACTCTTTTCAGGGCATGTGTCCTCTTTGTGTGGCTGGGAATTGCCCTTTCCTAATAGCATGAAGCTCTCATTTCTATCCCTTCATGACCATTAGGCATTAAAGATGAGAGGGTTTTTGTTGGACACGGTTTTTATGCCTAGAAAAGCATCACTTGCCAAAGGCTGAATCTGAATCTTGTCTATCCTGAATGGGGATAGTTTGGGGAGAAATGCCTTTGAAACTGTTGAGCTATTTGTAACACTAGAATACATCTCGGTGAAGATGGATTAATGGGTAGAGTACAGCTGAGCTGGTGAAAGGTATGTGATTAATTCAGTTTTGACAGGACTGTATAATTTATAGCTTGGATCACACCTCCAATTAGGCATATCACATTCTTTATTTCTGCAGCTGTAGAATCTAGGAATACCATACCTGAATGTCAGCTGTAGTGTGCTTGGTGCTGTACAAATAGAAATAAAGATACAATGTGAGAGAGAGTGTGTGCACCTGAGAAATATTGAGACTATTTTGGAAGACAGTGATGCTCACTAGTGAAGTATGAGACCATTGAAACTTTCATGCTTAATGAACTGATTATTTCCATATATGTCCCAGTTTCTGTCTTTGCAGGTACTCCCTCATGGAGGTCAAGTTTGGTTCCAAGGAGAAATAAGCTGAGGAAGGCTATTTAAGGGGCCAGGGAAAAGACTGCAAAGGTGGATGTCTGGTGATGCTGTAGATGGTGTGGGTTTTGGATGCCATGACCACCAGAGGTTGAAATTTTACTCATGAGGGATGTGTGGGTTCCTGCTTTCTGGTGGGCTGGAACTGTGATACAGGGCTGGAGAAAAAGAAAGGGAGTTTATCCCTGAAAGAAGTGGTGTCTCCCAAGCAGAAACAGCTCACTCTGCCTCGTAATGGGCATGACCAAGGAGGCAATGAGGAAAGCTATCTAGGCTGGAGCTCCCAGTTCCTGTAAGGGCATTAGCTGCCCTTGCTATGGACCCATCTCTGAACATCAAGCAGCCTGGGGAAAGCAGGCTTAAACTGAACTGCTGCCCCCTTACACTGGGGGAAGGACCTCCTGCCAGGTGATTGTGAAGTGGATGTTGGTCAAAACCCCTCCTTGCTGTTGCTGCACTGAAGACCTTGCTGTTACACCGCTATCTGTAGGACTTGCAAGGCTGTTGTAGGAGTTCTGCTGTGCACCTCCACATCACACCTTGAGGCTACTGTTATTTGCACAGCTTGTGCTCCCCTTGCTAGTGATTTAGGAAGTGTCGCTGCATAAATTAGTACGCAGGGAAATAACTTGGCATCTCTGCCATGTGTCTGTTTTCCTGTAGTCTTCCCCAGTATTTCAGACTGGATCGGTAATGAGCAGATATCTATATTTGTGTGGAAGTGAGATGCCAGCTCCTTAAGGATTCATTTATTGGGCTGCAGGCCAAGGCATATTCTGTCCCTTAATTGCATGTTACATGCTGCTTTTAGTTAATCCAACAGGAAAGGTTTTAAATTTTCAATCCAACAACACGAATGCATCATTGCACAGTCCTCTGGTTTTCTTACTAGCAACATGTGAGTAACAAGGAATGGGGCTAGAAAGAAAGAATCACCAGTGTTCATCTGAGAAGGATCAAGATCTGCTCTGTGGATCTGCGCTCCTTCTGGTATAGATAAGTACTGTGCTCTTGTCTTTTCACAACATCAAGATCCATTTTATGAGACGCGTCTGAAAAATCCGGTTTGTAGCTGCTGCCTTTGCCTTCCTAGAGAAAGACAGCTGCTTTTTTTCCTTTCAAGAGAAGGATTCATCCTTGGAGATGACACCTCCTGGAAACCATTACAGAACATAGTATCCCTGGTAACTGGAGCTGAAATTTCTATACTCAGAAGAAATCTGTGCCATATTAAACTGAGGCTTGAATGGGTGGGGGAGGATAAGTTGAGAAAAAAAAATGCTCTGAGCTGCTGAAGGTAGTATCAGGAGTCCATGCAAGGTGTCCCAAACTCTGTGGTACCTGCTTCATCTTTCAAACAGTGGTATGTCCAGGGAAGACATGTAGAACTCACCTGTCCTAAATATATTTTACATTGTTACCAGAGTAACACCAGAGTGATACCACTCTGAGAAAAACTGGGTTGGTTAGCATGCCCTGTATCAATATGAGCTTGATATTATTTCTCTACTGATCAAACTGGACTGAGATTAAGTACTGCTGTGGTGGTGTAGAGGCTTCGATTCACTACCACATGTGAAGACAAGGAGAAGTTGAGGGAGCTGGGTTGCTTCATCCTGGAGAAGAGCAGGGTCAGGGGAACAAACACCTGTCTCCCAATACGTACATCAAGAACATGGAGGCAGGCTCTTTACTGAGAATAATTGATCACCGGAACAGAGAGGTGGTGGAGTCTGTGTCCTTGGAGGTTTTGAAGAACTGACTGGTCAAAGCCCTAAGCAACCTAGTCTGAGTCAAAAGTTGAGCTTGCTGAAATTGTTAGTTTGCTAATTTTTGGTTTTGAATATTTTTTCCCTCAACTTACTTGCCTCACATGCAACATTCTTAATTTAAAGCTTTAAGAAAAACAAAACAAAACAAACAACTTTCAAACCCTTTCTGTGTTTGAGGAGCACTAGGATCAGAGTATCTCCACAAAAAGATGTAATGTGAAGAAAAACACTTTTGATAAAAATTCAGTTGAAAAACTTGGACCTATTCTATGCTCACTTTTTGATGTGTCAAGACAGAGTGAATAACACCGAGGGTGGTAACTAGCGCTTCTCAGAATTATTTCATATTCCAGTCGCACCCAAGAGCCCACTGGTAATGAAACACCCTCATAGCTTGGTTTAGCACATCCCTTTGAAGAAAATGCAGATGGAGAAAAAAGTGAATTTATTATTAAAGGCTTAATTTAGCTAAATTGAGTTGGATCTGTGCTACCAAACTGAAAGCTCCAGTTGGTTTCCTAGAAGTCTGATCCTCCATAGTTCTCCAGCTGGGTTTAAAGGACTAAATGTTCCCCCAGCAGAACATGCTCTCTCTGGCTGATCAACACCCAGATGCTACTGCCTCATATCTTTTTTGTGAGCCCCCTCTTTTTCAAAAGGACAGCCTCACTGGAGGTCACACACACTCCCTGCTCCTCATCCTGATACAGTATAGAGAAATGCAGGCACAGTGTGATAACAGAGAATGCTCTGGAGAAGAGAACAGGCATGGGGTGATGAGAAAAGAGGTGCAGGATACCACTGTATATCCTGGGTCTATAAACATCTCTCCAGTGATCAGATAAAGAAGTGTGAATATGAGAGCTGGGCAAAACTAGTATTAAAGCGAAAGAATGAAATCCAACATATGTGAAAGTTCTCCATCTAGATGCAGTGTGGGCTTATAGACCAAGGAAGGAGAAGTAAGATGTTCCTAGAAAATGAATAAACTTCTCTCCATATGGACCTTAGATGGAGGAGGAAGACTACATCAGCATTGTGCTCCTCTCTGTGAAGAGAAAGATGGGATGTTTGCCAGGAAGCATGTAAAAACAATTTCAACTCTATTATCACTCAGACATTTTCCACGTAATATTCTTTCTGTATTTTTTCCTCTAATAATTAGATTAGATCTAGGCAAATAATATTTATTTGATTAGGCTGTTAAGATTTCAGTTACACTGACAATAAATTCTTAGGTTTGCATATAAGGTCTGTTTCTGTATTGTCTGTAGCAAGAATAGGAGTACCACAGCAGCACTCAGCACGTGAGAGAAGAAAAGAAACAACCACCACCCTCCCCGGAAATGAAGAAACAATGATCATAAGAGGTAATAACTTCCTCAGGTTCAGCTTTGTGCCCTCTGGCATGAGATGGACTCCTACCCTCCCAAACTATGGTACTCCACAAGACCAAGCTTTTCGGGAGAAACCAGCAAGTGAGAGAGAGCACAGTCTGCTGCAGAATGCAAGTCCAATGGCACTGGGGAAATGGGTGAGATGCAGTTCTTCTCTAAGGGTTGGGGAAAGAGACATTTAAATTACTGCCTCTGCTAGTCATGTCCCAAACTCAGGACTCTACTTGCTGCATCTTTTTCCTTTCTCTTAATGTGAGAGGGACTCTGTTAAGATTCCTGGAGAGCTGATTTCTGCATGCAGTGGCTAAGCTTGCTCTTGGCTGTGCTGCAGTGACAGCTACAAAACCCAGAAATGCTTTTACCAATGTGACCTGTTCTGTCCCAGGCCATTTTGCTAAAATAAGCAAAAAGTAAGGCAACTGGTGTAGTGGGTTTTGCACTGCTGAGCAAGGCACCTTGCTGAGACTGCTGCTCTCATTTCTCATACTGTAACCGTATTGTTGTTCAAAGCATTCATTGCCATTCACCTTTAGGAGTTTAATTTGCATAATCATTTTTCTTGCACGGCTTCAGAATTGGCTGATCCGGACTCTCCACTTCAAAATATCTTAACTGTGCTTTTCAATATGCACACAATGCTGTGAGAGAGAACAAAACGATCTTGTTGTGTTACCATAGAGACATTCAGGGTCTAAGAAGAGTTCCTGCTTGAAATCGGACTGTTAAAGGGACAAGGGGCTGTTAAAATTTGATGGAGAGTTTAATCCTTGACCAAGCACTGGTATAAATCAGTGCCATCAGGGTGAAATGAACTGGCAGTCCCAATGTGGTGCTTTACAGACAGTGCTCTTCAGTCCAACTGGCCCAAAGGGTGGGAGGTGGAGGGAGAGGTGGGGAAAAGTCCAGGAAATTAACTTGAAGATGTTAAATCACTTTACTCTTTTTCTTCATTTTCCCATGTCTTTTGATTTGAGTGCTAATTAAGAGGCCTTCCTTGCACTTAGACAACTCAACTTTACTTTTTAAGCATAAATTTTTTAAGCAGCACTAAATGAAGGCAGGGGTGAGGGAAGGCACAGGGCTGACAACTCTGCCCTGGAGACTGAAGTCCTGTGTTTATAGATAAAGGCAAATAGTGGGACTATAGCTGCATTCCTGTGGTGACCTGGAGAAAACACGATTTGGACTGAGAGGACACTACCTTCTGTTGAGTTTTTAGTGTTGCTGCAGTAATTGCTAGCTATAATGGCACTTTTGTGCAATGAAGGGAGAAGAAAGACATTTTCTTTATACATAAAGAGAAGCAAAAATTGGTTGGGAGTAGATTCAGCATCAAAACCTTATGGCAGTTAGCATTGTCTTTGCTTGGACTAGTATCTGGGCTATCTCTGTATCAAAAGGGTGCTTACAAATCTGACTTGCCAAATTATTTAAAAGCCCTAATGTAAGAGTCCCCATGTTTGTTAATTGACATGGACCCTGGAATTATAATTCCCTAAATAGGCATTTGAAACGCCATTTGAGAAAATGTATTGAAAACACACCTTTTGTCACTGTGTGACTATGGTGGGAGATGCAAATCTGCCATGTGTTATATGTGGAGCTATTCCTTTCCTCCACCACAGTAGCTGCTGGTTCAGGCTCTTGGGACGTCCTGGCTCTGGAGTCTGGTGAGGGCAGAGTTTAATCCTTCCTGCTGTCTCTAAGTCAGCCCTGAAGATTTCTTCTAGCTTAAATCTTGGCCCTGATGGATACATCTGATGACTGTTTTGTTATGTAGTGTGCATGGTAAGGTCTCTAGAAAAAAAGATAGTTCTTTTCTCTTTGCTGTGACACAAACTGTTTCTGGTCCAGGCTAATGTGAATTACACACACCTTGCTTTGCCTTGAAAGCCATGGCATATTAAGGGAAACCAGTATGTTCAGCAGAGCTAAATTTGTGCACGTCCAAGATGCTATTAACTCCTCAGGCGCCATGTGCTCTTACAAATACCATGTGACCTGTGGCTAACACCAAGCAACAGCAGGCAATACTGTCAATAATAGCTTGGAAACTTGCATTCCTGTCAACAGTGATTTACAGGGAGGTTTAGACTCCTTCCAGAACAGGTGAAAGGAAGATCAGCTGGCATGGGCCCAGGGCAGCTTCCCAATAGCACAGCAAATGCTGCTACAAGAGGTGGTTTGAATCCGAAGAGAATGGGCAACTAGAAATGTTAACCCAGCAGGTTGTGTCAAAGTGCAAGCTTATGTTTTGTTCTTATATTATTTTATCCTTATGTTGCTTCAAAACAGAAGACTTCATTTGTTGCCACATGGCCTCCTAGGTTTTAGAGGAATCAATCACCCTCAGTTCTCTGTATTTGAGGTTCAACACCCTTGTCCCTCTGACAGGGCAATGAGTAATGGTTTTAAACTAAAGGAGGGGAGATCCAGGCTAGACAAGAGGAAGAAATTTTTTACAATGAGGGTGGTAAAATACTGGAACAAGTGATGGTGGTAGATGCCACATCCCTGGACTCACTCAAGGCCAGGCTGGATGAGGCTTTGAGCAACTTGATTTAGTTGAAGATGTCCCTGCTTATTGCAGGGTGGTTGGACTACATAACCTTTGAAGGTCCCTACCAACCCGTACTATTCTATGATCAAGTGAGACCCAGAAGATGCTGTGCACTTGTCCCATGAAAGCAGTGACAGACATGGGTGAGGTGCGTGGTCTCCAAAATTCAGTCAGTTTGGTGTGGTGGTAATAAGTAGCATCATGCTTTATAGGTGGGAAACCTTGCCAAAATTGACCTTTAGGCCAGTAATACTTAACCCTCCCCATCACTGCATGGGCCACCTGTCTCATCTATGGATACATTGCACTGTGGATATCAAAGATCTGAGCTCCCTCCTGCTTTAGTCCAACAGAGAAGCTTTGCTCAGCTGCAGAGTAATATAGACAATGTAGACAACTGTAGTTCCTGAGCCAAGCAACCCTCCTGGATTGGGAGCAGCCATGAGGGTGCTACAGAGATACCTGTATTGTTCTATGGGCTTGGCAGAGTTAGTGTTTGCTGAATGTGGAAGTCTCTGCCCTGTGCTCTCCAGACTACCCTATGTATCCCTGGGATTTTCCTCATTACCTGGGATATCTTTGGCCTTTCTAGATAACTTGCAAAACAACCTTTAATCCAGTAAGTTACTGATACAGGCACCATTAGTGATAGCAAGATTAAGAAAAGTGGCTGTATGTCCACTGGCACAAGCATTTTAGCTTCTTGTTTTCGTCTTTATTTGTTTTTATTCCTCATAGGAAAAAGCAAGTCAATGTCAGAAAAACAGTATGTATAGCTACTAGTTGCCAAAGAACATAAACCAGTTAAGAAATACAGAAAGCTGCAATATCTCTTATTAGACCAACAGAAGTTATAAGGAAAAAACAGATGAGTTTTCAGGCATGGAAGCCCTTCTGCAGGTCAATGTGCCCAAAAGTGTGTTGATATTTTGCATCAGCTGGTCTAGTGAAAGTTATTGCTTCTCTGTAGAAGTTATTGCACCTCACATATCTTTAGACCATCATAGCCAGAGCAACACTGCTACTAAACAAGATTCTTGAAGACTCATTTTGTATCACAACTGCAGTAGTATGTCCACATGAGCCCTAACTTTAGTGTATTTCTTCTCAGTTTTGTCATCTATTTATTTTCTGTCACAGCTGTGTGTAATATATTCTTTCAGCAGTTCTGGAAAAAAATGGAAGAGTGATTGATTTCCGTTTTCTGAGCTTTATGGGGTGTGCTACTTAGAAGACTTGTCATTACCACCATTTGTTGGTGTTTAGTGGAAGATTTAATTCACCTACTGTAATGATTTGGAGAAATCTGTCAATGTACAATTTAGAAGTTATTATGTAAATGGCAGTATTATGAAATGCTTTTATGTGGATGCAGCATCCACAGTTTGCTAACAGGGGTGGCAGCATGCATCTGATAGGGTACAACGGACAGTTGTTAACCACAGCAAGAACAGCGTATCCAAAGAAAAAATTTAGTTGAAACCTTGGGGGGGGGAAATTTGTTCAAAACATTTCTGTGTGGACTGAGTTTGGGGGAGTGGAGTGAGAAGGAGATGAAGGATTTCAAAATGTTTGATAAAAGCTTTGATTTTTTAGACGTAGACTGAAACACAGTGGGTCTCTGGGCAGGAGGAAGGGAGAGAGTAGAGGTTTCGTAGCTGAGGAGGTTTATTTTTACTGTGGGAGCCATCGGGGAAAACTCAGAAGACTTAAAAAAGATAGAAAGACCTGACGAGATTGTGGATTAGCTCAAAGCACACTGAGATGCTCCCAGACAGTCAGGAACTGGGGGCACAGAAATGCATTTATTCCCCATGCTACTAAGGAAAAGAGCACCTTGCATTACACTAAGCAAAGTTGTTATGTTTCAGGTGTCTGTGATGAAGAAACCAGACAAACCAGCATGTCCACTAGGGTGGAAAGGTCTAGAGGAAGCAGTGTGACAGCCCAGCATCTGGGTGCTTGTGCAGCTCAGTTGCACGGCTCCTTTCCCATGAAGCGGGGACAGGCAGAGAGAGGCATTCTTGAGGTGTGGGACAAAGTGACCTTGGAGAAAGAAACAGCACTGTGGCCTACTTCAGCCTGGAGAAGTTTGAAAATACGCCTAATCCACCCGGGTTTCCATGGACACATCCGCTCCTACCATCTGGCATTGAAGGAGTGTGGAAATTTGCCTGTTGTTTCAAGGCTGGTTTTGCTCAGATATTCCTGAGGTCTCCCTATGTGGCCGACATGCAAGCACGGGTCATTGCTGTGGCAGGGATGAGGTTGTCTGACTGGTGCATGGGTGCATGTTAGGGAATTTTCCTTAGGTTTCTCAATAAGCTAAGGCAGTCTATTCCTTAACAGAGTGCTTGCCCAAAAGCCTATATTGGCAATGCATTGGAGTCATGGTGCTTGTGTTGGACTGCACCTGACTCTAGACAGAGAGGGCAGATGAAAGCAAACTAGTAAATACCCACCTCTCCCAGACCTGAGGCTTCTGCTAATTCCAGTACGCAGGCTTTTGAAACCACAAACCTTCATACTTGGGGCAGAATTCCCACATAACCATTCCTGTGGCTAGGACAAAAAAAGAAATCTGGGATAGATGAGTTTACAGGAGTATTGCTGTTTCTTCTTCTGGTAAGTGACATCTGTTTTGCATACACAGATGTTCAGCAAAATAAATCTAAGGTTTTGTTTTATTTATTTATTTATTTATTTTTAATTGAAAAGGTACAGAGATAGTTAATTGGGTGTATCTCCAAAGGTCTGTCATATTTCTTCTGAGATGGGGTTTGCAGATTGAACTGTTTTCATCCTATTTCCTCTGTCAAAAAGAGATAACCAATTCCACAGACTGAAGTTATTAATGATCAACTGAGTAAATTTTATCCATCTCTTTATATTTTGGAAGGACACTTCACTGAAGCTGATTTTGATCAATTTGTAAGCAATGTCACCTTCAATAAATTCCTATCTGACAATAGATAACCCAGTAACAAGCTGGGAGACAGCAAAGGTGATGTAAGACTTGGCATTTATTGCAGCTCTTGAACCCAACTGCATCCCCACTGTTTTTTTGTGGTTTTTTTTTTTTCTTTTTTAGAGCCATATTAAGGGAAAGGGAAAAAAAAGCACCTGGAAAAAAGCCACCTTTTCAAATTTGATTCAGAAAGATGTTTTTCCCTGAGACATGAAAATTGCATTACTTATCATAATTCTTTCAAAAGAAAAAGCAGGTGGGAGTGGTTTGATTTTTTCTCTTTCTGTCCTTGCCCAGCCTAGCATGTAAAGTCCTGGCAAATACCTTGGCCATTCAGTTAAAGGATCCCATGTCTGTTCTTGTGCGCAATGCAACACAACTGAGTCCTGCAGTGGTCACCTGCCAGCATCTGATGCTTGGGATGTTGCAAACATATCTCCTCTGTCCATGACATGCTTTTCCACCAGTGTCTAGGAAGAGGTACAGACACATACTGGTGGGAAAAGAGACTGCTGGAACAGCAAATATATGTCTGCTCATAGCTCTAGCATCCAACCAGCTGGAGTGTGTTGCACTCACTGAATAAAACAGTTGGCAAAAGTCTAATATTTTGCAGAAGGCTCAAGGGCAACTCAAGTAGAAATTCAGAGTTTCAGGAACAATATCTCCTCGGCCATGTCCTTTCTGTACAATCTGCAAGCTATTTTTGGAAGTGGTGGTAAGGTGGAGAGGGAGCCAGGGTGAGAGGACTGACTGGTACATCTGAAGATTATTATTCCCTGTGGCTGCTCCATCCTTCTGGAGCGGGGCCACACATTGTTCTTGCAATTGCTGCAAGAAGCAGCTAAAGCCTCTTGCTGTGTCACTGTGTTATACAGATATGACATAGTATCCACTGTGGTGACCAGATTCTAAGGGTGATTAAAATGCTCCCTGCCCCTACCAGCTTGGGTCTGAAAGGAGTCATCTGGGTCCATTCTGGACAGAAATGCTTTCTCTGACCACCAGGCTCTTGATCCACGTCATGCTCGCTGCACTCTTTAGGAAGCCCATTAATTCAGCCACTGTACAGGGCAAACTGATCTTTGCTATTTACCTGCCAGCTGATGCACAGCAGGATGCAAGGAACAGTCCAAGGCGAGCTGAGATGGCATTTGCCAAATGCAGTGTGTCCTTATCCTAAAAAACACACTTATTTCCATAAGGTCAAGAGAGCTTCCAAGTCTTGGCAGATCAGGAAAGCAGTGCGGCAGTTCTTGGGAGAATATGTAATTTTTCTTGTTTTTACTTGGTTCTTCTTTGTACCTTTTAATCCCAGAAAGTTATAAGAAGGAGTAAGGGTAGTGGGAGGCCACTGTGCCCAATGTGGTGTCTACTGTCTGCCCTTGACTTTGGTGAAGGAGGTTATGTTTGGCAAGAAACATTCATGGGCTTTTGTTGTATTATAGTTAGGAGCACAGACATACCCATTCTATTCCTCATGGTGGTTACTACAGATACCCACAAGGATGACAGTCTCCTGGAGCTGCTGCTGATCAATAAGAACATCATGTTCCTCTACCTTTTGCTCAGGTCAGAGGTGTCAAACGCATTTTCACCAGGGGCCACATCAGCCTCATGGTTGCCTTCAAAAGGCCAAATGTAATTCAACATGCAGTCCTAAAATTACATTAGTCCCTTTGAAGGTAACTGCAAGGCTGATGTGGCCTCCAGTGAAAAATGAGTTTGACACCCCTGGTCCAGATAAAAAATACAGCAGGTCAGCTGAAGGGAAGAGGAGTGGTCTGAGAGAGCCCGAGGAAACTTTGGTTCCCATGTTGCTGGAGAATGAGGGAAACAGCTGGGCTATGACTCTCCCTTCAGTGCTCTTCTGAAGTGGCATGCTTCAGCTGCTTGAGCTTTTGCCAAGAGATGGCTCCTTAATGGAGCAAAACTATCTCTTAGCCTGCCTGCCCATGGCAGGGCTGCAGTGAAGGGTGTTTTGTGAGAGCACCAGACCTATGAGACCGTCCACAGTATCAGGTTTGATGCCTGAGGACACACAGCAGGCACCTGACAGGCCTGGAAAGAGACTGGGGCTACACCCCCTGAATCCACACATGGTGCCTTTCCCTCCATTGTACTACCTCTCACTGAATGAAATCCCAGCCCATGTGGGAGTCAGCAGGAGTTTTGCCGCCTGATAGTTCAGATCAGCCATTGCTCCTCATAAATAGAGTTAGTGTTAGTGTTGTGTGTGGTTATGCTTTTTTTAATTATTTATTTTATTTTATTTTTTTTTACCAAGAGCCAAGAAAATCAATAAACCTGAACTGCTGGGGTGACATTATTACCTAGTCCTTTGCTGGAAGGATGCCAAAGCTTGATGCTGGGGAAGACAGAGCTTAACCTAAACTAGTCAGATGGTAGCCAGTTTTCCACTTACTGTTTCCACAGGCACCAACTCTTTTCCTGTTGCTCAGTTGCTTCTGCTCTGCTACCCTGGACACTTTTCCTTGTCTTTCTCACTCCCAGGTGCTACTCCCTTCTTTTTAGTGGAGTACAGACACATAAAGGGTCAATGCAGCTTTTGAGGCAACTGAAGAGGCAGAAATCTGATGGATGCTGGACCTGGGGATGCTCAAAGGGTGTCTGGCTGAGAAGAAGGTAGGGAGAAGCTTCATAAAGTGTATTATTGGCTTCCTGCAGGATGCCAAGGTTGCATGGCTATGCTTCAGTGGGGAGGGAACTTTGGGTAGGGGAATGAAGCAATCGTATGTTTTACAAAATTGTTAGAGGATTTTTCCTAACCAAACTGCTTATTTGCACAAAGCAAAATGAATGTGGTCAGACTTGGGCAGGGAGCTGGGCATGTGGAAGGAGGTGATTTGCATGAGATCTCTGCTTTGATCCTTTCCCCGGATGACCACTCTCAATTTGTAAAGGGCTCTTTTGCTCCATTCCCACCATTTACATGCACACTTGATGTCTAGTGTGCTGGATTTTGATTGGTAGATTTTTCTGTTTAGCCTTAAGGAGTGCAATTCCTTAAGCTCATGGCCCTAAATGACACAACTTATTGGTGATTCTTTGTGCTGTGTAGTATTGTGGGGCCCCAACTCCAAGAACTGCCTTACTACCTTCTGAGATATCTTGGTCTCATTTTTGGGGATGCTGAACACACGTCTCTCACTTTCTTGAATAGCATAGTTAGGGTGACCCATACCTTTGAACAACAAACCGGCAATGTTTATATCCTGTGCTGCAGCAGTGCCTGCCCCTATGCAGCCTGTCCCAAATAATTTGCTGTGTGCTACCACCCTCTGCTTCCATGTAACTGTAGTCAGGTCCTGAACAGAAAAAGCCCCCACATGGCCGCGATGATACGGAGAAGCTGTGGGGGTGCGATCTGCAGCCTGTGCCGGACCACGACTCCTCACCCTGGCCCTTGTAGCATCCCTACAGATGCAGCGGCACCGGGTTGGAGGGAGGGAGCGGGGCGGGGAACCCCCAATTTGTGGGTGGCCCGCGCAGAGAAGGAAGGTGGTGGGATGTGCCACTGTATGCTGGGACGGGACGCGCGGTACCCTGCGGTGGAGGGGTGTGGGGGGGGTGACAACCGCAGCCCGGCGGGTTGCGGGGGCGGCTCGGGGCCGCCAGGCTGCGCTCTCGGGCCGGCCGCCGCGCCTGCCGCCCTCCCCGGGCTACCGGGGCTTGGGGCACGGCGGAGCCTCGCCGGGAGCGGGCGGTCCCGGGACGGCGGCGGCGGCACCAACACCGGCGGCACCTGCGGCTGCGGGGGAAAGGCAGGGCTCGGTGGGCCCGCTCTGCACCCCTCGCCCGGCCCGGCATGACGCGGCGGCGCCCCGGCGGCGGCGGGAGGTGGGTACCGGTAGCCCTGGCCGTTCTCCTGGCCCTGCGAGGTGAGTGCTGCACGGGTGGAGCGGGGCGCGGTAGCCACGGACGGGGCATCGCCTTGGGGTCGGCGCCGGGGATGGGGCGGGCGGATTCCCCGCCCGCCCCATCCCCGGCGCCGACCCCAAGGCGATGCCCCGTCCGCCGTGCTGGTGCGGAAGTTTTGGTTGCGGTCCCACCGGTAATGCTTGGAAATGCGGCGGCGGGTGAGCGGTTTTGCAGACAGGCGTGGGGAAGGAGCGCTGTGCTCCACTCGTCTCCTTTTGCTGCCTCCCCTGCACCATCCTTCTCTTCTTTTATTATTATTTTTTTTTTTTACGGTGCTGTAAAACTTGCTTGAAACTGGGCTTCATGTCATGCCTAGTTGTCTGGGCCTAGCCCATTGATAAGCTCACCTGGGTGGAAAACTCTGGTCCGTCCTTCAGGCCCTGAGGCAGCAGGGAACTTTCTGCAGAGATGGTGACAGGCTGCCCAGAGTCCTCTGTGTCCCCCGGGGGTCCTCCTCAGGCCTTCTCTTCCCAGATGCATGGCAGGTTCCTTCAGCTCTAAGTGCCTGTCCCTGGGCATGTGGAGAGACACAAATGACTCCATCACCTCCCACTCCCAGAAGCCCTCCTGAAATAAGGTATGTGCCCCAGTCCTCTGTGTGGAGAGGAAAGGAATTGTGTGTGACAGATGCTACTCACATCTCTTATTGCGTTGCTGGAGAGTACCGGGAGATGCTGTGACAAGGGCAACAGAAGAAACTACAAAGTGCAGAATGTTCAGTCTCATCTGTTGATCAGGTGATGATGCCTTCTTTCAAGTAATGCCAAACTTTAGAGCAGGCCTGTTCAGTTGTGTCTTACAGAGCTCTATGAGGTAATTTTCTTAGAGTCTGCTCATTTATGCAGAGGTCCACTGAGTGGTTTTGTGGAGGTCTGCTAAACAGTGAGCAGTGCACATGTCTGCTGAGCCAGCTGGGTGCTGCTGCTGGCCACCTTTGCATCTGGGAAACCTGCTGCAAGTGATCCCTGAGAGAGCAGGAGGACAATAAGAAATGATGGGCTCTCCCACAAGAATACCAGAGGCATCTCAGCAAGGTCTGGACAAAACTTCCTCACAGTCTGGATCTGGATGGAGTCTGCTGCTTGAGTAGCTGTGCCTGGCTCTTACTGCCCTGCCAGGTGCAGGAGGCCAGTCCTCCCTGCCCTCTGAGAAACAAGTTTTATGATAGACAAGATGAACTTTTCACAAATGCCTTAGCCCCAAAAGCACCCTGAGCTGCATCCTCAGGAAACATTTGGGAGTCTGAGTTGTATACATTAACTGGAAATTGCACCTGCTGATGAATTATGGGGAAAAAAGAGTTCTTAGCATTTATTTGAAAGAAATAACTTCAGCTGTTTCAAGTGTCACGCTATTTGTTTACTTTTTGTACTTCTCCCTGTTTGGAAAGTGAGTTCAATGACTTTGAGGTTCTCAATGCCACAGTTTTTTGTCTGCAGACATTGCGAAGGTGTAACTGGCTAGAAAGTTACTGTGTCTACTGCAGTTAGAGGCATATAAGTGGCAAAGCATTTCTGTTGATGTGATATCCCTGCAAAACCATCAGTAACCACATTTAAGGTTAAAATTAAAGGGATGTTTAATTATGTCTTTAGGCAAAAAGACTGACTCAATATTTAATTTTCTTTTTTTTTTTTTTTGGTTAGAGGGCATGTGGGGACAATGACAATGGAGTCAACCAGGCACAGAAACACACCTTTCCATGAAATGTTTACCTGCAATAGTGTAAGGTTTTTTCTCACACTTTCCTTCAAAGTTTAAAAATTACCTGAATGAACCACTTGTGTCTCAAACTTTTTGGTTTTTTTTGGTCTTAGGAAAAGTCTTTAGAAGATGGTGGTAGACAAAAATAACTGTGGTACGGAGTTACTTCTGTGTTACACAGTATGGTAATATTTCTGGTGGTTCTTGAATTCAAAAATAAAATCCTAATAAAGCATAAGGAACAGACATACTCAGGAAAGCCGAAATAAAATTAAAAGAGTTTTTTCTAACCAACATTTTCAAAAGATCAGTAATAGTAATTCTGCTCTGAGTTGCTATGTCTGGTTAGGAAGAATGAGTTTTTCTTTTTGAGGCTTTAGGTTGGTTTAGAGGATAGAGAAGAAAAATGACAGAGTCCTGTGCAAAGTGATACCTAAATGAAAGGTGAAAGATTTTAAAGTTAAAGGATCAGAAACTGTAATGATATATAATCAGAAGAAATACTTGATGCCAAACAAATGAAAAGTGATGGGGAAAAAAAAGGATCCTGGAGGTCATTTTGTCATTCTCACAGTTTATGCCTGTATAAAATACAGGCAGATTTTGTAGTGAAATGTCAGTCAAACATTATAGTCCCATTTTCTTACATTGTTTTACAATTTGGAGGACAACAGTAATTCTTTTTAACCAGAGCTAGATGACTGCTTTCTTTGGGCCTATAATACCCATGTTTAATTCTCCTGGGGCAGGGGGCAACATCTATGTTTTCCCTCTGAAGCATTGAGTAGTAACTTATGCAGAAATAATATTTTTTCAGGCTCCCTAGAGAATTTTAGGGAAAGATAGGAGGGAATTCTGTTTAGAGCTTTGAAACCAAACCTGTGATTGCAAATCAATCCTGCTACCAGGCAGAAATAGCATACTGCAAGTTGTCAAATGTGTTAGAAATCGCACATTGGGTACAGCTGAACTGCAGAACCAACCTTTTTTTCTTTTTAACTGCATGGTGTTTGGATCCTGTGACAGAGTATAGCAACAGGTGAGATGTTGGCATGTTACGGTCTGTTGCAGCTGGATCTTGCAAGATCAGGGTGGGGGTGTGTGATGTGTGTGTGTGCCTGGCATTAATGCATCAATGCAACGGCTGGCCTGCAATTTCCAGCCAACACAGATTGGTCTTATAGTCCTCACCTGAATTCACCCTCCTGCCAGTCTGAGGTTATCACAGATGAAACTGAATGTTTTGGCCTTGCAGCACCCTTGTGCTAGCCCTCACCTCCTTCCCAGCCTTGTACCAGGTTACCAGCCCTCACAAGAGAGGACTGTGGCAGTCTCTTGCTCTTCCATGCTTATGCATTTGGTTTTGGAACAGATTGCTATTTGTGTCAAGCTGTGTGGTTTTGTGACATGTAGATAAATCATTTTGCTCATGACCTGACCTTCGTTCCCAGTGGTAGGCACAGATGCATTAACTGCTTGTGTCTCTGAAGTGGGCATCCTTCCCTTATTTTGGAAACTGATTCTTTATCTGTGTTTCTTCAATCTTGCCTAAAACACAATTTTCTTTCATAAGATTCCCTTCTCCAAAAGATCTCAAAGTGCGTTGAGAACAGCTATATTTAGCTGCTCGGTAGTGATATGGATATGCAAAGTATGGTACAAACAACTCACTAAGGAACTCGGAAAACATTTTTCCTGCCCCTATTTGGGAGATGAGCTTTTATTATTATACCAACAGTACAGATGGAGAAAGTGATGCTCAGAGAGGCTTCGTGACCCACTGAAGGTCAGCAGATGCTGATAGCAGTCCTGAATGTCTTGCTTCAAACTGTAACCACAGGAAAAGGCTTAAATTTATGCAGCAGGTTAAGCAATACTGTAATGGTGCTCTTTAGGGATGTTCACTACTAAATTGTGGTGAGTCATCTATATTTAGCAGGATGCCACTATCGTTGTGCTTTTTAAGTAAAGTGCTTTTAACACAGTTTATTTCAAGGAGAAGTGCATGCACTGAAAATCTGTCCTTTGTAGTTTTCTCCTTGTGGAGCATTAATGGTGCCTTCCCTTTTGTAAATGTTCAGAGAGAAATTTAGCTCCTGGTTGTTTAACAGACAATAGTGTAACAAAGACAGTTCCCTGGTTAATACCACCTTGTGTTTGCACAGTCATTTAGGAACATTAATTGAGAGTCTCCAAACTTACTTTGTGAGGGCAGTCTCTTTGATTTATAGCATGGGAACTGAAGCGTACGGGGATGGAATTACTTGCTTGCTGTCAGGCTAGACATCTCCTCAGCCTCTCCTTTAGAGAAGTCACAATAACAGGGCTCCTGGTCACATACCACCCCACTTTTTTTCTCACAAATGTTTCATGTCTTATGCACATTACTATTAAGTATGCACAGTGAACTGTCGTGGGTTTAGTTTTCCTTATACATTTTAAACTCTTTGGTTTTGGAGCTCACTTGTGTCCATTCGGACTTCTGCCTTTTTTTTTCATTGCTTGGGCTGGGCTAAAGGCAAATGACCTCTTTCATCAGAACTGAGGAATTTTACTTCATTCTGAACGGAAATAGTAGTTAAATGCTTTGATGGCTTTGAAAGGAAATTTTTGAGAGAAATTCCATCTTAGGAAAACCAATATTGTGTTCCTTTGTGGAATTGTATTATTATAACACAAAAAGCTGCCCTAAATAAAAAGATATTTTGATACCAAAAGTAAAAATACTTTTCGTCCTAAAGATGCTTAAGTTGGATGTTTCTGTATTTCTGACAATTTCCCCCCATTTTTCTTCTAAAACACAGTTACGATTTTACAAAACATCCCACTTTTGACAGGGTTTGGTTTAGCGGGCCTCAGTGGTTGCTGGTTTTTATTTCTATGTTGTTTAAAAACAACTGATAAAAACCAACTTGCTGCAATTGGTGACATCTGTGTGCCGTCTCAGTGCACTATATTTACCACTTCGACACGTATGCAAACGCCATGTACGTGCACGAGGTATTGCTTGTGTATTTTCATTGTTCATGCTGTAGAACAGTTTGCACCAAAAGAAACACAATATGACGTATGAAATAAGACAAGTTTCTTTTTAAGAAATACAGCCCACTTGTTAATCTTTGTTTACCCTTCTGGAGCAGTTGCTGGAAAAGTCAGAACAGGACTAGCAGATCAAGTTCAGACTCCTATTACTTCTGCATGTGCAGAGGCACATCTCTCCTTCTGGCAGCACAGCAGTACTTGTGCATTTGCATATCTGCATGAAGTTAATTTCAAGTGCTATTTTGACATTAGGTTAATCAGATCTCTTACTTAAGGATAAACACTTGAGCATTTTTTTTCCTTGCATTCTCACAAGTCAACAGCTACAAGAACATGAGCTAGATTGTGAACTCTACTTGGTTACATCTGGGCTTTGGTTTTATTAAAAATGGCAAAGCCAGGAATGTCATTTTTGGGGGGACACAATACACTGTTTATGATGCATGGTGCATTTCTGCAGATGCCTGTCTAAGCAGTGCTAGGTCAGGTCAGACTGATGGTCTGTGGTGACGTGGCCATCGCTGGATGTTTCAACGGTGGGGTGCTGAAACCCCACAGTGAGCAATTGGTACCAAACATTTGGCAAAGAGGAGTCTGGTCCCATGCCAGTGCTACATGTTGCCCTAGGAGGAGGTCAGTGTGTGCATTGCTCTGCACTTCAAAGCCTACTCAGGCCAATTTTCTTTTAATTTCAGGGGGTGTCCATGCAATAACATGAACTAAGTCTTACGTATTCTTCCTGCCAATGCAGAGCAAATAAAATGTCCATCCCAAATCCTACCCTCAGGGAAGGCTGCCCTGCTTGCAAAGCAACAGACTCAAAACTTCCCCCCGTTTTGCTGGGAGTGAGGTTGGTCTGAGGTATCCGAGCCCCATCTTGCAGCCTCTTCAGTTATCAGAGAGGCTGAGTGTGGAGTCCCACCTGGGGTCCAGACTTCAGCCTCCCAAACAGCATGGGCTGCAGCTGGGCTGGAGGGTTCAGCTCTTCCCCTGCCTGGCATATAAGCAGCATCTATCAGGAGCAAGTGGGTTGGTTTATTCTCTCTGCATGTCCACTGGGGAGATTGCTTCCTAATCCCTGTTAATTAGAAGTTGGCTAATGCATGGAAGCATGAGGGTGTAGTGCTGCTATGTTTTTTCTTTTTTTTTTTTCCTTCTTTTTTTTTTTTTTCTTCATTCTACCTGAAGTATCTGTGGATGTTCCCAGTATCCTTACAAATGCATGGGCCTCTGTGATTTCTGCTGAGCTCTTGACTTTATGATAACGTGGGCTAATCATTCCTGGTGGTTAATTATAGGCTGTATTTAGAATAAGCAGAAAAAGTAAATACAGAAAAGGAAAATCACAGTAGTTGCCTTATGTCTGGTCACGTTTCCTGCTCTTCAGTTGTACTCAATAACCTTTTGTCTTTCTGTTAAAAAATATACATAGAAGCACCTGGTTCATGTCTTCATACCCGTTTGATAATTTCTTTCTATCTAGCTCTTCTCCAGATTAAACTATACCAATTTTAGCTGTGCTTGACCAGTGTCATGGACAAGTGAATGATGAAACCTTTCTATGCCTTCTGTATTTTCAGGTGTGCCATCCAGAAGTAACTGCAGCAATTCCAGCTAAGGATGCCACTGTGGGTGTTCATAGTGGTATTTTAATACTTCCAGCATCCTTTTCAGCTTCCGCCTTTAGACATCCTAACAGCTTGCTTGCTTTTTTGACCATCGTTTTATGCTGAACAGATGTTTTCATTGAGCCGTTCACAGTGATACAAAGATACTTTCCTCAAGTGATTACATTTGAATTAGAGCCCTATGGTATGTGAGTAGTTCAGATTATTCTCTCAAGTTCTTATTACTGTTTGGTACCGTGGAATTTCATCTTGCATTATGCTTGCTGCCCACTTGCTGAGCTTTGTCAGATCCCTTGGAAGTCTCTCTCAATCTTCTTTTGTCTCAGCCAGCCCAAATCACTTTGCCAGCTCCCTGTCTCTCTTCCAGATATTAAGGAATAGATTAAATCACCCTAGAGCTGGTATGAAACCTGGGGGTAATCCCTTGTAATCAGGGCCAGAGTAAGGGCAGGGTGAGAGGGGCTCCCAGGCCTCTGAGTCTGGGCACTGAATGGTGGGATAGCAGTTCAGGATGTGGCATGAAACCCAGCTGAGGGAGACACAGGGGAAGGGATCTCCCATCCCAGGCAAAGAAGGGGATTGGGCTGGCACTGAACTGGTATCCTGCCCAGAGAACAGTTTAGCAGGTATGCTTTGAAGTGACTGAAAATTAGTCACTTAGTCCTGTTCTTTTCCTTCTAAAATTTGAGTGGATTGAAGTGGCACAAGTTCCCCTGAGCAGAGATCAAGCTGTTTTGTCTCCTGGTGTGTACTTTTAGTGTCTTAGGGAGTTTGGTTTAACCAATCCCTGCTGTAGCTCCCAGATTAGCCTGTGCCCTTGCTTAAGGAAAGCATTGCTAACTTCAAGAAACACCTGACTTAGCAAGAGCTTGCATGTCTTTGCTAGCAGCACAGCCACTTGAGAAATGTCATTCTCCCACTGTTCAGCAGTTCTGGACTTGTCCTTTGAATATACTGAAATGATTGTTTGTTTTTTGACTTTTGCAATTTGACTTTCAGTTTTGTTCTCAGCCCTCCTAGCTACCATCTTATGAAGCAACTGCTGAGACTGAATGACTTCTTGTTCTTTTTGTTTGATCTTACAATGTGTTTTCATGATTCTCAGCAGGTTTTTTGTTCAGGGACACTGAGTACCTTTTCATTGAGGACGCTGAGATTGCTTCAATGAACCACCATACAAAGCGCAACAACTTTAATTTCCCTGCTTTTGGACTATTTTGACCATTTTTCTTGTAATAATCTTTTTTAATGTTTAAGAGGTGTGATGCAAAGTTCTGGTACTGTTTTTTCTCACAAGGATGTTAAATTTGAGTATGTAGCGATCACTGTTACTTTGTGACTCAGGTTGCTCTTTGCATTAATTTCAGTTTTTTAGCTTCTGAGTGCCCTGGGGACTGGCTGTTCCAAGTGCTACCTGTGCTCTTTAAGATGCTGCAAAATTGTAGCCTGCTGTGACACTTCGCTAACTCCCGCACATGTTGCTGAAGTCACCATTTTTTGCCATTTTCTTTGACTTTTTTGTTCCTTTACTTCCACACTGCGCAGCAGATATCCCCTTCCTGATCAGGAGGCCATTAGTAAATCCAGGTTGCTGTAGTGAGATTTGGGTTTTTGTTATAATTTCTCCTTCTTCAGCCTCAGCTATCTACATGGGATCTGTGCATTGCTCATCTTGCAGTTTGATGTCTCTGTCCTTTTGCCCACATTGGGTTTCCAGGTAGGGCATTATTCAGAGATTAATTCTGCAGCTGTGGGCCCATGGACTATGAGACATGTGGACACTTTAACTGTTAGTTAACATGACTATTGCATCCCTTTCCTGCACTGTATAAAGTGATCATAACATGATGTAGGTAATGGTTCACTACAGGCCTCAGCATCAAAACCCAAGTGTTCCTTGAAGCCTTTTGCTCCAGTTTCACACCCATCCTCTCTGACTTGTGTTCCTGTGTGGTCTATCAGCATCAGCTGCACTCCATGAAGTGTTTGGTTTTGAAGTGATATCTCAGAAAATACAGTCCTGCTTCTTGGTTAAAACGTCCCTGAGTGCTCCTGCAGGGAATACACTGGGTCACCTCTGGCTCCTATGCATCCATGATAGGAGAAGGGGTAATGGTTTTAAACTAAAGGAGGGGAGGTTCAGGCTGGACATGAGGAAGAAATTTTTTGCAGTGAGGATGGTGAAACTCTGACACAGGTTGACCAGAGAAATGGTAGATGACCCATCCCTGGAGATATTCAAGGCCAGGCTGGATGGGGCTCTGAGCAACCTGATCTAGTTGGAGATGTCCCTGCTCATTGCAGGGGGTTATGACCAGGTGGCCTTTGAAGGTCCCTCCCAACCCAAACTGTTCTGTGATTCTGCCTCTCACCACTTGTGCCAGTGACGGGGTCCTGAAGCCCCTCATGGCACTTGGGGAAGGAGAAAGGAGTGTGTGGCAGACCCTGTTTTAGTGAAGCCCTGTGAGAGAAGGTGCTGGAGGGCTTCTGCAGGGTGCTGCTGGACTTGAGTGGCCTATCGTCTGCTTCCATAACTGAGCACATGTTGGAATTTCTCTGTCTGATGGGGCTTGATGTCTGAACACCTTTGTTGGTTGTAGAGCTGTTAGGCTGCAAGCCTGCTTGGCTTTCTGGCTGTGTTTTGGGAGCTGGTGGCTTGGGGAGGTTGAGAGGACCTTGGCTACTTGGCAGAGGGACAGAATAGCCTCAGTCTGTCTGCAGAATCGTCATGTCCTTGGCTTGTCAAGGGCAGCCCTTCCTTTTGCCCCTGAAACAGCTGGTGTGCCCTGGGCCCCTATTACAGGACTCATCTGCAATCAGTGTCTCCGTCTCCTGCACTGAAAATGCCTCGGACACAGCATAGGCTTGTGTTTCTCAGCTGCATGGAGTTGCAGCAAGGCTGTGTTTTGCTTGTTCTTTGGAGAATGCTCTGTGTTAGTTCTTCAGTAGCTTTTTTGCATAGTCTCACCTGTTCTTGCTGCTGTTGTGCCTATTCCCAGTGGCTACATTTTTTTTTTTTTTCCTTAAGACTGTATTTCAGCTGCAACATTGATTGCAGCTGTCTGTTTACTCACAGAATAGGCACAAAACGGGCATGCTTCCCCCACCCACCCTCGTCCCCATCTTCCAGCCCTCTTACACTAACCCCCCCATTTCACCCTCTTGGGACCCCCAACCCTGAACCAGAAGCTGAAGTGGAGGGGACCACTGCAGGTGAAGGAGGTAGGAGCAGGGGGCGGGGAGCTGAAGCATCCCACTCCCACCAGCTTGTGTTGCATCCTAATTGCAAATAGCCCTTCCGGCATCAGCAGTTTGTGGGAATAATTGACAGGAGGTGCTGGTGAGGTGCTGAGTCAGAGCGAGGTGTGCTTGCCAAGTCACTGCAGCAGAAGGAGCCTGCTCGCCTCGTGTGGAGGGAAGCCAATGGACGGTGGGTTTCCTAGCTGCCTTTTGGTCCTCTTTCTTTCCTTTTTCTGAGGCTGAAATTCAACAGCAGAGATGCTATGCATGTGAGGGAGAAATCAGGCACTGGGTTGGGGGGGAAGTTGTTTTTTGGTTTTTTTTTTTTTTTGGCTGAGAGCACTGAGGATTAGGAGATGTAGGCTTCATTCCCACCTACTTCCATTGTGTCTCTCTGATGTCATTTCCATACTCTGAGCAAGCAGAAGTATTAGAAAACACATTATGGGGGGCAGGTATAATTGAGTGGCCCTAGTGACAGATTGATGTCTCCTGAGTGAGGAAGAGGATCATGTGGCACCCTCAGCTGGGCAAGGGGGATAGCTTAGCAAGTCAAAAAAGCTGCAAAATGACATGACTGAAAATGTGTTTTGTCTTGTCCTTCCTGAGGGTTGCTTCTGCTGCAGTGTCCTACCATTTGTTTAGGGATTTGAAATGAGTTGTTTGACATGCAGGAAGATGAGTGCTTGTCCTCTATACATCTGGCACCTGATGGACCTCCAGGTCAGGCTTGTGAGAGCTTTGCCATTTACTCCTGACCTTCTTGAGTGTGGCTAGCATCCGTGTTTATACTACAGCTGCATTCAGCCCAGAGATCTGGATCCTTTCTTTTTCCTTGCTCCAGGCTGACTTCAGATGTCTTTGTCTTTCTCTCTGTCTATAACACAGGGTACCAGTCTCCTGCCTTGGAAAAAAGTCTGTAATTGTTTGCACAATGATCTAAATATATGTGTCTGCATGCTGCCTTTGTAAGAAGGGTATATTATTTTTGTTTCGAGTAACCACTTTGTAGAAGGAGATGAGGAGCACGAAGACAGAGGTCCACGTTTTTCAGAACCTTTCTTATCTATGCTGAGCTCCACCAGCTCATGTTTCTAATATTAAACTTCATATGATCTTTCTCTCCACTGACTAAGGTAACAGGCATGTTATCTAGATCATCATGGAGCTGATGGGAAAACTGAAGCCCAGAGATGGGAAGTGTATTGCCCATAGTTATGCAGGATTCCCATGGCCAACCTGGGGTTGGAGCCTCTATCTCCTGGCTGCTGGGCCTGTGCCTTCCCCATGGGAGCATGCTGCCTTCCTGCTGATTTAGTCAATGACCTGTTGAATACCATCTCTCCTGAGTTTTCATCGCAGTGGCTCCTGCAGGGTTATAGATTTTGAGCCTTTTATTTAAGAAAACCTGCAGTAACTAAACTGAATGTGGTTCTTCTCTCGTGGCTGCCTCCACAATGAGTCACGCATGGGACTCCCAGAGAGGTGGCCCTGAGGGCACTGGGGAGGGGAGTGTGTGTGTCTGATATCTGTCATCCTTGCCCCCAGCTTCCTGGCTCTTTCCATACTGTGTGCAGCCTGTGATCCTGGTGGCAATCTGGAGCCATCTGTGGTTTGGGGATGTTTTGGAGGAAGCTTTCCCCTCCTGGGTTGTGCTGTGAGATCAGCTGGGGATAGCTTAGTACTCAGGCTTGGCGCAGGATCATCTGCTGCATGACCAGTATTCCTTCACGTTATGTTTCTTTGTGAGTTATACCATGGGTGGTGGAGATGTACTAGAGTGGACCTGGTTCTGCTGCATTTTGAAGGATTGTCTTTATTACTCAAGGGAACCCTAGTCTCCATCTGGCCAAATGCAGGCCCTTCCTTCTCCTCTCTCTGCCCGTGCTGTGGCATCACTCTGGAAATTGAAAAAAAAATAGAGCAATGTCTGTTACAGTTGGGATTTTATAGGGTACCTCTGGAAATTAAGCACGCAATTCCCTCAGGTTCCTTTTAAAAGGCCTAGCTGATGTGAATTTATGTTTGAAATAAGAAAAGAGAGAAAGCAGTCCTGTCAGCAGTGCCATAACTATTCTCTGTGTGTTTAATGCAGGAACTGCTGTGGTAAAGCTTCTTTAGATTTTAAGGTCTGTGGGTCAGGAGCTGGGACTGGAGTCTTCAAGAGGTCTCTGCTGTGAGTGGATGCTGTGTCCTTGCCGCCTCTGGCCCTGTGCTTTTTGGCCCTGGTCTTTTAAAACACTCATAACTAGTGTGGAAATACTACTGTAAAATAGCACTGTATGTACTGACTGTGCTGTGGCTTGATCAAAGCACTTAACATTCACTGGGCCAAGGACTAAGACTTCTACAAGTCCATCGAGGGTGACAAAGCTCTGCAAAACCAGCTTTTCTTCTGTTTCTAAGGAGTAAAAATGCATACGGATGATGAGGTATAGTGTTTAATTGCAACCTTTTGCCAACAGTAGCAATAGCACTCGGTCTGGAGACAACTGGGAGGTTATTTTGACAACTACAAGAACCTTTTTTCACTCTCCTCCTCCATAATCAAATAGTTTGCATTCGTTTTCCACAGAGAAATTCAGTGACAATCATCATTCTAATTAAAAGTAAACATAAATGGTATATGTCAAACAAATAAACAAACCCACCCCCCAAAAAAACCACCACCACCACCAACAACAAACAGAACCACAATTAAACAAACAACCAAAGCAGAACAAAAACGAAAAGCCCCTCAAATCAAAACCACAATTGTTGAGAGACCAAACAATTAGCGAAACATAGCTGTCACTTAGAACAAGTCTGGACATGAATGATGAAAAAGCTGCCTTCATCCTTGGTTATGAGTAAGAACCCTTTCTGGGATTTTGTTTTCATGGTTAAAAAGAATTATATAGTGTACTGTAAGCTTCTTTCTGGAATTCCTTCCTCTGGCCATATAGCTTGTATAGCCAGACAGCTGGCAGCTCATCTTGCAGCTGCAGGAGGGTAAAAGCGACTCAGGTGGGGATGCTGCTGCCCCTGTGACATGGTGTAGAGCCAGTGGATCCCAGAGAGCCACTGCTGTCCCTTGTCTGTGATCTGCTGCTATCTTACTTTTCTCTCTTGGCTACCTGACATGTACCTGCATCTCTCACCATTATGAAAATGTTCATTATGTGGCTTGATGGACACAAAAAATGCCCTCTCCCCACTATGAATTTATGTGAAATGGACCCAAATGGTGAAAATCTTATGAGATTAGGCAGGTCTGTAAGATTACCATTCTTTTTGGTTTTGCTCAGAGAACAGCTTGGATTTTTCTCTCAGATTTGAAAAGTTATTCAGATTTGGATCTCAAAGTCAAATCACAGTCTAAAATCAGACCAGGTCTCCTTAGCTCAGCTTTTAAAACAAAAATGCATTACACTCAAAGTACATTAAAGGCAAAAGGCTGTCTTAATGCAATAATATAACTGGACAGTCAAAATAAAGCAGCACTGGGAAATGCATAAGTTAATAATGCCTTGTTATGTATCCTGTATCTTTTATGGCATGAATTTTATAGTCTAAGTGGTAGTAAGATTAGAGGTAGGTGAATAATTTATAGCAAATAATTTATTTAATGAATTCCTCTTCCATTTCTATTTGCAAATTGTTTGTGAACATCCTGTGGTTTCTTTGCGTTTTACTTATTTTAAATTACTTACTGAATAGCTTCTACAAATAATATTTGACATATCACATGCTTATGAGCAGGGTTTTTTTCTGTTTCCTTTGCGGGGGAGCTGTATTTCAGCTCCAGTTTTGGTTGCTCAACACTGATACAGAGCAAAAGTTCACACCATAGTATTTCACTATCCTGACAGCTTAAAGTAGTTATTAGAATTAAGCTGTTTCTGAAAGGTATAAAGAATTAGCTATTATTTTTTAATAATTATTCAGATTATTGGTGTGGATAGGCAGGTTCAAATTTCACTTTTTCCAGTGCGTGCTAAAGTTACTTAATGTGTTACTTCCTTGTATATTCACGTCACTAAATTAGAATAGTTGCAGAAATGAACAGAAAGATGTAAGGCCCACAGTCAGCAGAGTGCTGTGCATATGCTTAACTTCAGGCATATTCTTGAGTAGATGCATAAGTGGTAGAGTGACAAATGATGAACTTCAGCATATGTTTAAGTGGTTTGCTGAATTAGGGCTCAAAAATATAGAACAAAGCAAATTTATCTTTCATGAAAGTGAACATATGAGAGAATTTTTTTTTCCTCATCTTCCATTATCGAGCAGTGTGTCTTTCAGATGGTGGGGGGAAGCGATGCTATAAATATTGTATTAGCTTGCAATATTTCTGATTTCATCAAATACAAGACGGATCACCTGAAATTTCCCACACATGTCATCCTGTGCTCTTTTCCCTTAAATACTGGGGTAACTAACATGAAGAACTAAAAAGAAAACAGCAGTTAGTTTTACTTATTATTTTATTTATATCTTCATCTTTCAAGATTGCTCAGATTTCAGAATGTTTTCCATGTACTTTTATTGGCTTGTCTCTCTAAAGAAATGTTAATTCAGAAACATTAAATAATGCTTGACAAAAGTGACCCTCACATAAAGGAGAACTTTCTCTGGATCTGTGAGGAATAGCTGTGAGTTACTTTAGCACCTTAAAGAGCTGTCACGGCAATATAAATTGTACTTTTCTGTGCATGTTTTAGAGGCTACACATTGTGGAAGGCAGCTTCTGAAGTTAATGTGTCGTATCTTTCAGCTCTGTAATGCAGTTAATGTTTTGTTGGTCTGCCTGAAAATCACAGTTAAATAATTTGTTTTATGGGTCTGTCAGCCAGTGAGACATCTCCTTCCCATTTGTGCCTTCAGGTTGACCAGTGTGGAGTCTCTTATGTCTAGTAGAGGGCTGAGGGTAGCCTGGTCTTTCCCGCTCGCAGTGAATACCTCTCCTATACCTGCCCACCTAATTTCATGAACCTTATGGAAAGAAAATTAATAGCTTTGAGACCTTTACTCCTCTGCCAGAGGAGGGATGGATACAGGGGCCTCGTGTGCCAAAGCAACAACTGTTTGCAGGCCATGATGCCTATGGGCATATTGACTGGAGCAGCTAACAGAAGATCACGGGCAGCTCAGGCAGCTGTGGTCTGGGAAGCTCGGAAGAGAAAAAGCTGTCTCTGGATGATGGATGATATGTGGGAGGTAGCTGTAGAAGTAGGCAGTGACTTCTGGGTAAGAAAAAGTGACTGTTCCTGTTGACTTAAAAGAGCTAAAATGACCTCTTTGGAGTAGAGATTCAAAGGAGAAAGATGTTGTTTCTTAAGCTATGGTGATCAGAAATGTGTCCAAGCCATGCTCTGTACCAAAACACAGACCAGATACATCACAAGGACAAGCCTGCAAAATGTGGTCATCAGTGTCCATCAACTCCTTGTATGCAAGCAACAAGCGACTTACCTGAGAGGAAGACTTTTTACAAAGGGAAGTTTTTGGATCTCTGCACACATTTATTGCCGCTTACGTCATGGCCTAGATCCTGATCTTGCACGTATGGAGATCAACAGGGCAGTTTCAGGTCTGTGTGGTTGGGAAGATGAGGGAACATTGGTAGGGCAAAAGAAAAGAGTGCTGGAGCTGGACTAGCAATGCGTGCTGCAGGGAGGACTGCAGAACCCCTGGGCTGATGCATTTTCTCCATCTATTATTCCTGTTTATCAGTCTGCATTCCTTGCCTGCCTGTCTTCTTCCTTGTCCTGTCATGTGAACCCAGCTCCAGGGCTGGAGAAGATCCTGCAAGGAAAAGCTGGCAGTGGGATTCTGGATTTTGCATTGGCAGTCTTTTCTCATCTTTTTAGGGCTTTCAGCACATTAATCACATAAAACTTATTCAGGCTTACTGCTCATCCCCAGCACCTTTAATGATCCCAGCAATGAACATTGTGAAATTAAAATGCAATCACCTATCCCAAATGAGGTAAGCAACGAATGGCTGCAGTGATCTGCCATGTGTTCTT
This sequence comes from Patagioenas fasciata, assembly GCF_037038585.1. Taxonomy (NCBI): domain Eukaryota; kingdom Metazoa; phylum Chordata; class Aves; order Columbiformes; family Columbidae; genus Patagioenas; species Patagioenas fasciata. Next base: position 76,944,603 of record NC_092520.1, on the reverse strand, counting down.
AGATGCCTTTAGCAGCAAAATAAGCAGCACTGCATTGGGTTTACAGGGGCAATGATGCTATATCCTGCAAGGGCTGTGGACACTTGTGTCTATGACAGGAACATCAAGAGACTGCTTGAGTCAATTGCATCCTTTTTATTTTGGGACCAGAGCCTGGTCAGCTCAGGAAGGTGGGAGATCAAAGGCCACTTCTGAATTTATCTTAGGCTCACTTTCAATAGAGCCTTGGGATTAAAATGGCAGAACAGGTTAGTTTGAAAAGAAATGTGGCTATGTCTCCATCCAGTGGCTAGTGCCACTGATGACGAGTTGGCATCCCACAGAAATTCATCTCTATATGTGGAGAACTCCCAAAAGGAGGATGTGGCAGAATGGAGTCTGCCTTCCCAAAACCAGCTTTTACTGAGGTCTATGATGTGTCTTATCTTCTGCCTCTCTGTATTGCTCCCTCTTAAGTGTTATGAATATAGATTTGTTAATAGTAGCAACAGAATAATAATTATTAAAAGTTTTACACTCCTTTGGGAAAGATCCTTACTGTGCCAACAGGTTCTGCAGTGACTCCTATGGGATGTTGTACAGTTTCAGACCTAAATGGCTGTGGCCATACATCAGGCTCTGTGTGTGTCACAGTCAGCCAGGACAAGTCAAAACAGGCAAAAGGAAAGAAAATAGACAAATTTCTGCATCCACAGCAGCTGGAGTGAACGTCAAACAGATGGGCTCTTCCACCCCGATTATCCTAACCTCCTAAATATAGAAATACAGGATTTTTTTTCTCTCTCTCTTCTTCTCCTCTATTTTTTTTTTATAAATTTAAATTACCCGAGGGGGTGGTGTTAGCTCATGCTAGGGCAGTGCTAACGAGTGCAAATAGAAGTCATCTGCTGACAGAGTCAGATCGCGGCTTCTGCTCATGACTCTTCCCCCCACCCTGCCCACACACACATTTTCCATTGGAAGGGTGAGGACTGATAGGAGCTGAAACTGCTCTCTCTGGGGAGGCGAGGGGGATATGTATGTGTGCAGACTTTTATTTCAGATCCTGTCTGTGTTTATGCAGATATGCAGAGTTAATAAGTATCAAAGAAAATAGTTAAGAACTGTGTATCCTCACTACCTCCTGCAGATGGTTTGGTAAGTAGGTGGGGCAGCTGCACTTCAAGTCACTGGAGGAGTTTGCAGCTATTTTGGTTATTGTTGCACAAACACACTGATAAGTACGGGGTAGAAAGATGTGGGGTCTGCTGTTATCCTCTCCCCGCTCTGCATTTTTATACAGTGTGCAGAGAGCCTGAGCACCCTGATCTAGCTGAAGATGTCCCTGCTCATTGCAGGGGCTGGACTAGGTGACCTTTGAAGGTCCCTTCCAACCCAAGCCGTTCTATGATTCTATGATTGCTGGCAGTGGGCTGGCTGGCTGGCTGTGCTTGAGCACCTTTGTCCTTTTTCTGTAGTGGTTGACACCAGTAAAGCAGCAGCAAGGCAGTGTTTTGTAAGATTTATTTATTTTTTTTACTTCTTTTGCTGTACCAAGCCCTTGGGTAAGGAAACTCTTCTGAGTTGTGTTGTTGTTTGTTTGTTTGCTTTTTCTTTTCCAGTGGGTATACAGAGCACCTCACCAATGCTGTGTTTTTCATTCATCTTCCAGATTACAGTTCTTTTTATTGTCCTGGGGCTGAATTTCATACCTGTTCTCTGGCTTTTGTTCCCTGACCAGCCACGGGAGCAGGAGGCAGGGAAAGGCAGGAGGAGGTGCTGTGTAGAGAATGTGTTAGAGGAGTGTGGAGCAAGTGTGAGGCCACATGTCTTGTCCCTGCGCTATTGATTACTTGAACCATGATGGACACACGTGGGCCTTGCTGCCCTCTCCTCAAGGAAAGGAATGACAGGGGCTTGTTTCTGAGGGTGCTGATAGGGAAAACGATTATGTTGGTGGTATATTGCTATTACTGCCATAAGCATGACCTAAGACTTGTAGTGAGGATGAAGCTTTGCAGCAAAACTGTGCAGACTTGGGGCCCAGCCAAGCAGAACTGCCATGTTTTTGTCTTTGTCATTATGTACAAGGTTGTGTTGTGCTCTGTGAATATATCTATACTAGTATCAGTGTAAATATACAAATAGACCATGAATAAGACTTCAGAGACTCTGAGAAGAGATTTTTTTATCTTATGGGCTGCTCTCATGTAAGGATTGCACGTGCTTTGTTAAAACTCACAGGGCTCATTCTGCTTCTGTGCTCATGTTCTCCTGAAGAAACCCACACAGTTGCAACCTTAATCGCAGGTGCCAGAGTGTTGTATGTACTGTTGACATGTATATTGTCTGCATCTTCCTTGGAGGCCTCGTATGTGCAGGAGAGGTTGGAGGAGGCTGTCTGGGAAAGGTGTGGAGTTTCTACCATGGAAGAAGGCCTCTAAGAATAGGCTTAGCCAGCAGCTGGCAGGGTGACAAGAGCTGTAGGAAATCCTGCCTGGAGGCAGAAGGATGAAGCTGGTGATTTCCTGGGGGTTCCTGTGGAGGGAATTGTAACGCCTGCTCTTTTAAGGGTAAAGTGCATTCTCTTGTTACCCTGAGGTCATACAGAGCAACATTGTCTGGACCATGAAGCAACCAGATGCTACAAATACTCGGTAGCACAGCAAAAGCAAATGCATCTGGAAGCTGCCTCTGGAAACAGTGTATGTTTGGCACAGTGGCGGTCGTTCCACTGATAATAAGCCTTACAGGAGCTATGCTCATATTTGCACTGTGTTCCCTAGAGCCTGGGTCAGGAGAGGGCTTTGCAGCCTGGATGCAGTGCCAGACCTGATCTGACTTCCACGTGTTTGCTTAGGACTCAATATAAGCTCTCCCAGATACTGCGTATGAGGGATCACAGTGGAGAGATACCTAATTGGCTTTGCAGGAGAGGAGCTTTGGCACAGTTTGTTCACCCTGATTCACGAGTGGCTGTATCAAACCTGGCTGGCACAGCATGGGGTCACTCGAGCATCTCTTGCGCTGTGCACTTGAGTACTCCTGATGAGCAGCATCTCAGGGGTGCAGGCACACCCCTGCTGGCTCCGTGTGCTGCCTGCTTGGCAGGGCTGTATCGCTCAGGCTTCCAGCCACTGTGCACTTGATCTGTCTCTCGCAGCAGCTTTGCCTTGTTCATGCTGCACAGAGCCAGGGCTAGTCAGCCAGCCGGACCTGCGGTAACCCCAACGGGAGCCACCACCGTATGTCTGCACCAACGGCATGGTTAATCTGCAGCCTGGTTAGATTGTCTCTTGAGATGATAACAGTATTTTAGGATTAAAAAAAAAAATTACTGCTGTCAAGGAGACTGGTTGTGCTGCTTGTGTTTAAAGATGCCTGGTATTTTCACTTATACTTTTCACGTTTTCTTGCCTGAGTTTAACTCTTGGTAAACAGGGTTAACAATCTCTCTGATTATAATTGTTGTCCCCTCAGTAACTGTGATGGTGATTACAGTCTTGTCAGATTTTAAAAAGTTGGGATGAAACTCTCCCATCCCCAAATTCCAGCTCACATTAAATTTGTATGGAAAAATTTAGCCACCTCTCTCACACTTTTGAGAATAAGATTAAGTGGGAAAATGAGTTCCTGTGTGTTTGAAAAGGAATTTTTTTTTTTTTTTTGATGCTGCCTTTCCTCTGTGTTGTGCAGCCAGACCTTGAAAAGCAGCAGAAGGATGGTCTGTGTGACACAGGTGTGCTTTCTGCTAGCTTTGAGGAAATCTGCCTGAATCTGATTGTCCATGTGCTCAGCAGAGGCACCTCAGAATTTAGTGAAGAAATAAACCCTGGAGTTTTCACCCCCTTGCAGCTGCTATGTGTGATGAGGCTGTGCATTGTGCTCCCCCCCAGCATGCAGACCATGCTGAGCAGGTACTGGGACAAACCAAGACCTCCCCTGCAGATGCTATGAGCTGAGCAAGCGCTGGTCTCTGGCAGTAGGAGTGGCTACAGGTGCATGTATGTATTCCTCACCTGCTCATGGGACTTCCTTAGTCATGCTTGGAGGTGATGGAGGAGCAAGCCATCCTGCTCGTGTTCAAGGTAGGAGGGAGCTGGTGAGGGAGGTGACCAATGCAGGAAGTGCCTGGGAACAAAGGAACATGGTGAGAGTAAGAGTGCACCAAGGGATGGGGGCGGGGAGAAGGGAGGAAGTGGAGCCAAATGAGACTGGATTGAGATTGGGACTCACTGGGGGTGAGTCACATTGGTGGGGCCTCCCCTAAACCTTCTCTGCTCCAGACGGAGCAGTCCCAGCTCTCATCATCTCCTGTGGGAGATGATGTTTGCACAAGGGGAGTTAAGACTAGGAGTGGGGCTTTTCCAGTGACCCTGTGGCCTGAGGAAATTCAGAGGAGAAGGGCAGGATGAGTCTGGGACTAACTGGACAAGCAGACCAGCATCCCAGCTGAGAAGAATTGAAAAGCTAGAAGAATTTGCTTGAAAAGGATGCAGGATGCTATGCAGCCAAGCAATCCCCCAAAAAAGACCCACAGGGACTCAATTATTCTGTCTTCTGGGTGAGACTTGCAGGTATACCATAAATAAAAGCTGCAGTTCCACGTTTAGTATCAGGTTAATAAAAAAATACAGGATTAAATCTGTGCTCAGTTTCTGTCTGTCCTGGAGGCTGGAAGAAACAGGAACAACAACAAAAAAAAAAAGATCTTTTTTATTTATTTGTTTTAGTACCTGGTCAGCTACATTTTAGCAGTGCCAGTGGATGTGGTGTCCGATGCAGTTGCTTTTCTGGCAGCACCTGGGCTGAATATCTGAGCTGTGTTGATATTTGAGTGATTGAACAGTTTGCTTATAAACTACTTTGGTGAAGGCTGGTACTCGCACAACAAGGGTTGAAAAGAAGATGAATTAACAAAAAAAGGTAACGACTATTAATAATTGTTATATTGGTGACAACAAACAGCAATGAATTTTAAAAAATCCAGAGGGTTTAAATAACTGCAAAGACAACTGCCCCTTTCTGCCCTTTCCCTGTTAGGTATATTATATTCCTGAAATGTCTCCTGTCACTTCTGTGCTGAGAACTCACTGGTGTGGTGGTCCTTCACTGCCTGTTTGGGGTTTGCTGCTGACCTATTTAACAGGAGAAGTGTTTTGGTGCAAGCAAAACATGTTGTGGGACTTCTGCAGTACGAGTATTTCATCATTGATGTTGGCAGTATAGGCAGAGTCTGTTTCTTCCTTCAGGAAGAAAAATGGCAAGGAAAAGGAGAGAGATGACTCTAGTATGAAGTAAGTGTCTTCAGCTGATGACAGAAAATGTGGGGAGGCTGATGGATGGCAAAAGCATAGGCACTGAATTTCCGCAGGAGCAGCACATGGTGGGCAGCACATGTTTGTTACCCAAGTGGAGGAATCGCACCTGGGATCTCCAGCAGCAAGGACTGCCAAATGCAGCGGGTGAGCTCACATGTGCCGTGTTACCTGCACTTCTAGTCTCTGCCCCAGCATTGCAGCGTCTGGGGAAGAGGAGCCACTGAATGAGGCAGGGAAGCCTCTTTCCCTGGCAGCAGCTGAAAGAGACTCTTTGGGCATTAGTGCTCTTCCCTGTTTTTGTTTTTATTCAGAAGAGTGGAAGTTGAGGACAAAATGGTCTCTTGGCTGGATGTGATGTGTGTGTTTTGTGGAGGCTGTTTCACGCAGCCTTTTGCAAAGGTGGACAGTGAGACTCCTGCCCATTCAATTAGGCCAAACATTGGTGCTTAAAGCTGGACTCATTTATTTTTATTGAGACACATCAGGAGTAGTCACCTCCTCTTCAAAGCAGTGAGTTGCTTTCTTGGGAGGCTGAACAAAGCTCCCAGGTTTAATCTTAAAGCAAGTGCTTAACATGTTTGGTCCTGGTGTAGATTAGACTGGGAGCTCCTAAGTGGATGGGAGTCCCTTCCTTTATGGTCTCAAAACCTTGAAAAGGTTGGTCCAATTCATGTGGAAATGGCTTCCACTCCCTGACCTACGCTAATTTAGCAGGCTTTTGCACAGAATCCCTTGTTCAGAAGCAAGATATATGGTGGTGTTTTTCAGGGTTTGTGCAGAGAGCGATTACTACAGCATGAAGGAGCCTGGAGTTCCCAGAGCACCTTCCTCCTGCCTTGTGTGGTACCTAGGCTGCAGTAGGTCAATTGGAAGTGAGAGGGGAAGCAGATCAAACACAGCACTGATAAAGTTGCTGGGCTTGCGTTCTCCCTCTCCCCTTGCTTGCACTTCTTCATGGAGAAAAGGCACTAAGGCCTGTAAAACTTATGCTGAGGTCACCATACCTTATCAGCTCCAATGAACTGGCCTCCTGCTGTTGAGAGGGGTTTATAAACACTACTTATCATATGGGGGAGTTGTGGTGTTTGGCTATCCTCAACTGCCTTTAGAATCATAAAATCATAGAATCATTTTGGTTGGAAAAGACCCTCAAGATCATCAAGTCTATTAACCCAACACCTTGCTGTTCCTAAGTCTTCCTACAGGCAGGATCAGTTGCATGAGTGTTTGGGAGGTGGCTGTTCACTGCATGGGCAGTCCTGGAAACAAGCAAGAAAACCTTACATTTAGCTTTCGTAGTCTGTTGCTCTCTGATCGTGTCAAGACCCAGTGCCCTTTGATCAAAGTTACCAGTAACACAAACAGCTGGAGCAAGCAGACTGTGGATGCAAAGTTTTCTTTTTTCTTAAGTCATTCATCAAGTGATTGCTAATTGAGAGTAAATAATTTCCAAACCAATTGTGAATTGGAAGTAAATAATTTTTTAGACTGTGTGTTGTGAAGGAATTGCAGATAGTAAGAGGTCTAAAATGGGCACCAGGCGTTACCCGGAAAATAACTGAACCACTTTCTTCTACAAAAAGAGAGTATCCTCTTCTTCCTTGCTCTCTGGTCTCCAGGTGTTTTATCTGTGCTTGAGTTGCTATTGAAAGTATGAGGGGGACTGATGCTGTGAGAAACCCACAGATACAGGCTCTTAATTCCTAGGGGCAACACACATCCGGAGAAGAAGTTTCATTGCTCTGCAGAACGCATTAGTCTTTCCCAATGTGCATGTGTAGCTTTTTAATCAAAGCAATCACCCTCCCACCTTGATGAGCCTTGAAAAGACCTATTTCTGTTGTGTCTGTCTGTGACACTTTGCGCTTTATCTTAATGGTTTAGAGAAAGGATTTCTTGCCTACTGGGGGAATTTGGATGGATGAAGCCTTCCCCATGCTTTTCTACAGTTTTGTTTCCAGATATTTTCCTGTTGTCTAGTAGGTAGTTAGGAAACAGCAAATGAGAAACATTGGGAGCAATTACTTTCTAAAGTGAAGGGTGGAGGTGGGTAGGGGATGGATCCACACGTTTCATTTGTTTGATTCATGCTTTCTGTTTTTCCCTTTTGAGTATCTTTCCTGTGGATGACACAGGAGTTCCTGGCAAGCCCAATTAAAGACCAGAGTTCAGTGGGTAATTTGTTTTTTCTTGTGGCCTGTGATCATGCCCTGTAATTATTAAACTTTGGAATAAATCCCAGCAAATTACTTTGAAACTGCCTCCCTGTTACCCCATTACCAACACTGAAGACAGAAATGAAACCCCCAACTTTTTGGTTTTGCTCCTGCCCAAGAAAGGAATGTGCAAACTAAAGGTCATTTTTAGGCTCTGTCTTCTCCCAGTGTCCTGCACAGAGAAACAGTGCATGAGAAAGAGGTGCCATTGATACTGGTGGAAGAGATGTTTCCCAGTCCAGTCAAGCCTGATCTAGGATGAAGACTGGGATGAGGAGAGAGATCTGGGCCTCAGTTGTTGGGCTCTCTAGGGTACAGATTCTTTCCCAGGCTCTTGTTGGATGAGTACTTAGAATTAATTTAGACTGATAGCACCACAGGGTAGCACAAGCACAGCTGTGAAATTAAAGCCACAGGTCCGCTTGTAGAATTTCCTGTGGTTGAAGTCATAATGTCTCCTCTTAATTAATTTAATTCAGGTTTAATTTATTGAGGGTTTGCCTTGATTTATTCCATTGCTGAATTGCTTGCTCAGATGGCTTGTGTGAAGAGCCGCTGTATTTTCTTGCAGCCTGGAAAAGTGTGGTATCGTGTCATGATCCAGCATTAAGTTACTGATGATTCTACACCCATCCTCTTGCCTTGTTCCACCCCTTGATGAGAAGAAATGAAAAAAAAAAAAAAGGTGAGAAGGCAGGGGTTCACAGGTTCTGCTATTTGAAGAAGAGAGAGAAATTTCTTGGGACTTGATAATTTTTGCAGGGGGTTATCAGCTCATCTCTGCCCTGGGCTTGCTACTAGTCCATAGGTAGGTGGCCTTACTCCTTGGGACTGTCATTTCTCCATGTGTAATGTGGGTCATTTGCATTTGAGATGTGCTTTTGGGATCACAGGCAGGGTGGATAACCAGCCTCATGGAATTTGCTTCTCGCAGGGCAAGACAGCCAAGCAGTTACACCCAGCGCCTCCCTCACTGTGGAGGCTGGATTCCCTTTATCCCCCCCAAAGGCGTTTTGTTCTCTCCACTTCCAGCATCAGCTTGTATAGTGTGTGTGCTGGAGCATGTCTCCCCCTCCTCCATCCCCTACCCCTTCTATGCTTTCCCCCATCTGAAGTCTCCCAGTGACCTTGTTGTTGCTGTTGTTCTGGAGGAGCCACCGATCCTCCTTCTGCTGGCTGGGTGCAAGGCCCTAATTTCCATTTCAATAGCAAGTTTTCTGCTGAGGCTTCCCCACCACCCAGGCTGGTGAACAAGGAGCCCACTGTTCCCAGACGGGATGTTCAGCCAGCCCTGACGTCCCTGCCATCCTCAATGGGGCTTTTCAGCCCCTCTGCCGAAGCCCAGGGCGCCGGGCTGGTGGGGGACAGGCGCCCAGCCCTGGGCAACATGCCACTTATTTTAAGCAGCCCCAGCCTGTCCCCACTTACGGCTTTATGATCTATCAGAGGCTTGTTTGATTCGCAGCTGGTTTTCGTGTGGTGCTGGGGTAATAAAAAAGGGAGGGATAAGTCAAACTGAAGAGGCAGCAAGGGGTGGGAGGTGAGATAGGGTCCTTTGCCAAAGGCTTGAATCATGCATTGGTGCTTGTATGGGAGCAAGTGTGCATCGTGCCCTGCCTGCCTTGTGAGTTCACACTGATGCTTCAGGTCAGAGGCAGATCTGTGCCTCATCCCTGGTTGTTTTCTTCTAAAAAATATATCCTGCCACGCAGGTAGCTTTCTGTATTGGTGTTTGCTTCAGACACACAGCTGTTGACTTCCGATCTCCGAGATTTCAGTATAAAGGTAGGACAGAGGAGCATTGTCTAACCCCCTGCCCTGGGATCTATGAACCTGGGCAACCTAAACCCTCCTGCCCCATCCCACCATGCTGAGCATGTCACCAGGCAGGACCCTGCGTGAGCCGGCTGGGTTTGAAGCACTGGTGTCTCATTACTGTAGCCAGATGGAGATCAGGGCTGACAGCCTCCTCTTTTTTTTGGAGTTTTCCCTCCAGATGATTCTAGTGCAGGTGTCACAACAGACTCGTCTCTGCCATGGGGAAGCCCCTCTCCCTAGAGAGGTGTGGGAGAACTTGGCTACTTCTCCTGCTGCCTTCAGCTTCCAGGAGCTTTTGGTGGCACAAGGAATCCCAATTGCAAAGCCACAAAGGAGTTCCCAGCATGGTGATGTGCCAGGGTGATGGTAGGCATTGCTTTTCTGAGCTGTTTTCTTTCCCCCCCCCCTGCCCCCATGTGGATAGAGGTAAGGGATGCCAGGTTTGTTTGTGTTGTTCCTCAAATAGTATCACACCAATGACATTTAAATTCTACAGAGCAGGCACAGAAGGGGCAGCAACAGAGCAGGCTTCCCTCTCTGCTGTTATAGGAAGAGCCAGCTGGAGCATGGGGACTGTGATGAGGCCAGGCAGACCTCTGCCAAGGCTGGCAACAAACAAAGCCCACTAAACTGGTTGCAATGTGTTAAATCGCCAGTTCACAGCAGACCAGAATGAGAAACCTTTCTCTTCTGTCAGTATGGGTAAATTGCTGATAAGGGAAGGTAATGCTTGACTCTGATCACTTCTTAAAGTTTTAATTTAGCTCTTTTCTCTCTCTTGGTTTTTCCACTGAGTACTTTTCATTTGTCCTTTACTCATGGCTTCTCATGTGCTGAGCTCTTGCAGCCACGTGCTCCCTTTGCTAATGGCGACATTAATTCAAATGAGCTACATGCCTTTGTAGCAAGCAAGTGGTGGAGAGTGTGCAGGGGCCCGTAGGTCTTGTATTTGCCCTTTCTGCTTCCCTCCCAGCTCTGGCAGCAGGGTACGGGCTAGTGGTGAGAGGATGGCCCTGAAGCCTGCAAGCAGCATGAGGCTCATTCAGGTCCGTGGTGGAGGCTTAGAGCAGATGGGCAACTACTTCTCTACTGCTGACAGGAGCATTAGAAAACCTGCATTTCCTGTTCCCCAAGCTTGGGGGATCAGTGCCCTGAGGGATTCTCTGTGGTTACCCCAATATCTGTGCTGTGCAGCTGGCCCTGTGTGAAGGACAGGCTGTTGTTGCTGCACGCCTGTGCCCGTGGGGAAAGGGGCAGAAGGAAGAATAAGTGACAGACCTGCAGAGGTGTGGAGGCACCTGGCTCCTGGCTGCTATCCTGTTGTCTACTGACTTCATTAGGAGATAGGCACTGAAATATTCCTGGCACCTGGACATAAAGAAATTACAATGTGAGCAAATTGGTGGCAGTGGCTAGGAGAGATACCAAGTCACCTTCCCAGCTGGGTGGCATAACTGCAGGATGTTTCCTCCTCCTGCGAGCTGTCCCCTGGCTGCCTGTATCAGTGCTGGAAATCTCACTGCACTCTCAACCTCTGTACACCCACAACTAGTAAGAAGGGCTTCCTTATTGGAATGGAATCTCCCAGTTTGGTCTTAGCCTAGAGGAGAGGATGTCCAGTTTTTGATTGGGCAATGTTTTGTGTGTGCCTGTGTCCTTATGATGGAGTGGCATCACTATACTCTGAAAAGAAGAAGGTAGTGTGGCGTTGTGAAGGATTGTGGCTTTATTTTGATCTTTTGGAAGGGATTATTTGTAATGTGAAAGGGTCAAATTTAAAGCATGTAGTAACTCACAATCACTTTTTTTTTTTTTTCTATTAGACGAATACTTGCTCTTTGCCAAGAGGAAGAAAAGAGGAATAGAAAAACTCAATAAAAAGTGTTTACGAACTATTGTTTGTAGCAGCTTGTTTCAAGGAAGCTAAACACTTGTTATTTGAGGCTATAGGGGCTGGTGCACTGTTATGCTCAGCTTCGGTGGAGCTGTGATAGCTTGCAGCCCCTGTGGATGTGCCCAAAGGGTACTGTGGGTGCTCAGAGCCCAGTAGGGTCAGAACTTTTACTAACATTACCAGCTGACATACCACAGGACATAGAAGAATATAAGTTTGTGAATCCCACTGGAATTCTTGGGTTCCTGTGACAGTTTTCAGGATGGAAACTTTAGGCAGGTTTTAACACAACTAGCAGATTGTTGAAATCTTTGTACTTCTGTGGAGTGTATAAACTCTGTAGGAGTGGACCTTCTTACCAGATAGCTTATAAATGCTGCACTCCCTCTTACAGATTTTACACTAGTGAATCCTGTGGGACTTGTTCAAGCTGAGCAGCTCCAGTTATACGTAAAAGGTAATATGTAACTGAGCCAACCCTGTATTTTTTTTAATAGTGGAGATTGTGGGGAATTCAGGAAGAGAAAAATACAGATGCTTGTGTTACTGTAACATTAATGTCTCGGATGAATACGTTTCTAAATTGTGACATTTGGGAAATGTTATCTTGTCTTTATTGCACCTTGAGATGATTGTATTTTCAGTACGAATATTTCTTTGTGTTTTTTTCCAAAGACTGTTTTGCTGGATGATGAGTATGTAAAATGCTGAGATAAGGTTACTATGAGAACCTTCAGCATTTCATTTCCAGATTGAGAGTGTTTAGCTATGAGCTGTGATGATAGTTCAGCTAGTTGCGTTTCATTTTTATTAACTTGCACGTGGTTATCACCTGGATGACTCACAATTAAGTAAAAGGAAGTGTGGAGGTCACCCCCCAAAACCCACCAAACCCAACAGTAGGTCTAAATACTGTATAAAACTATCTAAATCCAGCCATTAATATGATTCTGGAAACAGCTCAGTGTTTTCTCTGACAGCTTCATTCTGAATTCTTAGGGCTTTGAATTTGCACTTTCCCTTCTGGGAAGGGAGCCTCCCTTCACTAGCATGTCTGCGTAATTCAGCAGGACACATTCAATAAGAAAGGAAACCCTTCCCAAGAGGAGTAGAATCTTCATCTGCACAATGATATGTGGGCAGTCAAACTTTTTTGTTAAATTTATTTTTGTGATATTTGTATCTATTTCAATCTGTGTTTGTGTTTTTTGTTTGTTTGTTTTTGTTTTGTTTTGTGTGTTGGTTGGTTGGGTTTTTTTGTCCCTTTTAGACCTATAAAGATCAAGTGTCCTGGGAACAGTTAGCTTGCCCTCTTTCACTTTCCCGCATGACCTACAGTGACTACCATTGTGAATGGGTGACAAGGAGAGAACAAAATGCTTATGCTCATTAGGGTTTTGTGGTTTTGGTAACAATATGTCCCTTGTTTTAGATTCAGATATGCTTGTCAGAACAGCCTGATAGGAGAGATGGGTTCCTGCTGGCACAGCAGGTGTATCAATCCAGCAAACACAGGACCCTGGCAGCAGTTGCAGTGGGCTGGCTGCTGGGTCATGCTGCCTGCCACGCTGGAGAAGGGACTGTGTATCTCTGGTGGACCGGCACTTCCCAGTATTTATCAGTGGAGTAAATTATTGCAGTAGAACCTATTTCCCTCCCCACGGCACCTTCCTGTCTCTTTTGCAGAAAGGATGCTGTGACAGCAGCCTCCACTGCTGCAGCTCTGCAAGTCTGTGCAGATAACTTGCAGCAAATTGCAGAGAAAATGTCTTCTTTCTGCAGGGGTTTAATTAGTCTGTGAATCACATTAGCAGAGAGGGCATACTTACTGTGCCATACGGTGGACATCACTCAAGCTGGGTGTGAAGAGGCAGGCACCGCACAGTGAGCAGCAAATACTGAACCATCCTGACTTTGCAGGACCTCCAGAGACATGAGTGCTCTGGCAGAGCATCCTTCTAGAGTAGGATGTCTGTTGTTGCTGTGTTGTGATCCTGCTGTCCTACTCTGTCAGGCTGTGTTTTAATGATGTGTAAGGAAATGTGGTATTGCAAAGGTGGCTTTGGCACTTTGGGCAGGCTCCACATTGCCCTCTGAGCCCATGTTGGAAGACTTGTAAACATTTTGTCATCTGTGCTTTAAATTGGCTCATGGGCAGGGCAGTGGGGATGCTGCAGGGCAGTAAGTGGGGACATAGGCCAAGCTGAGTCTCTGGAAATATTTTCCTTCTCTTTGTCATTTTTCACGAGGACTTACAATTGGATGATGAAATAGAAAGTAGATCCCTGAACAAAATGCCATCCTCAAAACCAGTAGTGATCGGAAGAAAGAGAATATGCATAAAGTTAGAGAGTGCAGAGAAGGAGCTGGGCTGGTTTATTTTGTGCCTGAAGCCTAAGCAAGCAGCTGGTGAGTGAAATCTCATACACATGCGCACACACAAACACAGAGCTCTACATTTCTCAGTAACAGTGTAGTAGCATGGCCTCCACATATGAAAGATCATGTCTGTGCTAAAGGGGCATTACCCAGGGAGACCTGTGCTTTTGGGGACTGCAAAGGAGAAAATCATTGATATATATTGCTGGAAGACCAAAAAGGTTGCAGAAGCAGAAGTAACTGTGCTGTTTAGGCTTCTTTTTTACATTTTTATTTATTAAAATGCTCTAGTTGCAGAGGAGCTGTGCTCATTATTTATAAGTGTCGCTACTGCCTTGAAATGGAATTTGCAGGCACTTTGATAAATGTAGTGAAAGCTTGTCTGGTGTCACTGCCACTTCTCTAAAGTGCCTCCTGCATCCTCTGCTGAATCGCTGTTTCATCAGTTTGGACAGCAGCATTCCTCAGCGAATTGCAGTAAAAGTCTAGTTGCATCATCCCATGCTAATGGAAACGGAGCAGGAGGGAGCAAAAGCCATGTGTGTAAGTGCTAGGCAGAGCAGGGGCAGGAGGAGACAGCCTTGCTGAGCCTCAGTCACGTCTCCATCCTGCTGCGTTTGGTCAGATAAAGGCTCTTGTTTTGTATCGTTATGGGCACACTTTTCTTTTGCCTTGCGCTGACAGCAAGGAATGGCACTTCTGTTTGAATCTCCTGTGCCAGAGAGCAGAAATTAAATTGTTCCAGCATCAGCCCCTCCTTCCCATCATCCCAATGCGTGTGGTGGGGACAGGCAACCAATGGGTTGTATGTGGCACTGTCCTGACACAGGGAGCATTTAAAGGGCTCCAAGAATGCAACTCCCCTAGGATTGCAGAGGACCAAAGTGTTGACATTGAAAAACCTAGTGACCAAAACATACAGGGAGAAAGTGGAGTGTATTTTTTTTTTAATGAAAACAAACAAAATCAACCAACCAAGTGAAAAAGAACCCCAACCAACAAAAAACCCCAATCAACAATAACAAAACAACAACTCCCCCAAAACCTTGTCTCCTCTTCCGGGCAGAGAGAGTTGCTCTTAGCTGGTCTTGCTAAGCACAAGCTGCACTTGTGCTGAAGCAGATGCCTGTCAAGATAATGAGGCGAGGCCAAGGTTGGCCTGCAAGGGGAGAGTTTTAGAAGAGCATGGACTCTTTAGCCTGAGTAAAATGGTAGGGGGAATATAAGAGTACTCTGCAAATATGTCAGCAGGTAAAGAGTGTGATGGGGGAGAAGCTTTTTAATACTAAGGGAACATGCTGGCAACAGTACAGGCTCCTTTACCTCAGCTGGGGTAATATAGTGTGGGAGTTAAAGGAATATTTTGAACCATTAGTGTGAAGGAGCTTTCAAGCAGAATAAAGGGAGCAAAACACCCATACAGTCTTTAAGATGAGTCTCAATCTGTCTGTGAAAGGGATCATATGATGGAGCCCAGGCTCTGTGTGCTAGCAGATCCTGTCTTATGCTGCTTCCTATGTTCCTAGTCTTGCATTAACAATATGGGCTTTATGTACGAGATATACCTAAATAGAAATCATAAATCAAATAGTGATTTGCAATGTCAAACTAATTTCTTGTTTGTTTGTTTGTTTGTTTTTTTCTTTTTGTTTTGTGTGTGGGTTTTTATTTTTTTGAGTGTGTGTGGGGTTTTATTTTTTCCTAAATGGTTCCTTTCAGGGTGTCCTTTTGACCTGAATATGCCACAGCAGCATTTCAGCCGGTGCCCAGGTTTCCCTTTCCCCCTCCTTGAGACGTCTCACTTTTGTGCAAGCTATTTCCGCCAATGTGTAGTGCAGCTCAGCACTTTTGGGGGCTGAAAGCTGTTTACCAGCTAAGAGGGCAAGAGTATGAAACTATTTTCAGCACCATGACCCACCTTGGCCAATTGGATTGTGTCTTTCAATCCTATTTGTTGGAGATGGGGTCATGTAACCTGAAATAGTTCCTGCTCTTTGCTTTCACCTCCAGCTCTTGTGCCTTCAGTGTGACTGGATTGTGGTGTCTGTGCTTTAATACCTGACCTCTGGAAGGGAGAAGGGCAGTTTGAGGTTTTGGGCTGAAGCTCCTTCTCACTACCAGGAGGTTGCCCCTTCTCTCTGCTGATGCCCCATGGAGCAATGTCCTTATGCCACAATGTGAGGTCGCCCTCTGCCCTGTGGAGTCAGGCACAGGCTTGTCTAGCTCTGGCCTTTAGCTCTCTAAGCCTCTGTCCTTCAGGTTTTTGTCTTGCTGAAAATCGGTGGGGCTTGTGAAGTGGGTGGGCATTGAGGAGTGGCCACTGGGCAGTGTGGAGTAAGTGGCATCAGGCTCCACAGGCTGGGTTACTGACCCTCCTGGAGAACTTGGGTGCTTACCAAGGAATTACTGACACTGTGACTCTGAATCCCAGCTCATCCTGTGCAGGCCCCAGAACTGCAGTGGATAGAAGCTTAAGGGCGTATGCTCTGTGTTGCAATCATGGGACTGATTCCTGGCTGCTTGGTGGTTGCAGGGGTGATCTGGCTGGCCCAACCCTATTGTGGCTTGGGAGGGGCAATAGGATGAAAGCCATGCCCAGAATGAGTCTGATGGTGTGGGCTTACTCAACAAAGCAGCCAGCATTACAGCCCAGGCACCAGCCTCAGCCTAAACCTGGGCTTGCACCTAAGGTTTTGGTGAGTAGTGGTACCTCAGCATACCATTGCAGTGCTTCCATTCTTGCCTGTGCTCCTGCCTCCTGATGGTGTGATCTGGAGTGAACAGGAAGGGTTCAGGAGTTAAGTCAGGCAAGGAAAGGGGCATTGATAACCTCTTATACAGTTCACTTCAAATGTTTAAAGTGTTTAAGAGTCCTGAAAAATCTGTGGCCTAAATGAAGCCAGGAATGGAAATGGCTGCTTAGCCCAAAGAGTGCATTTCAGACAGGATTTGAGGCTTCAGGTTCTTCTTGGTGCAGTAACTAAGCAGTGCACTTCCAGGATCCATTTTTATCTCGATCTCACTGGGAGGGAAGGACTGTGAAGCTATACTGTCTGCTTCACCCTTATAGCTTTGTACCTCATAGGCCTCTTTCAGCCCAGTTTGACAGGGAATCTCCAAAATACTGCCTTTGTCAGAATTCGTCAAAGCATACAACCAGATTGCAAGGAAAGCAAATCAACAACCTCACTTCAGGAATGGATGTTTGTAATGTGAGCTTAGGTAGATCATTAGGCATAAAAAAAATCCAAGGCAGCAGGGTGCAGGAATCTAGGCTTCAGTCCTGCTACTCACGGTTTCCTTAAGTATTTGGGAGTGGTGGTAGTGGTATGTAAAGCTTAAGGTCTCTGAGCTTGTACCAGACTACAAAGCAGGAATGTTGCTGTGTTTTGTAGTTACCAGTTATAGCTCAGCTGAGTCTCTTTCTGGCCTTGATTGCTGCAAATTTCAGTCCTTTGATTGACAGAGAGTACCCTGCGTGCTGAGCTGGGCTCACATGCCTGCATTCTCTCCCATCAAAGACAACTGTGGGCTAATCCTCTGGGCTACCCTGACAGCAATGAGAGATCCTCTTCTCTCCATTCCTGACAGCATTGAGAGATCCTCTGCCCCCCTTTGAGGGGTAAGATGAGATCCTCTCTCTGACTCCAGCACAGGTTCTGCAGGTGCTGCTCAGCCTGTACCATGGATTGATGCTGTTTCTGACTTGTGCCTGTGCTTAATGAAGACATCACATTTGTTTCATTGCATAAAACTTCGCATGGTAGAGGTATATTCTCTGGAGGAGTGGGAGGAACAAGAAGACTGTCTGAGGATAAGGTGCTGTCTGCTATGGGAGACTTTTGCATTTCTCTAGCTAAAGCATAAACTGGAGTTTGTGCTGTGTCACTAAAACCAGTGTCAACTCAGGCACAGGACTTCTGTTGCCATGAGTGCTGAGCTAGGCTGAGCCTGAGTCTTGATGCTGTGTGTGGTGAGCCTTTGTCTGCCTTGTGATGAAGTAAAACAGTTGGCAAGTGTTGTCAGAAAGCAGTGCATGTTGTACTTTTCACTGCTTTAGACAGCGCTTTTCATCATGGGCCATGCAAATGCTGAGTTAAGCCTGGCAAGAAACCCAGGGAGGTAGGTCAAATATGTTACAAGCTCAAGCAAGCTGGGGGAGCATATGTAGTCACACTAGTGGAGTCATGGGGTGGCCAGAGCAGGGGCAGGTTCCTGGAAGTCTCCCTCTCTTTGCAGTATTCAGACTACCAGAGTTTGCTGCATGTTGGTTTGGCCATTTCAAGCTGCAGTTTCCTCCTCAGCTGCCCTTCTGCTTCATGCAGCAGCAGCTGCTGCATGGAAGTGAAGTGATTTTCCTGCTACTCTAATATCCAGCGCTGCAAAATTAGGCTGGAGTTTCTCTCTTTCTCCCCCACCTCAGTATCTTGTGTGTCTTTGCAGGGATGGTGTGAGCTCTTCCAGAAATATTCAACAGTGGCATGTGATTTATCATATTTTCTTTTTCCTGCCTTCTCACAAAGTAGTAAAACCTTTTTCTTGTTTCAGTGTTGGCAATAGTAGGGGCACTGAATTTGGATCCAGCATGAAGATGAACAGCCAGCATAAATCCTGGATATGTTTTTGGAGTGAATAATACACCCAATTCGTCTCACTGTCATTTGCACTAGGTGTTTTGGAAACCAGAGCGTCGGATAGACAGGAAAGCCAGCACAAACTGAATGATGAAAGGATCTTTCCAGTCTGAGTGCTGGCATCCCTGGAGGGATTTCCTTCTAGGCTTTCTCAGTTTACCTGGACAATACTTATAACCTTAGCCTTTCTTGCACATGCTTTAATCTCATGTTTCAGACTGCTGTAGGGTCAGGAGGGCATTTCTCCCTCTGATCACCATGGCAGGATCTGCTGTAATCTGGGTGGTTGATTTCCTCTTCTCTGTACTTTGGAGCATGCTCCGCTATTTCATATTTCTGGGCACTTCTGCCCAATAAATTCCTGCCAGTGGTGAGGGCACATAGCACAGCCGTGTAGAGTGTTAGTGGAGAGCACTTCATCTGCCCTGGGCGCTCTGTAGTTACAGCTCTGGGTCTTCTGCTCTAAGGAGCACAGGGCATTGGAAGAAGGGTGAGGTTACTCTTTGGGGAACTTTTCTGTATCAAAATGTTCATTGCCAGACAGCCAGCAATTGTGCTGTGCTGCATTTGATAACTGTGATGGTCCCTTCCAGTCCTTCCTTCCTAGTGACTGGGATGTGACTCATTCGAGGACTGGCAGGATGCTTGTGGTCCATGGTGAGGATCAGAATTCCCTGGAGTTTGGCACTATGTTTTCCTGCATCCTTGTGCTGCTGTGCTCCCCCTACCTCCTTCTCTCTTGTTTGAATTTTTGTTTACCTCATTTAGTTCTGAATTGCAGCAGTCAGGGTATATATATATGTAGATAGATAGATAGATAGATAGATAGATAGATAGATAGATATGTAAAAATCAGTCAGTAATCTGGGTTTAGAAACAAGCCTCCAGGGTGTTTAATTAAACTCAGTGTGATGGAGGCAGCCAAAAGGCCTGCATGGTGTATTTGTGCACAGACAGCTGGCCGTGGTGAAGCGGCAAGGGGACTGGTCAAGTGTGTACGTGTGGGTGAGAGAGGGAATAAAAGATCTGATTAAATAGATCCTTTCTATTTGTGCTCCAAACATAATATTCTTAAATGTGTAACCCACAAGAAAACAACAATCCCCTTATGAGCTGTGCAGAGAGGGTTGTGCCAGGAAAAGGTCAGCAGCCCAGCTTTGTGTTTCTAGTGCAGACATGGGCTGGGGTGGCAGAGAGTTTTGAAGGGGAAGAGGCGCATGCTGGCGAACTCTTTACTGGCACAGTGGCTGGATTTTCCTGCTGGGATCAAGCTGGAAGGCTGATGACTCTCACCTAACTTGAAAGAGAGAGGAAAAACAAAAAAAGGCTGGGAAAGGGATGTGTGCGCTGTTACTTTACCTGGGCACTGGATGCTGGCAGAGATGGCGGAAGAAGTGAGGTGGAAACAAAGCTCTGAGTTTCAACTCCTGCTTTGTCTCTGGCATCCATAACCTCTCTTCCTCTTTCCTTCATGAAGTAATTACCATCTGGATATCATAAGGAACTGATTTTTTTTTTTTCTTCCCAAGTTATTTTGGAAGAGAGGAACAGAGGAGCCTGGGTAGGCCAGGAGGGAATAACTTGGTGCTAGTATTTTGTGTTTTCTTCTTAAATTAATTTCCTTTTTGTCATCTTTGGAACCTCTCCAGTTTTTCTGCTTGTATTTTGTATTTGCTGAAAACAGCTGGCTTCTGTTTCCCCTCCTCTGCCAGGCAGAGTCCCTCCTCACCTCCCGTCCTCTGCTGCTCCAGAAACAGGAGCTATCCCCAGTGGGCAGGCAGAAACTCTTGAGGATATTTGCCCTTTTCTGCCCAACTGCAGGTGTAAATGGGGTTTGTGCCTCTGCAGCTAAGTGCCCAATGCAGTGAGTCATGCAGCGAGCGGTTTTCCTGCTGCTGGTGGTACCAGCACGGGTGCTACAGCTGCATGCAAAGCCAGCGTAATTCTTGCGTGCTTGGTGCTCATTTGAAAACAAGGCGGGGTGGGGGGGGAGGGAAAAAATGGCTTTTTGTTTTCTGACTGAAATAGCTTCGACAAGTCACAGGCACCACCTCTGTAAATGCAACTATTTTGTGCATCCCTGCAATAACTGGCTCCGTTGTGCTCGTCTCCACGTGGCTGACAGGCCCACAGGGCCTCCTCTGAGCTGGGAGCTGGTGAAAGCCAGACGACATGGTGGAAGAGAACAGGCAAAGGATGGCAATCCTTTGCAAATAACCTCTTCAGATGCAAGGGTTGCTGAGCACAGTGTAGCTGCTGCTGCTGAGCTTTTTCAGTTCTATGAGAGCAGCGAGCTGTCGTGTTTGCAGTGCTTGCTGAAATAAAAATGTTACAGAAAAGTGTTACTGCATGATGGTTGCATTTCTGTCTATGAAGCCTACAGTCCTGTGTCTTCCCTGAAATACAGAATGATGAAAAGGATTAGGGCGGAAGGACCCATTTAGACTACCCACAGTTGGAGCAGCACAGCACATTACTTTGCATTAAGGACTTTCAGCTGCATTTTTACTGTTAGGCAAGGCAACTACACCACCTTTCTCTCACTTTCCAGCAGTCTCTTGACTGGCTGAATGTGTGTGGAGCCATTGCATATATTGGGCCATCAGAGCAAGGTGGCTGCTTTGTTGAGCTCAAGCTTGCTTTCTACTGGAGTCACTGCTCCTCCATGATGCATTTTTTGGGCCGCAGAAGGTTGTGCAGGTTCTCATCAGCTCTAATTAATGCTCCTGGCAGTGATGACAAGTTGCTGAGAGAAGTGTGAATCTAGTTTAAGGAGCCTAAGGAGGGAAAGAGAAAAAAAAAAAGGGGGGGGGGGGCAAGCCTTCTAATCTGATCATTATGCTCAGGCCAAGGGATCAGCAAAATGATCAAGAGAGGAAGAGAAACAACTTCTGGCTACTAGGTTTTGCATCCCTATCCAGGCCAAGTGCTGTGGGTAACTGTTAACAACTGTACCACAGTGAACATCAATCTTGTAACAAGCTTGGATAATACCCTCTGGTGAATTAACAAGGGCTGCCGATATCTAAGTGCTTCTCAGCTGTGTGTTGCCAGGAATAAGACTCAATTCTGGGGGAAGAGGGTCTCTCCTCAATCTGAGTTTAATTCCCTCCCATCTGCTGTCTGCATTTCCCGACGATGCTTGCCCAAGTAGCGTGTTTTGAGGCGAGTGGGGACACGCTGGGCTCTCGGTAGGCTGAACCGTCCAGGGATAGGATTTCTGCTATGTGAGCATAACCAGGAAGACTTTCTAGTTGTTTCTCTCCCCTCACTCTACTCTCTGCCCTCTGTCACAGACATTGTTCCCCTGCATGTGTCACCAGGTGCTGCCCTCGACGAAATGCCCTGGGAGCCTCAGCAAAGATGGGTCTGCTGTACAACAAAACTGCCCAAGCTGGTGCAGTCTGAAACACAGGACAAAAGCGGTCTCATTCCCACCATTGCTGGGCCGGGAAAATGGGGATAATTATCTCATTATTCCTGCAGCCTCCATGTCTCCCAAAGAAAGAGTAGCTGGTGTGCAACAATGCCTCTGCTGTAAATAACCCCCTCAGCACATTCCACTGATGCAGAAGACAGAAGTATAAAGCACTGTCTGCCCTCAGACCACTCTCAAATACACTATTTGGATTTTGGTCCACTGAGCTTTAGGTGTTTTTTTTTTTTTTTAAGGAGGCGGGGGGGATTGGGCACTGCATGGGCTTTCTAGAGTTTTATTTATTAATTAAATCAAGAGCATGGGTGCATGTTTAGTTTGCAGCTGCTTGGAGTTGTGCAAAAAGCCTGTACCACCCCTGTCCTCAATGTGACTGGCAACATCATGGAGTGGACAGGAAGGGGAACCTGTGTCCTGGCTACACCAGTGCAAAATAAGGGGGTGCCACCTATTCCTCCTGCACCTGTCAAAAATACACGTTCATTTGCAGGCCTCAAAAATGTCCCCAAGAGGGGGAAATCCTTGTTTGGCAGCAGTCAATACTAGGGAGTAGGAAAGGAAGAGATTTTGCTGAGGTCTGTGCAACCTGGAGAGAGCCAAGAGAAGAACCAAGTGCCATGACTCAGGTTTGTTCACTTTGCCTTGTTTTAAAGGTGTCCCATAAAAAGAAAAAATATACTGCCATTAGATGCAGAGATGTTTCTTTTGTCAGACATCTGCACGTTTCACTGATCCATTGCTGGTTTGTGGAGGTTACTGTGGTGCTGCTGATGACTATGCTGTTATCCAGAGGTGATTGAAATCCCCTGGAGTATGTTTTGGTTCTTTTCTCTACTTGTTATTCACATGAGAAATATCAGGAATCTGTCTCCCGGGTTTTCCTGGAGGGCTTCTGGGAAGACTGGGAAAAGTATATCATCATGTTTCTTAATCCTCATCTGAAAATTGCATTGGCTTTCAGGAAAAGAGGTTTTTCTTACAAACATTTGTCAGGCGATTGTTTTAAATAAGTGTTAACATAAAGCAGAGGATAAGTTTTCAATGATTCTTCCAGTTTCCTGGCTCAGGCTTCAGTTCTGTTTCTTGTGATGTGACTATTTCATTAGCTCACTGGAGATGTCTATGGCAAAAATGAGGAAGCTGAGACATAACATTTCAAATGAGTCTTAAAAAGAACAAAAAAAGCAGATGTAAAAAAAAAAAATGATCCAATCCATACATAAACTTTCACCTATGCCCCAGACTATTGCAAACTCATAAAAACAAAAATCCAAAGGCTGAAGCATCCTTCTCTTGCAAACCCACTGGGAGGAAGGCTGGTGCTAGGTGGCACAGGACCTTTCTCCAGGGGACCACTGTGCCCCAACTGGGCTGAGGGTAGGGGCAGAGCAAGAGAGGTGTGGGCGCTTCTGGAGATTAAAGCAGGCTGCAGGGAGCTGGGGCAGCCCCCATTGCTTTATCCCAGGCTCTTCCACTGGCTTCCTGCAAAAGCAGGAAGACCATCATCAGCAGATTTGCTGATGACACCAAGTTAGGGGGCAGCGTCGACCTGCTGGAAGGCAGGAGGGCTCTGCAAAGGGATCTGGATAGACTGGAAAAATGGGCTGATTCCAATGGGATGAAGTTCAACAAGGCCAAGTGCCGGGTCCTGCACTTTGGCCACAACAACCCCCTGCAGCGCTACAGGCTGGGCACAGAGTGGCTGGAGAGCAGCCAGGCAGAAAGGGACCTGGGGGTACTGATTGACAGGAAGCTCAACATGAGCCAACAGTGTGCCCAGGTGGCCAAGAAGGCCAATGGTATCCTGGCCTGTATCAAAAATAGTGTGGTCAGCAGGACAGGGGAAGTGATCCTTCCCCTGTACTCTGCATTGGTGAGACCACACCTGGAGTATTGTGTTCAGTTCTGGGCCCCTCAGTCCAGGAAAGATATTGAGGTGCTGGAGTGGGTCCAGAGAAGAGCAACAAGACTGGTGAAGGGACTTGAGCACATGACCTATGGGGAGAGGCTGAGGGAGTTGGGGTTGTTCAGTCTGGAGAAGAGGAGGCTTAGAGGTGACCTCATTGCTCTCTATAACTACCTGAAGGGAAGTTATAGCCAGGTGGGAACTGGTCTCTTCTCCCAGGCAGTTAGCAATAGGACAAGGGGACATGGGCTTCAACTCTGCCAGGGGAAGTTTAGGCTGGATATTAGGAAGAAGTTCTTTACGGAGAGAGTGATCAGGCATTGGAATGGCCTGCCCAGGGAGGTGGTGGACTCACCGTCCCTGGAGGTTTTTAAACTGAGATTGGACATGGCTCTTAGTGCCATGATCTAGTAAATGGGCTGAAGTTGGACCAAGGGTTGGACTTGATGATCTCTGAGGTCTTTTCCAACCTAGCCAATTCTGTGATTCTGTGTGATTCTGTAAAACTTCAGTGCTTCAGTCACTTGTGGTGTGGAGAGGCAGCTTGCAAACTAAGGGGGCTTATGCTCGTGCCTCTGCAAAGTGCTGGATGGATGTAAAATATCCCTATTCCCTGTCACGTCCCAATCCAAAAGCCCTCTGAATCTATGCAGAGGAGGGATCCCTCTTCCTTACATCCCATCTGCAAACCTTCCTGCTAGCAGCCTCTGGCCCTGGGCGAGTGGTGGTTTACATGGAGGGTGGAGCTTTCTGAAATCCTGACTGTAACCTTGGTAAGTACAGGCTGCAGCCTAGCAATAGGACTTCTCCATTTTTGCAACACCATCTGTCTCTAACTTTCTCTAATCCTTCCGCTGCTAGATTAGAAATTATCATTGGGCAGGGCTGGACTGAAGCAGAAGCTGGGTTCCTCCTTCAAGTGACTCTGAAGAGGAAAGCCTTGCTGAAACCTTACGTCTTCCTGCTCCTCCACAGGGCCCTACAGTGTCACCACTTGGCCAGCTTGGGTCATCCTGGAGTGGTAGAGCTGGATTTCTGCTTTGCATCTTGGCATCTTCTTCTCATGCCATGTTAAGGTGTAGAGGGGATGGCACTGGAGGCTGAGCAGGACCAGTGCAGGGAGGGAAACACAACTGCTTGTTTCTCCTCTGACCTTAGCTTGCTAAACAACATGCTCTTTGCTGGTGTGTGTGTGGGGAAGAGAGGTTCTGGGTCCTGCACTTGCTCATTATCAGTCTGACTCTCTGGAATCAAAGGAGAAATTGATCTTTCCTGTGCCTTTTTGCAAGACTAAATAATATAAGGAGGGAGACAAATTGTTTCTTTCCCACACACTGTTTCCAACATCCATGTTATAACTGTGATATGCCTACCATTGTCAGATGTTTCCTTGCTACATAAAACATCTCCCGTCTTTTTCCAGTGCTGATGGCAGTCTTTTCACAGAAGGTGAAAAACAGGGCAATGAGGCTCCAAGCAGCGTGTCTGGTGCATGGTGCGGCTGGTGTTGCCCAGCTGCTGGATCAGACTTAGTGCTTTTGTGCCACCAACACACGCAGAGCTCTGAGATGCAAGGAGGTGTGTTTCCTGCTCTCACCCCACCGCTGGCAATGACAGTTTTAGTAGCGTGAGTGCTACTAGCTTTTTCTTCATATTTCCCAGTTGCATCTAGAAAAGGATTTAGGGACCTATGACTTAAGCATCTGTCAGGGGCACTGAGGTTGTGACACCTGGCCACTTACAGAAGGCCTGCCAAGCCAAGGGGAAAAGCATGTGCCTGGGGTCTCTCAGGCTGGAGAAGTGTGCTGGCTGGGATGGTGGTGAAGGAGATGGTGAGAGGACCTGAGGAAATGCCTGATTCCTTGTGCCAGGGCATGAGCCAGCAGTATTATATAAGGGGCTGGTGCTGCTGGTTGTAGGCATTATTTTAGGATGTGTTTTATTAATGTTGAAATTTAAACCAGAAGAGGAACAGCTCGGTTGTGCAGTACCAGCAGGAATAAGAAGCCATTAAGATGTATCTGGGTGAGCAGAGCTGGTCTTGTGGGCGCACACAGAATCAGCAGGTCTCAGCAGAGAGGAGTCCTTTGGTAACAGTTTTCTGACTGAAGTGGCACTTCTGTTGCTGCTCCCGTGAGGTGCAGCAGGGAAAGGATGACTTCCCAGAGGGTGCTTCTGGGAGGTGAACCCGTTTGCGGTTTCCTCAAGGAAGGAGCAGTTTCTTTTGTGAACCATCCCATGTGTGCACATTGGTGGTGATGAGGTGCCACTCGCTGTCATCCATTCCTGCCTTCCAAAAGAACCTGCACTACATAAAGGAAGCAGAGGGAGGAAAAAGTAAAGATGAGGTGCAGTGGATTTATAGGCTTACAGGGAGGTGACGTCAGCAACGCCTACATAATATATTGCAGGCAGAAGTAAACTCCCTTGAACTTTCATCCAAGCTGGTGGATGCAAGCCAATAGTGGTCTGAAAGCCATAAGACTGCTTCAGTGCAACACTCAGTATGAGCTAATGCATCTTGCATCTCAGCATGCTAACCACATCCATACAGCTTTTTCTGCTGGAAGGATGGTCAGGGCTTGTTTCTGCCTGCAACACCCCAGGTAAAGGTACCCATGGCTTCACTAATGCCATCTTCTTCTTGTAACCCCTGCTTATCCCAAAGTGCAGCTTGCTTCCACATGCATGTTTAAGGGAAGGTTGCTCAGGCCGTCCTCTGAATAAGTAAACTGGCTGTAATGTACAACAGTGGGTCCCATCTCCTTCAGATATAATAGTTCAATGTACACTTTGCACATTAGTCTCAGCTTGGCAACGTGACCATTATGCTGCGGTTTGATCCTGTGATGAGTTCACATAGGGATCTCAAGCACCACAATGCAACGTTACAATATGATCATTAGTCTTGAACTGTACCTTTAGAAATAGTCTGAAACTCCCAATTTCTCTTTCCATATAAGGTGGAATATTTCTGTGCTGTGGACATCTTTGGCATCCTAGCAGATGGTCTATAAAGTGCTAGTATTTGGGAAGTCGCTTGCTACAGTGATTGGAGGATTATGTTGGGATGGGGCTGTTTTGCCCTGAGAAATGATCCCCTAAATTCATCCTTTCTATACAGCACAGTTGTTTGCACACAAACTTACACACATCTATTATCCTCCTGGAATTTACTCTTTCTATGGAGTAGAGCAGATGAAGACTTCTGCAATTTCAGTGGAAGCCAGCGAGCTCTTAAGCAGGCAGAGCAGTTCTTGGCATCCCTGCCACTCTGCTGAAGAAAGAGGATGACTGCTAACAGAGACATGAGGTGCCACTGTCCCTGTTTATCCAAGGGCTGAAAAGAACTTTACAGGCATTTAAACTTTACAAAATCCTCCTGCAAGGTGTAGAAGAAATAATTTGCAGATGGAGAACCCAAGACAAAATGCCTTGTTCCTGCTTGGTCCATTCATCACGGAAAGAATTGGGGACAGGAGCTGGGTCACCTATTCATAACCCTGTGCACTGACCACAGGGTCCTCCCTCTCTGTCACCTTGGGACCTTGTGGGGGACATAGCCCACACAGCAGTGCTCCTGGGAGAGTTTTCAGTGTCTGCTTTAGTCAGGAGACTCCTTTGCAAATGCTCCTCTTCTTCATGCAATGACACATTGTCTCACCTTTTTTTCTTATGGATATATTAACCAACCCATTCCAGGTATGCCATCCTGCAAGACCCACCTGTATGTGCCTTCTGTTCCCCATCCCTCCCTACTTTCAGTCTATGCCAGTGCATTGATTACTTGAATAATAATAATTTTAAAAAAACACCTTGTGTGAGCTTTTGTTTATCTTGTGGTGGCTCTGTGCTTCCCTTTCTGGATTGCCTTCCCAGCCATGGGTGCAAAGAAAACCTCTCTGTGGGGGAAGAGAGCAGGTTGGGAATGCCTACCCCTTCAGGGCCATGTCTGGTCCTGGATGTTGTGAATGAGAAGCTGCCACTCCATCCTGTCTTCCTCTTCCCTGCAGTGAGCTGACCATCTGCTTACCTTAATGCACTAGAGATTAGCCTGGGGGGTTAAGTTATCAACATAATTAACCTAGATTTCTCCTCTATGTCTGAAGCAATTTTTACTTATCTACTGCTCAGGTGATGTTGTGAAATTTGGATGGCTGTCTAGGAACTACAGAAACTGGAGCAAGTGGAGGGGAAGACTTTCAAAGTTTGAAATTACCCTGAAGCCCCCAAGGCACAGAGATGAGAGATTATGAAGCTTGCACAGGGTCGCATATGTTGTCAGCTATGAGAATGGTATTGCAGAGAACTCTAATATATTATTAATACTGCTGGTTCCTTATGTGGAGGCTTTTCAGGTCTGTGTCTCAAACCAGGCAAGACTCATTAGCTCCATTTTATGAAAATTTGTTACTAGAACATATGTGGAAAGCTAGCATATCAAAAATATATTACATCCCTGTGTTTCTGCCCAGTGGGCATAATGCAGAACACCATCATAGGTCACACTCACCTGTAGGACACTTTCCAGCCTGTGCTCTGGGTGCAAGTGGTTCAGTGACAGGCTATCGTTTGATAATCTGGTCATATATCACCAGGTACTCTTTTCATTTTGGGTTAGTACACCAGAGCGAATGCCACTCTACAACCATGGATGGGTAGCTTTTGTGCTACCTTTTCTCTTGATGTTAAAAGACTGCAGTTGCCACTTGAGAGCATCCCTAGCTGACTTTCTTGCCCTAGATTCAGTTTGTGTGTGTAGATAGCACTATCAGACCTGGGCACATGCAGTCTTTGTTGGCAGGGCTGGTGACGGTAAGAGAGTGCCAGAAGTTTCAGAGGGCACCAAGTTCCTGCATATACCTTGTGATGCTCTCCTGACTGTGGCCACAGCATTCCAGCCATGCACATTTGCTCTGGGCTGAGCTTGCCGTGAGTGGAGATGGCTCATGGAGGCCATGAGAGTGGGAGCACTGTCTGACCCATCCCTGCGGGCACTTCCCATGCCAGAGGATGTCTGGCATGCTGTCAGGCTTCAGAGCCGGCACTCAAAAGATCATTGTAATTACTGTCCTGAAAGCTTTTAATCCCTTGGTTAAATAAAACCAACAAATGATAGTGGGAGTAGGAATCTGCAGGCGTCTGGAGGACAGCCGCACCATGAACAGGGAGAAGTGCAAATGAACAAACACCCGCATTCTGCCAGAGACGCCTAATCTTGCTAATGAGGAAATCAGTGTGCAGCTTTGGTGAGATCCCACTCAAACCTCAGTGTTCAACCCCAGACACCTCATTGTCAGAGGGGTAGGCAAGTCAAAAGGAGTTCAGAGAAGTACAATGATTAGGGTGCTGGAGGGGAGCTGAGGTATGAGGAAAGATTAAAGTTACTAAAAGCATTTGTCTTGGGTAATTGGTGATTAGAAGGGGAAGCCTAACTGTCTTCCTGTAATTTGAAGGGTGTGAACCTCAGAGAGAGGAGCTGCTCTGGAGGGTAGCAGGTGGTATACAAGTAGAAGTGATGTGATAAAGCACAGGGAAAGAGATGTAGGTGGAGTATCAAGAAAAGCTCCTAATAGACATTTTTTGGTCTGGCTTATGAGTGAAAATGGTAAGAACATCACTGTTTGGGGCACATACATACAGACAGAAAAATGCTGAAGGAGAGACCCCATAGTAGTAAATTATTCTGCACAGACTGCCTGGGCCGAAGCACATGTTTTCTACACTTCTCTACATCATTTTTTTATATGAAGAAACAAACACTCTCAGCACTTGTTGTGATTTACAGTGAAGACATGTTGCAAATGTTACATTTACCAATAATGCTTTACCCCACAGTTGCTGTTAAATCTGTCTGCTGTCAAACTGCAGTGGCATGTCAGTCCTTATGTCTCTTTGGTAAGATCTGGGAAGGATTTGGTGGATGTTGGTGACACAACACAACTCCCCAGACTCTGCTGAGAGCAGCTGTCCTCAGTGAAATGGGGCGAACCCTGGTGGTGCCAGGTTGCTTGGAGACAGAAAAGCCTCTGAGCGTGCCTATGTTGATCTTGTTCATGCTGCTTGGTTTACACTGCCAGGTTGGTGTGCCCATCATGCAACTGGGCTTGCACTCTGCCTTTTAATAAGGCTTAAAACTTGCCAACCTGTCCTTTTCGCTGGCAGAGCCTAAGTCTCAATGTAGGGAGGTTCTCCCTTATCTTGGGCAGGAGGGATGTGAGTTTTCTTACGAGGGGTTTGTACACCCAGTGTCTTGGAGGCACTCAGAGGGACCATGGCTGGAGCACAGTGGCAGCCACCTAACACATTAGTCCTCTGTTGTCACATGGTTGTACCTGTGCAGAAGAGACAGCATCGCTCACACCAGACAGATAAAGTGCTTCTAATGATGGCTGTGCTGCAGCCTTCTTACTAGTTAAAATTATACCCCACCACCCCTCCCAGTATTAAGCCTGCCCCTTGTATGCAGTTGATCCTCTCCATATGCTTACACACACCCATGTGTCCACCCCCCACCAGCTGCCTGCATGTTTTCCAGAGAGCCTGCAGAGTTTTTGCTGGCAGAAAACATTACCTAGAGTGGGTTCCCACTGCAAGCATCTCACCTCATTAATCTCCAAAACATAATGTGTTTACCAAGTTTTACAGCTGCCTGTGGGAACCTATCTGTAACGCACACAGATTCCTCACCTTGTGCCTCATCTGTTCTACTGCTTCATTGTGCCTTTCTCTCCAAACCCAAATGATGCTCCCCTAAATGTGTTCCTGTTTTGTGCACCAGCTGTCCGAAGGCTCTGGCACCAGGTACTAGCATGGCAAACGCTGTGACGCGGTGCTGGTGCTCTGCTGCTGCTCTTACCCCCAGGGCGGCTGCTCCCATCTTCATCCTAACACAGAGTGACTCGGCTCAAATACCCCTGCAGTAACCTGCCTGGCTGTAAATTGCAGACTTTACAGCTCAAGGTTTGCCTCTAACTTTTTTTGTGGTGGGTTTTTTTTTTTTTAGCTTGCATAGTATAATTCTCTGTTCTGCGAGTGCTTGCAGACACCATTGCGGGTCTTATTTCCGAAGCAGACTGCATTGTAATTAAGAGGCCCCCAAACGAATTCAGCCTAGCAATAACAACACATGTAATAAACTGAGCTCCTAACAAGACTGATGGGAAAGCAGTGAAGCCGCACTTGCCTGGGATGTTCCAGCATCCACATAGATATTTTACTTGACAGAATAATAGCAAGTTTCTTTCTACTGTTTTATTTGCCTTCTCTGCTAAGGTCTGACAGCTGCTGTCACCTCAGAAATCACCAGTGAAGGGTACATCCTTGTCTTTCCAGGGAGGTAACAGCACCAGCTAAATGATAGCAGCTTTCATCCTGGAAAACTTCCAGATACCTCTAGAGAGGAAAATCCTGCCACTAACAGACACTAACCATAGAACCAAATAATGCAACCACCAGCAACTGCAGGATTGATCCTTTGCCTCCTTCTCACAGGCAGGCAGCCCTGAGTAACTGCAGTCAACAACAGAATGCAGAAAAGCAGAGTTTGTAACATGATGCTGACTCAGGCATTCAGGTTTTGAGATCTGGTGTCTTGAGGAATTGAAGGCATCTTTCTCTCAAGTAGAGTTGTATCGGCTATTTCACAGCCAATACACACTGTATTGTTTGCTGACTTGCAGCTGGCCTGGTGGGCTGGGTGGCTCCATCTCTCTGCGTTATGGCCTGCTTCTGGTGCAGGCTGGTCTTAGCGTGGTTCAGGACATGCCATTGAGCTGTCAGTCCTGGCTCCAGCAATGCTCAATGAACCTCTCAGTCAACTGGCCTGGATAAAATTTGGGTGGGTCTCATTACTGGGTCTTGCCTCCTTTGTCTGACAAGGTCTAGTGAAAAGCAGCTTGCTTTTTGTCATGTCATGGTCATCATGTGTCTGTGAGAGAAGGCATATGGCTGTCTGAAGAGCAATGGATCCTGGCACCTGACAAAGGTCTATAACGCTTGTCCAAGCATAAGTCAAGAACTTTCCTTGAAGACATCCCAAACTCGCAAGATCTTGCAAGACAGTGTAAGACAGAAGCTTGTTGGCTGATACATGCTACAAAACAATAATAGTCCTTGCCCTCTGTGTCCAAGGCCATGTCAACTGAGGGAGCCATCAGCCTTTGCTGAGACTAGTCAGGACAATTGCACAGTGGTGACGATGTGTGTGCCAGCAACCCTGGACTGACTCTGCACTCAGAAACAGACCTGTGCGAGGTCCTGCTCTTCTTCCTGCCTGCTCACTGCCAAGGGATGGGACAACTCCTTGGCCAGGACCTTCAGACATAGGGAGCAGGTTGGTGGCTGGTGTAATGCTGGGGAGACCTGGCAGCGCTGGGCAGGAGAGCTGTGTTGCAGGATGGTGCAGTTGTGGAAGTGGCTGTCAGTCTCCTGGCATCTCCAGTGGACTTGTCAACTGTGCAAATAGTGCAGGCAAACTTATCCGAAAGGAAGTGACAGTGAGGAAATGGAAATGTCTGGAAACATACCAGGGAGCGAAGCCTCGTCATAATATACCCTCAGGCCAGATCAGAATTACTTTAGTGCAATGATACATTATTTTTTTTCCCCTGCTTTCCTCTCAAGGAGGAGATGCTACAGATCTTGACTGGTACTGCTA
Organism: Patagioenas fasciata; assembly: GCF_037038585.1. Lineage (NCBI taxonomy): Eukaryota > Metazoa > Chordata > Aves > Columbiformes > Columbidae > Patagioenas > Patagioenas fasciata. The sequence continues at coordinate 76,912,361 of NC_092520.1, read as the reverse complement.
GGTATGTAAAATGTCATGTTGCACAGCTGAAAGATATGCTGGCCAAGGGAAATATGAGATGAGGCCAGCATAGAAGAGCTAGCTCGAATGTGCATTTTCAGGATAGCAGAGCTTTGGCTTTCTGGAGTCAGCCTGTTTTAGACTTCTCTTAATTCTGCAAGAAAAGCCAAAGTTCTTTGGGGCTTCTGCTTGTCACCTACAAAGTTCAGGAAGAAGTTTTCTCTACCCTGTTCTCCCTTGTATATTTGTATTTGATACTGAGGGTGATGTGCGTGTATTTGTGTGTTGTATTTTCACCAGGACCAGATTTACTTCGGTGTAATAGAGCAGGATGTTGCCCTCTCTTTTAATACAGCCTGAACATCACGAAGATGTGGTAGACAGTGCGGCGCCCCTCTCTCTCTTCCCTTTTTAACATGCTGCCAGAAAAACAGCATTTGGTCTTGATTTTTACCTTCCCCTGGAAGAGAAGAGATGGGAGAAAATAGCACACTGGATGTGTGTTGTGGCGCCACAACTGTCATTAGAAAACTCTGAGGCCAGTGGGCGTCCCTGGCTGGTGGGTCACATCATGATTAGGGACAGACACTTGTCTGCATGGGTGCTGTGACAACCAAGCTTATTTCAGCCTTTTTTTCTGTGTCACAATCTAAATAAATCTTGGAGAGTGAAAGGCAGTTATGATAATTTATCATTTGATGAGCTTCAGCTTTGTCTCTGGCAGGTACTAATAGAGAAAACGTTGTCATCCAAACCCAAGCAGCCTTCAGCTGGAGTTAAATTACAGCACTGCTGAAGAGTGACATATTTGGGAGAGAATAATAACAGGTGGGAAGATTATTAAAATACAATGCAGACAATACCTAGAGGGTAAATATAATCAGCTTTGAGATGGCAATGAATTCTGAGGAGCATTTTGAAAGCCAAGAAGGCTGGTATACATGTGCCTCCACAGTGAAGACCCCTGGTTACACAGCTGGAGAGCTGATATCTTTATTTTAGCAACTTGTTTTCCATCACATAGGAGTGTTTCTTGTACCTGATAATGCACAGGCAGCCTGGATGCATCTAATTTCTCGGTGTTTCACAGCAGGCTTCCCACGGCATCCCAGAAACCAGAGATGTCTTGCTGCAAAAGCAAATGCTTGGAGAGGCATTGCAGAGGCTAACTGAAAGCCATCCCAGGGTTGCACATCTTGCCCTGGGTCCTGTGAACCACTGGGTGGTTATGAGCACAAGCAATGCCAGTGTTGCCCACCCCTGATCCTAGAGGAGCAGTCCCACAGCCTCTTTGGGTACGGGTGATTTCTCTCTTCTGTTCATGCATGCTTTCTTCTCCACCTTGTGCACAGGCTATGTCTCAATCTCCCAGTCTCCTGCCCCATGTATCATGCAAGCTTCTTGCTCTATCTGTCCTGCACACTTTGAGCTGTTTGTTCTACTGTACGTTTACTTCAGAAAGCTGTCTGGGGAAGACATATTCACACCAATAAAATTGATAAACTGCCAGAGAGAGAGATACCGTTTTAGTAACTGGCATAACAGTGAATTTGCTGACCTGGCACCGGGAGGGGAAAAAGAAAGACTGGTGAATTAATTACAGCACTGAAGCAGTGCTGAGGAGAGCCTGGCTTATCTTGGCAGTGGTTCAGTTACTTGGCTTGAGATAGGTGTCCAACTGTTGTACACCTGAGGAGGTAACAAATGGTTGAGACTCAGGGCTGCTAAGGCATGGGTCTGGTTAGTGTAAGCTGTTTGGAGACCACGCTGCAACCCTTTACCTGCCCATCCATGACTTCCCACTGCCTTCCGTGTCCTGGAATTTGCAATCGCACCCAGAACTGACTCTTTAGATAGCTGCACAGTCCCTAAGCCCGATGTGAAGGAAGCGGTGGCAAGGTGCGGGCTAAATTGGGATGTCAGCAAAGCATCATTTCAGGTTTTTTGATTCCTTTTCCCGGTTCAAACTCTGTTTCTAGCTCTGTCACTGACTTGGGTGAAGGTAGGTCACCGCACTGTGCCTCAGCATGGTCTCCTTAGTCCAGAAGTGCTGCCTTATTTGTACAGCTGGGGGAAGACCAGGACTCCTTGTGACCATCCTGGGGAGAGGAAAAAGGGAAAACTGCTGTTGTGGGCAGTATTGCCAGTTGCAGTCAGTGTCCCCAGATGCTTCCCAATTATCTGAGCAAACCTGGTACCTGCCTTGTTTAGCAAAGCTGAAGCTATCTCTGGAGTGTCCTAGCCTGGTTGTCCCCTATCCCACTCATGCTGCTGGAGGAGCAGAAGGAGCACTCATTTCTCAGCACTGTCACTTCATCTCCTGCACATCTTCCTGGGAACCAGCTTGGGGAAAACAAATGGGAGGTTAGTATCCCTGGTGTAGTGTTGAACGAGGTGGACCCAGTGCTTCCTGGTTTTCTGAGAAATTTCAGAGAAATACACAGAGGGCAAATGAATTTGCTCCCCACAGGAGGCTTGGAGGCTCAGGGGTTCAGCAGCGGGTGCGATTTCAAAGAGAACGGCATCGTGTTGAACAATATCTCCAGAAATTTCAAGTATACCGTGAGTCTAGAAGGAAGAGTGTCCTGTGTCCCTTGTGAAAGGTATATTCTCTCTAGAAGTAAAAAATAATTATGACTGTGGTGATGTGATACTGTTAGCCCTAATGTTCACAAATCCTCGTTGCCAAAGGAAAAAGGTTTGAATACATTTTGAATGTCACTGGTCTCCTTAGGGATTATCTTATCTGTGGTGTATGACTGATAACTTGGCCAGACAAAGGTTATTGCAAGAAATAGACTTAACCTTTCAAGCATACAAGAGAGATTTACAGCAGTAGTGAGCACTGCACATTCTAAATGAATGTGTTAGCAGGCAGTGAAGAGAGTGCATCTAATTAAAAATGTATTTCAAAGAAAATAGATGGAATAAAAAAAGGGTGAACAAATATTAGAGAAGATACACATATTGTCACAACAGAAGTTAGAGCCAGCCAGCATGGAGAGGGAGGGGTCCTACATGGAACAAAAGCAGCCATTTTGAGAGCCATGCTTAGCACTAATTTGCAAAGAAATACAAAAATAAAATGCAATTATGACTATACAGCTGGAGAACAAAGCTATTATGATGATGGTGCAGAGCCATCGGTAACTGTATGATGAGAAAACTCAAAAATCTTTCTACCATCTGGTCAAGTCTAGTACTTACATAGTTCTCATTGTTAATTGTCCTTTCATCAAGAATGTATTGTAAGGCTGCATACTTAGTTATATTTTCAGGCTGGATCTATAGCAATAGGATGTATGATCAGACGTGCAATCAAATGCACACAAATGTTCAAATTTCTCGTCATCTTTTGAAGAGAGCATCCTGCCTGGTAGACAGTTAAAATACTTTGCTTATCTGCACTTGTCAAAGTCTCTTTGTCTTCAAATACCTCTGAACAGAGTCTTCTCTGAGCTTGGTTTGCTGATTTTACTGTGTCTCCTTTGTAAAATGAGTGTAAGTCATTGTGCAATTATTGGCTTGCTGTTACTCCATCCAGTCAGACCTGTGGAGGAACAGAGGGTGGGAATAACATAGGGAGCATGTAATCACCTGAGCTGAAATTCAGCCATGATACTGGGCTTATCACATTTAATCTCAAAAAAAAAAAAAAAAGACCACCACAGGATCTCTAATGGCTAGAATGGTTTGGTCCTCAGCTTCACCTCTGGCCTGAAAGCCTGATTCTCCAACAGCACGGCTCTCTTGTGGGAGAGGTTACTCTCCAAGCCTGGGCTTCACAGAGAGAACAACCTTCTGAAAACTCACCTTGGGCAACATTTCATTTTTTCCCGTGAGGGTCTCCTTGCTCTGCTATAGGCTTTTGCCTGTTCAGGCTTGGTGACTGTGGGAGTAGAGCCAGTGGGAGGCCTGGCTGTACCAGGGCTGTGAAGGAAGGGTGGCTACAAGTTTCTTGTGTTTTACAGGGATGATTGCTTTTGACGTCTCTTTCAGTGCCTCTCTCTTTGGGGAGGGCTGAAGGGAGACACGATGTCAGAGAAGAGGGCACTGAGTATGTGTTGGAACAAAGTAGCCCTGTGAACTTGGAGGTGGGATCACCCTTGCTGCTGTTGTTAAGAGCTTTGAGGCAGATGACGGGAGGATTTCAGTTGCAGCATCTCAGTGTCTGCCAGTGAGATGCCCATTTGCAGCGATGTGATTCCCTAGCATGGTCTGACCTCTGTGTGCCCCACTGAAGAGGGCTGAGGGTGTGCAGTGGAGGGATGCTCTAGGCTGTATAAGTACTTTTGATTCAAAGTGATGGTTACCCAGTGGTAGCTAGCACGAAGGACTACCTGGCATCAAACTCCCCATGGAAAACACTCTCTGGCCACAGCTGTTCCTGGGGGTTATGTGGAAGGAGGGTGACTGAAGTCATGCATTCGGTCCATGGGGACTTGCCCTCAGCCTCCGGAGGTGCCCCAGATCCCCCGGTATGGCAGGGGCACAGCCACTCTCCTCAAAAGGGTCGCTGCTTTCCACTGCCATGCCAACAACTCTGCTGGCTGTGCACCGGGGACACAGGAGGAAGACGAGATAACAGTTTTAGTTGACAAGGCTGTCTTAATACCTGTGTAGATCTATAGGCAGAGTTGCCTGAGGAAAGATGAAAAATTAATGGGGACATTTTCACCCTGGCTGGCTCACATGCCATTTTAATCCTGCTGCCAACATGATGGGCGTTTCTGCCTGAGTAAAAGTGTTGAGTGAAATCCAAATCGTTTGACAAGGAGCAAAAACAGGTACTGATGGGGCCTGGGGCAGCAAGTCCATTTGTAAACACTCTGCACTTTGAGCAAGGTCTACCCACAGTTTTTGTTTCTACAATGGCTTGAGCCAAGGTCTAAGCACCTCTGAAGTGTGGACTGTCTGCAGGAGAAGGCAGTGTCTGCTGCAAATGGGGAGAAATAGGGTGGTAGTGGGGAACGGGCGTAACATAGTGGAGAAGCGTGTTTTATTCCAAATGATTAAGGCTTGCTCAGTGTGCAGGGGAGCACCCATGTAATGGAGGGCATAGTTTGTTAAAATGTGAAAATCTTTTGTCGGTTCCTTTGGTTGAAAGTTAGCACCTCAATGTTTAGGTGGTAGGTAACATGCACAGTGACAGCTAATGTTAAGCAAAGAATCATAAACGCAAAGGCTGCTGGTTAATAGACAGAAATGCTGAAGAAAGTGCTAAGCTCAAAACCTGGGATGAAATAGAGAATTAATTACTTCTGGGTAGGTGGCAGTGGGATGTACAGCTGCAAGAAAGCTGGAGCAAGAATTGAGAAATGAAAGAGTATTCAAGGTTTGCCCAGGCCACGCAGTTCAGGTTACTCCACCATCTCCCAGTGATCTGTGGCTTGAACAACCAGTGAGTGCACGCCAGGGCTTGGGATGAGCGGGGACACGCTGCTCTCCATGTAGTCTTCCAGCAGTCACTGTGATATCACAACTCATTCTGTGTAAACTGGGGAAAAGGACTCATCCTCTTTCCAGAGAGATCAAGCCTGAAATGTAAAAATAGTCCGATTTGGACTGGAGCTTAAATCTAAAGTGATTACATGACTTCTATTAAAGCAAAAAGCAAGCAAACAAACCCTATTTTCCTCTGGCGATTACATAACTCGCAGATCAGATGAATGGGCAGACTTCAAAGCCATCGCTGGAGGAAAGCACCTGTACAACCCGAATCCAGCTGCTGTGTGCTGCAGGGACTGGTGCTCTGGTAGAGGCTGAGCCTTGGCAGCATGGCTTTCGCCCTGCGCCTACCTTGCAGCTTACTACTCCTGCTTTGTGAGGGGATGTGTGCCTTTTCCCAGCCGTATTAGGTGACCTCATAACCTCTCCCTCAGTGTGGCATTTCTTATTGTGCTCCTGTCTCTGCGCTGCAGGATGTGGAGCTGCTTAGTTGGGAATGTGGGCTTTGGGAGACCACTAGCCAACTCTTTTTTGCCAGTGCCTGTGCAGCAGGGAAGCTGTATATTGTAGTGGGAGAGGTGTGAACAGCAAAAGAGGTTACCTTCCCAGACCTCCCTACACACACAATGCAATGCAAATAGTCCTGAAGAGCCACATGGACAGTTGATCTGAATGGCAGACCCAGACTTCAGTGCAAAAAGCTTCAGTGAAAACTTGTGCGAATCAGCATCTGCCAAAGTCCTGCTATGGAGATTTCCCATAGTACAAGGAAGTTTTCTTAAGTGAAGCTTACTTACCCCAAATGATGGTTTTCCTGAATCAACAGCAGTTGAGAGGTGGCTGAGTGTTGCAGCTCGTGCTTTGGGTGATTTCTCAGGTGCCTTTGTTCTTGTTGCAGGTCATCAGTCAGTCTCTCAGCTGGAAGTTGCTGCTGAGTCTGCTACACATTTTTGTAAATGCTGAGGATGAAGGATATGATTTTTTGCTTTCTGATATATAGCTTGAGGGCTTTGAATTTTTCCTGGCCTGACATCCTGCTACAAACCTGAGTTGTGCAGGATCATCATATGATGGCAGATCTGAGTGCAAATCTCCAAACTCAGGGTCCTCCTGGCCTTAGGCTGGGGTTCCAGCAGGTCTCTGACCTTGACACATGGTAAGGTTGTGGTGGAGGAAGTGCATGATTTCCCATGAGCTTCCTTTGCCTGCTGCTCTGGAAGTGTTGATGCAGGGGACAGCATGGCAAAATGTGGTCTTTAAAGGGAAGATAGGCTTGTAGGGGTTAATGGGTATGAGTGTGTAGGTAAGGCACAGAGGTGTTATCTTCGTAGACTTATGTGCAGGACCAGGAGGACTCCTTGCCCACACTGCTAAGTAGGAAGGAGTTATCTGCAGGAGTGGAACCAGCACTTGGGATTTAACCTGGACCTCTAGCAAAGACTGAGCTCACATGCCAGGTCCAAAATGTGTGTGAGTGAACTGTGACAACAGCCGTGGAAGAGCTGAGGATAACCCTGCAGCAAAGATACTTGTCTGGGGAAAGTCAGGAGCACTGGGCTCTCCTAAGCAAATGGGCCTACTGAGTTGAGGCACTGAAACAGGGAGCTGAGTAGTCCAACACTGCAGCCTTGCATGTTGGGAAGGGCTCTTTGCCCTGTGCTACTGTTGCTTTATAGGGTTTCTTTCTAGCACTTCGTATCTTTGGGCTGTTCACACGAGGACACTCACTATTTCACTCCCAAGGGATATGACTGAGGGGATATGACTGTCCCCAATCCAGGGAGAGTTCAGCATCAGAATTCAGTGAAAACAGGGCCTTGTGCTCCTTTATGTGAGAGCACTGGGTGTCCTGCCTCCAGGAAAATGGCTGGCGCCTAATACTTTGTAGGAAGGCTTCCCTGCCAGCCTCACTTGCCTACAAGTCACAGGATAGACACAGGAGGGCAAAGCTTTCTTCGTCTGCCTTGGAGAGGGTTTTGAAGCAGCCTAAGATACACAACAGGAAATTATGAAGGAATTTCCTCCATACATTTATGTGTGTGCATATATGTATGCGTTGATTTGTTCGTGTCATCTATTTCTGATTATCAGTCCTCCCAGTGGGTTGCTGCCCCAGTTTGTTGCTGGAGCTGGGTAATTATTATGTGGTCAGAGTGGGCTGAAGGTGGAAATTATTTTATTCAGAGAATCCCCTTTTACCAAATACAGCACTTTTCCACACCTTTTCCAGGACATGCCTTTTTGTTTCCTGTGAGGCTTTACCATCACTTGTGCAGATATTTCCAGACAAGTTCTGTTATTCTGCTTTGTGCTCCATTTTGCCCCTCTATCTCCTCTCAGATCAGCTGTCTTCTTCCTTCTTCCCTTCCCATTAAGCCATTACCTGATCTCTCTCAAACTACAGCTGCCATCCTTATGATCCTATCTGCTGCCAGGCTCACAGAATTTCAGCAATACTGACAAATCTCAGCTTCTGTTAGTTTTCTTCCCCTTCCTTTCAAACATACCTCAGAGATAGAGCTGTGTGTTTGAGAATGTGGTGGGGGGCTCCCAAGTTTGGAGCAGGTTTTCTGCCATGAATTGCAAAAGGCATTTGTAATGGTTGCTCTCAGAGAGGTGAGTGGACCAGCTAAGTCCAGAGATGGGTGACCTAAACCCAAAAGTGTAACTGCTGGCATAGTTAATTCCCGAATCACTAGAGCAATAATATCCAGAAAATGTGTGAATACAGCAACTCTTAACTGCCTCCATTGTATTGCTGAAGTGTGAAGAGCCCTGTTGTCTCATGCTCAGCCTCCTGGCAGCTCCTCTGCTTCAGAGACTTCTTGTAAAGTCGTTGATAGTTATGGGGTGCGGAGGAATATAGGAAGGAGCTGAATTAAAGTGCATTTTATGTAAAAGCAGTTAACATAGATACCGCATCCCCAAGTGTGTGATTCACATTACATTTAATTTGCTAAAAACTTGCATATAGGTGAGAGGGCTGCTGCCCTTATCAGGATGTCAGTATCTGGCTCTCAGTGCTGCAGAGCACACTGGGTCTGCCTCATCCAGTTTGGCATCTCTAAGCCATAAGATTGGTGAAGCTTGGAAGTCATCTGGGAAGCAGGAGGGAAACTGCCTGTGGAAGGTGGGTGGTGAAATATAGACATAATCCTGAGTCCAGTAAATCTATCTATGAAAAGGGCTCTGTTTCTCCAAAGTAAGGCAGTACCAGCAAACCAAGGTACTCAGTCTAGGCACAAAAATTTCTCGTTCTTGAGATATTTAAAGAATCCTGCATTATTGATCATGATATCTGTAGGTATCATTTTCTTCAGACAAATTGATTGCTCCAGCAATCTGTATTGATTGCATTTATTGCCACATTAGCAGAGTCTGTGGTTTTTTTTGCTTGTTTGTTTTCCTCTGAATTGCTCTACCTAAATCTATATCTTCTTCTACCAAATTATGCATGTCTCATTCTCTGTGTCTCAGAGATGCACAGCACAAGTGACACCTTCATTGTGGGCTTCCAGGTTACTGGCAGGCTTTGTCCTTTTCCTGTTACCCTTGGTTGCTCTGTTACACAGGTGAAAGTGCCTTCCATTAGATTAGACCTGCACTGGCCACTGGGTAGTGGAGCAGATCCATTTCTCCACTGAGTCTGGTACATCACACACAAACTATACCGAGATTTACCTCTTTATAGCTCTATAGCTTTTTTTTTTTTTCCCCTGTTCACATTCTCATTGGGTTTTTGCATCAGTGGTCTGTCCTGTATTAATGGAGAGCAGAGCAGCTGGATCAAAATGGCCATAACCACAGGTGAGCTGTGTCTCTCACAGAGCGGATGAAACACGGTATTCTGCTCTGAACTGTGATGGAGCATAGCACCAAACTCAAAGCTCTCTGTGAAAGGTGAAGTACCTTCAGATTGAGGGCTCCAGCCCACCAAACTGTCCCTTTCACCAGTCCCCCCCAGTGTGTCAAGTCTGATCGGTCTCCTCACCACTGCAGTCCTACTGCCTTGCACACTGTGCTGCCATCCTGTCCGTGCTGTGTGCCTTGCTCACCATGGTGCTGCACTGTGCTGCCAGAGGTGGACGCGGGGCAGCTCTCTGACCTTTCCTCATGTGCTCTGCACTAGAAATGCCTCATCTGCTCAGGTGGAGGGTGGGTTTCTTTCTAGTACATCATTGGTCTCATAAAAGGCTAAGTGACTCAGTTCAGTGGTGCAGGAAAAATGGAGTCTGTGTTTTCTGTCTAGTGACTGTTGCTTCTTTTTAGTTTTCTCTGAGACTCATTCTTCCTCTGTGTCTCCCCTAGTCTCACAATTCCTCTCACTCTAAGCTATACACAACCAGGGGCTCTTACCCGTGCTCCTGCATTTCTCCAACAGCTTCCCTCCTTGCTTCCCCTTGTCTTACATGCTTACACCAGTCACTTGTTCATGGGACTTTGGCCAATGTCCAGGGCAGAATACCTGAGGACAGTGGCTGCTTTTCCAGCCATGCCTGTCCAAGAAGCCTAGCTCTCTCCCAGGCTTCATCACGTTCATCTGCCAGCCTCTGGCTGCCCTTGCCTCCATGTTTTCCCTGGACAGCTCTTCCCTCTTGGCAGTGTCTCCTGGGGTCCCATGTAGATCCCCAGTCTCTGAGCCTGCATGGACCTAGCAGAGCTTGTACACCCGGTTTCACTTTACCTGTGATGTGGCACCAGTCTTATGGGTCCTATGGGAGCCCTCTTCCAGGAGTAACACTGACTCTGCTGGCCAGAGGCCTGAGAGAAACCCCTGCACCAGGTCCAGGTCACCCACTGCATGAGTACACAGATGACAACACATGTGATGCCTGTGAGTAGTGTCTGCCAGCGCTGCTGACGGGCTCCTGGCATGCGAGGCCTGGCTTCCATGTTGTAGTTGCATCCATATTCGCTGTGTCTTTTAAGAGCTTTCAGGAAGGGCAAAATGAGATTTGTTGGGTTTGGCAGCGAACTCTCTCAGCCCTTCCTTCTGCTTAGGGTGGGGATGAAGTCCATGTATTTTTATCTCCACTTGGGTGCTGAATTCCATGTCTTTATTTGGCTTGCGGTCTTCGTCCCTCTGCCAGGGTGCCTCTGGCTGTACCTGGTTATATCCAGCCCTTGGGCATGTGTGTGGGGATTCTTATGAGGGTGGTGGCCACCCCCCCCTCCACCTGTTACGAAGACTTGAGGATGGGGTGGGGAGAAAGACTCGGGCAGCAGTTGCGCCTGGTGGATAGAGTTAATCCCTGGAGTCTTGAGCATCTCCTGTTTTGCTAGCTGGTTTCCTGCCTCCAGCCCCTGCCCTGGTGGGGTAGGGTTACCGAAGATGCGGAGGGTGGGAGCCGTGAGGGGGAACATGTCTATTCTGAGGAGCAGTGTTCGGTTACCACTCCAAACCCGTGGCATGCTGGAGACGCTCGCGTATCGCTGGCAGGGAACTGCCTGGTACCGGAGCCGGGAGAAGGAGCTGCAAGATGGAAGCAGGAGAGGATGGCTAAGGACCTGCAGGGCTTCATGAACCATTTTTTTACTCAGATGATTACAGAGATAAAATTTGTTGGTTCAAGACCAGGAACCAGTGTCACTGGGAGATCCCAGAGCAGTTAATCTATTAACCTTAAACTATTCCTCCTCCTGAACTCCCTACTGCTGTGCCTCCTAGGCAATGAGGGAAAAGATACAGACCTGTCTTTTTTTTGTGTGTGTGTGTGGATAGCCATGGTGAAGTGACTTGTCTGAAGATATGGGGCTTTGTGGCACAAGGATGACCAAAGCCTCAGTCACAGATGGTCTGGTAGTTCTGTAACTGATCTGCTAGATGATAACGCTGGTTGCACAGGTTGCTTGTAGGTACTCAGTTGTTCTGGATGTCTCTACAGATAGTGATCAGGCATCATTCAGATGTAAAGTGATGTTCAACACACTTTATAAACCTCTGAGGTACAGAAGCTCAGTTTGGAAATAGAGACAACAGACTTTGTGACCTCAGGGACAGACAGAGCATGAGGCAGGGATGTGATGAGCAAGGGTATGCAGCTTGGGCTTGCTCTGATTTCTCTGTGCTTGCTGACAACATTTAGGTGAATGGGGACAGTGCTGCTCATGCATGTGTAGCTAACATCGCTGTGCAGTCTGTGGTCATGCCTACAAGGAGCTTGCTCGTACCAGTTTGCATCTGTACCTGCCTGGTGCCTGTGCTTACCCCTTTTATAGAGCTTTAAAGAAAATGAGGTTTTCACCTGGTGACACAAAAAGAAGAGCTCATTTGGGAACTTGGCTGCCTGCAGGTTCCTATCCTACATCTCCAGCACTCCTGCAATGCTGTCTTCTTCTGCTGACATCCCCAGGGTCAAACATCACAGCATTTGCAGAGTCCACACATCTTCAGGCACCCTGTGCCCTGCCAAAGCTTTCCATCTCTCCCCACCGAGATGGTAACACTCAGCTCATTCCTACATCTCTTGTGACCTTTGGAAATACCCTTTACTTTCTCATCTCATTCCTATTTTCTTGACCAGATACTGGTCTGGCAAGTACTTGGCTTTGGGATCTGTGTGGTGATTGATTGCCTGACAGGCAAAACTAGGCAGCTGGCTGTTGAGTTGTTACAACAGTTTGTCACAACACAAATTTACTCATCCCCTCAATGTCACAAAACTTACAGGGACATAAATCTTGGAGGTGTCTACTGCTTTGTTAAATTTTTTGACCAGCAGGTTTGGAAACTGTGTGGGTGACAAAATACTGACGTACACCCACACAAACTCACAGTGTGATCTCAGTAAAAGATGTGTTGTATGTATAGACAGTAATCATAGCACTTCGGCTTAAAAGCAAGTCCACCTCTCTTATTTCATTACCAATCAAGTTTTGCCTTTTTTCCTTCTGAATTATCTGTGCAAAATCCCTTGCTTTTTCTGAGCTTCTTTGTGGTGAGTATTTAGTGGGCAATTATGCTTGGGCCAGTGTCCCAGGTCTCAGTGCTGCTATGATCCCCCAGGCTTGGAGAAGACCCCAGGCACCATGTCTGCATGTAGCTGGAGTCCCAATGGGCCAGTCCCCTGCCCATTTCCCAGGCACGTACCCTGTGTGTGGATACTCTGAAGTCCATGGCAAAATATGTCTTTTGTTCTCTGCTTGGCACCGCATGTGGAATTCCAGTTTGAGAGGGATGTAGGAGAGCTGTATGGGAAAGTGTAGCACTGTTTTATGAATAAAGGGGTATTTACAAAACAACGGGGTTTGTTATAGCTACATGAAGACTTTATACCAGACAATGATGCCAGCATTCCTAAGAATCAGCAAGCAGAAAGACTATTCACAGGCATAGTCAGCCGATTAATTTATTCACTGACAATGATTCTTACGGACAAGCGTTCTGCAAAATAGTATTTAGGAAATAAAATCAATAGTCCTTTTTAAGAATTCCAGAGCTATTAGGGAAGGGAAGTAAAGTCGCTTCATACTTTTCGTTATGTGATGCTTGATAAAGCACAGAGGAATCATATTATCTCAGTTTAAGCACTTTTACATATATTGCTACAGTAACCTGAACTAGTGCCTGCTGGCTTGCAGCTATTAGTGATTGTGCTGCTTCAACTGATAGCTTCAGCTCCCACTACATCTTTACCTGCAGTCTATCAAAGTTTCATATTTTTACCTCCAGATTTTCACCTATAACTCTATGTCTGTACCCTCACTGTGAGCTTCTTTTCCTGCAGGATGCTCCTCTGATGTCGCTTGTTCTCTCAAACTTCTGTCCTTATTTTTAAAACTTTCCTATTTTAGCCCCTCATTCAATGCGTTTACGTTTCTGTGTTCTTTCCCCAAAGACCCCCCACGGTTCTCCATCCAAACAGTTTATTACCGCCTCAGTCACCAGTTCTGCTGGTAGAAATCTTCCTTAACATTTTTCTTCCATTTGTGGTGGATCTTCTTTTCAGTCTTGAAAGAGCTGCTTCATGCCCTCCTTTCTTTCCAGGTCTGTGCTCCAGTTTCTTCCACCAACTCGTTGTGCCCTGTTTTAGCTTGTTTAAGACCTCCTTGGAACCATCTTTTATTCTTAACATTACCAAAGACAATGTCTCCCTGGGTTGTCTAAGTGCTACTGTAGTACAAATACATATCTAAAATTCATCATCTTGCTAGGGCACATTCCTGATGTCCTAACCTAGCAATTTCCTTGCTCTTAGTGCGTGGGTTTTTCAAATGATGTGATAGAGAAGTATATTGTAGTCACTTAGCAACCAGAATTGGCTTTTGAAAGCAAAAATCTTGGTTTTGTTTTGTAATTTTGGCTTCTAGGACCTTAAAATTAACAATTGTGTGCTCAGGAAATCAGTGAAGTGTTTGCAGAGTTGCGGAACAAAGATTCCCTGTCGGTTTATGTGCTCACTTGCATGCACGTCTATATGCATGCTTACTCATTTGCTCTCTCTAGTTACAGATGGGACAGCTTATTTTCTTGTCCTTCTCTTTTGCACCTGATTTTCAGGAGTGTTGCTGAACTCCACTTAAGGTCAGTGGGAACTTTTGGTGCTCAAAAATATGGAAAAATCAGTTCCTCTGCTGCAGACACAGGCTGCCTCCAATGCATCCCCAGCCGTGAAAAGTTCCGACTGCCCTTTATTCAACAGCCAGAACTTCCAGCTTCGTCCCTGGCAAATTCTGCAATGCAGCTCCAAGTGATCAATGCAAAAGTCTTTGGCATACGAAAACTAAAAGTGTGGGGACAGCACAAAATAAATTGAATTGCAAAATGAAAGAGCGCAGGCAATTCTCCTGATCGCATTATTCAGCTGCACATTTATTTAATTAAAGCCCGGCATTTTCTAATTAAAACGCAGCCCCTGCAGAATTTCCCCGTTGCCGCCTATGAGGTGGGGGGGAGGCGTCGGGCTGGGTTCATTGCAGCGGCCACCGCAGGGGGGCGAGGGGGACCTCGACAAGGAGGGGTGTCCTCTTCCTTCGGTGGCGATGCTGAGGGACAGCCGGGGGACACCCTGCCCGTGTCCCGGGAGTTTGGGGACACGCACCCGCTTCCAAGGCAGCGCACTGCCCTCTAACGCTGCTCCCTGGTAGCGGAAGGGGGAAGTCCTCCGGGGCAAGCCGGCTGAAGGGAGCCCCTATGGGTGCCCTGTCGAAGCGGAGGGGAGAAAAAGGACTTTTTCAAGTCTCTCTGGTGAGAGGGAGAAGCCGTGCACTGTGTCTGGGGCTGCCCCGAATGCAACCCTGGTGCCAGACCCGTAGTTTCCCTTCTCCATCCCCTTGATGTGCCTGGTGCTGCAGCCAGGGAGAGCCTTATAGAGGTGCTGCTGTGACAACTTCTGTACCCAGGTGACTTATGCTTTTCCTTTTGGAAGTAAACTTATCCCAAAATTTTGTGTAAATGAGCTTCAGGACAGAAATGTTGCCTCAGGGCTTTCTTTTTAGCTGTGACTTGTCTTAGGCGAGGCCCTGGCTTGAGCTGCTGCAGAGACAATGCTGCCCTTTTTCCTTTCCCTTGTGCTTCAGAGACGCATGTCCAAGCTGCGTATTGCAGTTACATCAGAGCTGTCTAAAATTACCATATCTTGCACATCTGGAGGTGGGAGACTTCAATTTCTTGAGCCTGTGTCTGAACATAGGGGCAAGATTTGCTCTGTCTGCTTCCTGCAAATGAATGCCTGGAGGTGAATAAGCCTTTGCTTTCTTCACCAGGGTGGCACTGGGAAGGGGCTCTAACAGCCCTGATTGTGAGATCACCTTTTCTAAACATAGTTCCCTATAGGGGAAATCCCTGCACCAGAAAGTGCTGTTGTTTTAGATGCTGGCCTGTGGGAGCCAAGCGGAAAGGCAAGGCAAGGCTGTGGAGGTGGGTGGCTGCTGCGTCTCATGCACGGGATGACCTCTCTGTGGCCCAGGCAGGAGACCGGTGCTGGGTGGAAAGCTTCTGCCCGATAATGGAGTTCACTGTTTTCCTGACCTGAGGGTAATAGGGTAGGAAGCTTGGCTGGGAATGGCTTGTCATAAGACTGTCATCAGTTGGTTTAAGTCGATACCAATTACAAGGTTATTAATTAAAAAATGTGACTGCTGTGAATAATGATTGTAACCCTTTATTTAATTAGTCACATTGCATATATCTAGTATGAATTAGAGCTCTCTGCATGTACTGACTGGTAAAGGCTGTGGTCCCTTAAACGTGTCTTTTAACATCTTTTTTTTTTTAACATATTTCTAAGTGTTAGGACTAATTTTTTTTCAGAATTGGCTTTCTCCTGCCTTCAGGAATTTTCTCTGACTTGACACTCATTCATCTCCTGCTGACCGAGAAACTATTAAAAGTCTCTTAAATGCAGTCCATCATGAAAGGGTGGAATGTTCAATCAGGCGTGGAAACCCGCCTGATGTCATCTTTCATTCCCAAGAAAGTTTTCTGGCACTTCACTAAATATTCCCATGCTTTCATCTGTGGGAAAGAGATACTGGAGTAGTCACCATCTTTTGCTGGCACCAAGATAAGAGCTTGGTGCTAATATTGTTGCATGTGACTAGTCTCTTAGGGTCAGCCTCCTGACTGTCTGGTTCGCAGATCCTTGAAGAGGGGTCTTGGGGCTGTCTGGTCCATGTGAGGACAGGATCGTTTGCTCAAGCAATTACTATATTAGACCAGCACCTCTGATGGGTTTCCAGGGTGACCTGGTGTAACCCCTTCTGTGTTCGCAGAAGGACACCATCTGCGGGGAGAGAAGGAAGGTGGTGAAAAGACTACTTGCGTGGGTGTGTACTGCGATTTGTTTGTGTAGCATGACTTTAATCTGGCAGTGCCTTTTTTCTGTTATGCACCTGAGACACAAGAGCAAAGAGCTGCCTGCCTTTGGTTTATGGTTCTTCAGCCAAACTTAGAGAGAGATCTGAAACATGTATACCCAGCCTCTAAACCTGCCTTCCTGTACGTTTAAGACAAACTGGGCAACCTTACAGTGCCATTCAGTTGTGCCCAGAAAAAGTGTGATTCCCTCCTTGCTGACACACAACTTGATGGATTTGGGGGCATGAATCCTCCTCAGGGATGCACGTAGCCCTGGCTCATCACCGCTGGGCAGGACAGATGTGAATCCACGTGCATTGGTGACGCAGGCAAACTGGATTTGGCCAGCTGCCGGGGCTTTGAATGTTCATTTTGGGGGAGGGAGGGAAGGAGGACAGAAGAGGGGAAAGACCTGCCCTCTGTCTGCTCCTGGTGCTAAGATGCCTGGGGAGGAAGACAGGGCTGTGAGCAGAGGAGGAGCTGGGACAGGGCTGCTGCGTTGCCAGGGGATCCTTTCCCCATTTGATGGCAGAGACACAATATCTTGGGGCCAACATGCAGAAGCTCGGCTGGAGCTGTTTGTCCTTTTGCTGCATCGGATGGATTTGTGTGTGCCTGTGTGTATGTGTGTTGCTTTGTTTTTCTGCCCTGTGTATTTTAGAAATAATCCCCTTCAAGGTTACAGAGATATCATTTGTCAGGCAAGCCGACAGAGCTCTTTCTTACTATGGGATTACATAAGAGAACACAGGCTTTATTATCATTTTAGGACGTATTAGCATTGTGGATTATTTCCATAGAGACTGAGCACAGTGGCAGCCTTCACTCTGGGCTCCCTCATCCTCCCCCTGCTCCCCACCTCTTACTTTTTAAAAATAATATCCATTAGCAAACAAGCAAGCAGGAAGTGTCCTGTGAAGCCTGGTCTATGATCAGTGGTGTACATGGAGGGCTGACACTAGTGCCAAGAGCACATCACAAGCCTGCAGATAGAAGGACGGATTTTGTAAAGAGGATGCAGAGCAGCAAGAAAGCAGATGTGCCTTCTTTATTCCTGCTGATGTGTGTGCCTTCTTGGGAGGCTAGGGAGAGCTGCTGCTCCTGCCTTGGTCATTCATTGCCTGTGGGATCATGATAGATGAGGTTGATGCTTCGTGTCTCAATTTACCAGTCTTTAAAATGGAGGGTTTAATTACACTGGGGTATCCCATTGACCAAGAGTAACTCACGAATGTATGATTTATTCACAGCATCTTTTCTATGACAAAAGCTGATCCCGAAACATCTGTGTCATGCCGGCTGTGCATCTTTTGGGCTGCTGCTGGAGTAAGAAAGGAGTGTGGAACATTGTTGTAAATAAATTAAATTGCACATTCCTCCCTTGGAAAAGCATCTTGCCATACACCAACTCCTGCATTTCTGATGTGTGCTGTAGCCAGGCTGTGGTGGGACTAATAGGGGATATTTTAGGCCTTTCACCGTTTCCATCAAAACTTGCAGAGACCAGAGATGTTCTTCATCAGCAGACCTGGGGGACTGCTGAACTGTAAAATGTGGAAACTGGTCTCCTCCTCTTGGCTGCACCTCTGCTACAGCACAAAGTGTTGGCATTTCTCATGGCCTGGCAGACACAGTACAATAAATTTTTGGCCTTCATCTGTGCTGGGGGTGTTGGTTACATGAAGTCGTTCATTGTGAGTCTCAAGCTTCATCATGTAGAACTGAGAGTGGAGTTCATAGGCATGACTGCCAAGGCCAGTGCTGGTTCACTGGTCGGTGATGAGTCTTCAGGTCTGGAAGGGAGTCTTTTATTTCACACCTTGCCTGGTCTTTTCAGGGCTTATAAGTGATCTGATTAGTGTTTCTTCTCCTGATGCTGCTCATATTTACCTGTAATGTGAAAGCTGTACTAGATGCTGAGTAGCTCTAGTTGTATGTCACAACTATCCCCCAGGGCCAGTCTTACAAGAGAACAATCAGACAGCTAACTGCATCCAAGAAAGAACCTGTCACTTTGTTTCTTGAGTGCTTCTGTTTGGGCCTCTGTCCTGATGGGAGCTGCAAGTGAATGCATCTCCCTATCAGTGAAACCCAGGGGCTCTAGGTACCAAATATAGTCTAGTGACAGAACAGTCTTCTACAGAAGAGACACTTAGTACAGGAAGAGCAAGAGCTAACCAAAAACTCACTGAGGATCAGTCGTTCACGAATAACTTGTTGACGAAAGGCAAGGAATTCATGGTTGTTGAAGAGGGATGGGAAGGTATTACTCAGTGCTGCAGCAGCTGCAGTGGGAACTCAGATGGGTTACTGGACACCTGAGAAGCCACATATCAGACAGCTGTAGGAAATCAGGCTTCAGGTATGCTGCTGTTGAAGAAGCTTTTTATTCCTCTTTGAAAGAATAAGTTTAACCAGAGCGCTGAGAAAGTAACTGTCCTGTTGTGACCCTGGCACTTGCATGGTTTCTGTGATTTACCAGCACAATACATGATCACTAATGGCGTCTTTAGTTGGGATGGTGAACTGAAAACCTTGAGCTTTAGCAGTAGGCTAATTGGACCTCAGTTTTGACATCATTGCTGCCATTTCAAAAAATTAAATATATTTCTTGCCCATGAATATTCTGTTTGCTGCTTTAGACAAGAGAGGAAAAAAAAAGTGAGGTTCTCATCTTTGTGACCTATGTGGACTTACCACCCTTGTGTTCTCTCCTGTGCTGGTCTCATGTTTTCTTCTTGCCAAAAAGACCTAAAAGCCTTGAAAGCCCCTGAGAGACGCAAGTTTCTAGCTAAAGACTTGTGGCTGTGTAGGTAATACAATACTTTACTCACATGTCTAATGGTTTTGGATCTTTAAAGAGTTTTGGCTGGATTCCTCGACTGGTCCTTGGACACTTGTTGGCTAACAGAAAGTGTCCTATGATCTTTACTTTCTATAGGGGAGACCAGGTGTGATATTTTAAAGACTGGTCTCAGTCCTTAGAGAAGTCCATTTGCAGAAGTCCTCCAAAATCAGAGATGTCTTATCCTAACCAAAGTGGGCTACTACAGAAGACTCCAGTGACACAAACCTGTTTGTGGGAAACAGCCTAAGGAAAAGCTGTTTGGGCTGGAATAAAAATCCATATGTGATTGAACTACTAAGACCTGTCTAAAATGTCGGCTATATATGTCCTTACTGCTCACTCTATTTACTGCTGCTTGTGGAGTTAACATTGAAGGGATTCATGTGTGTCAGCCTGGTGGCTGGAAACCTTACCCAGGGATCTGACTTTCCCTTAGCTGAAAACAAGACAGTAAGGAAGAGCTTTCTTAGGTTAAATTTGCCACAGTTCAAAAAGGTCGTGTTCTAGAATGTTTCATATCAGCTTAATGAAATCACTAGATACACCGCTCTGCAGGGCTTAGGGCACACATTTTTCTTCCTGGCAGCTACACCAGCATCCATACATACACTACAACACCTTGGTCTGTTTCTTGAAGACTTTGTGTAATTGTGAGTGGGCTGCAAGTGTTTGTGCCTTGGACTGATGACTGAATGAGGAAATCTGCAGGCCTATGCAAGCAATGGAGCTGACTGTATTTCTCATCCAAATACACACAATATGCATTTTTCCAGGGGCCTCAGGGAAGGGCAGACATCTAAATGCTGGACCGTCTGTGGTGATGATTAGTATCTATTTATCACAGCTACTGTGAAAACAGGATAGAAGATAAATAAAATGGAAAAGGACCTTCTTTCTACCACTTCAGTTCCGGGAGTGCCTTCACCTCATGCTTGCTCATTCATGTGGCACAAATCAGTTTTCCTTGATGCTTAGCTGGATTGCATCTGCAGAACTACAGGAAGATGAGCAGGCATCATTTCTGTCTCTTGTGGTCCTCAAACCCTGCCTTGAGCAAAGTTCTGACTGCAGATTCTCTAGTGTCTGCAGCTGTTGAAGATGCAGGAAGACATCCATCTCAAACCTTCCTAACTTGTGTCTTGCCTAAGGCATCTGAAAACTTCTGTGCAGTGGAGAATCTGCAAAAATATCTGTCAGTTGAGGTGGTCCCAGTTAAAGCTCTGTCAGAGCTCGGGAGCCCTGTGTACACAAGCTGCTGCCTTGGGAGCCAATGGCGTAACTGAATTCTTACTGCTCTGTGTTTCTGTTTGAGAAGTCCCTCACCAAAGTAGGTGTGCATGACGGCTTGGATCACATCTGACCTGCTGTGCTGATGGCTGTTCCCTGTCCTATCTGCAAACAGCCTTGCACAGCATGTGGACACAATTGTTCTTTTTTATGAGTCATCAGACTATTCCTGTACAGTGCTGATTAAGCTCTGAAAAGACTATGGTAATAGCCAAATTTCTCTTTTTCTGCCCGCACGGTTTTACTAGATGAAAAAATGATAATTTGTTGTTGGGCAGCTGTTCATACAACAGTCCTGTGGGTATTGCGTTTGTGTGACACATGTGTGGCTTACGATATACCCTGAAACCTAAGAGAAGCCTTGTCCAATACGGAATTCCTTACCTACTTACTCTGTGTGGTCCTGCCTTCACCCACAGTGGGAGACCTCCAAGGGACCTTAGCAGTCAGCTGTGGGTCAGTTTTGCACATCTTTTCCAAAGGACTGTGGCACCAAACCCCTCATGCTTGCATTGTATTGAGACCCTGGTGTCCTTAAAAATTGTCTTTGTCAGACACGTGTCCTTATTTCATGTAGGATTTGAGTATTACATGGGTAGTGTATTTATGCTTACAATACCTCTAAGAATTGCTTTATTGTCAAAAGTGTTTGTGCTTCAATCTGTGAAATGAAGATATTTATTCACCTCTGGGCACATTATATGGTATTTGGTGGTCTGAATTTCCCTCTGCATGGGCTTACCTCTGTGCTGAGATCCTCTGAACTGTGCCTGAGTTTGATGCCTTGAGCAGGCAGTGTGACTGCTCTTCTGAGTGACTTCCATGGTCACTCATATTGCTTGTGGCATAGAAAGGAGGATCCAGAAGCTGAGCCTTCCATCTCAGAAAAATACCCTCATTTCAGAGGCATTCTCCCTTGCCAGGTACACTGACACGAACATTTCCATTTGTGGAACCCAGTGTGTCTTGCAGCAAGGAGAAAAACACCCTTCGACTTATAAATTGCACACATTTAATGGGGAGCAGCATAGGAGGAGTCATTTTTAATAATTATTTGCATAACAATAGCCTTTCTTCCATAGATCTCGCAAAGCTGGGCAAACATGAATTAATTCAACCTTAAACTACCCACATGGGAGGACGCAAAGTATCATTATCCACATGAACAGTTTCTCTGCATGATTTTACTAATTATAGTATAGCACTTAGGTGTTGTTACGTGTGCTACACAAGATGGTAAATAACATTTTACAGAGAGGAACAAAGGGCATTTCTTACCCAACCATACCCTTTCCAGCACTCACACTGTACTGTCTTCAGCAATCGTGAGAATTATTCCAGCAGAAGGTGGAGGAAATGGGTCATCAACGGGCAGCGTGGCCAGAGCTATAAATAGGTGTAATGTCTTACCTAAACCCTGCAGAAGTGGTCTGTTGAAGAGCTGGATTTAGATAGTAACTCAAGTTATGCACCTTCCACCATACCAGAACAGCTTTCACTTTTCTCCATTGTTGGGAGGAATCCCATTCCTGACCCTAGCAAGGCAGTATAATGCAACCTTCCCAAAAAAGGCTGAGCTGTTTCAGCAGCACTTCCTTAAGATGTGGCTGGGCTGGTCCAGCTAGGTGCAGGAGAACCTTCTGTTTTGTGATACTTTGAGGATTAGGGAAACAGCTACTGCCTCAAAGCCCTGAGGAGGGGGAACTGAAATACTTCCAGCAGCCTGGGAACCCGTGGGTACTCCTCTTTTCTGGCATCTGAGACTTCCAGCAAGTCCTTTGCCATCCTTTTTCCTATGCTAAGTTCATGGAAAAGAGCTGGCTCAAGGTTTTCCTGAGGACAGCCTAGCAACTGGGCATGGCGGTGTCTGAAATAAATATAGTTTTGGAGGAGAGTTCATTTCCCCTGAATTAATGCAGCCTGACACAGAGCGCAGGAGCATGTGCCATCTGGTCAGATCTGCCTTGATTTTGCGAACAAGGGGGAGGGTAACTGATACTTTTATGAACTGCAGTTGCTGCGCAGGAGAAAACAGTAATCCCCTAGGTACTGAAAATGCGAGATGCTAATCTGAAATTAAAATGGGTAAACACGCACAGGCCCAGTAAGGTCGGGAAGGTTGAAACCTTGCTCTCTAAGGAAATGAACCTTTTTATCTCGAGAAGCCCTGGGCACAGCTACGTAGTCCATCAGTTTAATAGGAGGTGGTGGGGTAGTGTGCTGCTCTTTTATTTCAGAGCCAAGCAATGTTCCCTGTGCAGGCAGAGTGTAATGTAATTTCCTTCCTTTACCCCATGACGTATGTGTGTTTTCTGCAGAGATTTCACTCTTTACTACCTGTCCATGTGCCCTGTTTTGCTATTACCTTTTGATGCCGCTGTATAAATTGGGCCGGAGGGTGTCCCTCTCTCTCCTCTTCAGCTAGAGAGCAAGTATCTAATTCCACTCTCGTCTATAGTCCTGCCGGGCACGTAATGAAATGGCCAAATTCCGATGATTCTACCTGGGAGGGAGTCCGAAACTGTTCAGCGGTATGTCGTAATGTGAGCTGTGATGATGGGGAACCTGGAGGAGATCCTCATCCCTTTCCTTGTGCTGCTCATGGAGCAGGGCTTGCATGTTCACAATCAGCGTGTGAGAATTCTGCACAAGCTGCCGGAGAGTTCAAGACAGCCATGTGTGCCCCACGGTGATGGCTACGAAGTCATGGCTGGCTGTGGCTTTGGTACAAGACAAGCTCTTAAGGCCAGCAGCTGTGCTGGCCTTAATTTAGCAGATAGTGGCTGAGTAACCCAGAGGCATGTGTAAGGCAGGAACAAAAGGTGTTTGCCTTGTTTTCCTAACAAAATTGCTCTCTGGATGAGTGCTTTCCAAATTTTCAGCCATTGTCCTATAGTACAAAATACCAATGAGGTCTCTGAAGCTTTTCTGCAGATCAGGCAAGGCAAGACTGCAGTGCCATGAATAGCAAAGGGCAGAGCGGTGAGGTGGTAAAAAGCTGCTTTCATATACAGCAAGGCAGTGGGGGAACTTGTTGGGGTGCTGGGCAAGATGCAGGTAATAAGTAATAACCTTCCCTTACTTCACTGAAGTTTGTAGTCTCTGTGCTGCTCAGAGGTAAAACCTGCGATCCTTTCGTGTGTGCTTGGGATGAAACAGAGTTGTGTGCTAACAGAGCGTGACAAAACCGAAGTGCAGGAACAACCGATGTGGTCGCTGCATTTCTTCTGGAGGTGTTTGCACGCATGCATGCCCAAAGCCTCTGTCATCCAGGGATTTGTCTTCCTGAAACACAGCCCCATACCTCCCATCTAAGAGAGTAATTAGTCTGCTGCAATTAGGTCTTCCCTTTTCTGTTGTGAGTTCAGCTGCTCAGTGGGCAGTGGTTAGGCACATAGCCAGTGTACACCACTCAGTGTTGAGGTGAGCAGTGTTTCACAGGGAGGTGAGGGCTGCAGGAAGCACAAAAATTGGGAGGTGAGTTTTCCTTGTGGTTAGTTCAAGAATATTGAGGCTCCTCTGGCTGGGAAACATGCATGGGGAGAGCACGCAGTGGCTTGGTTGTCCTCTTTCCATGATGAAAAGCAGGAGCAGTACCTTCGATGTATTCCTTCCATTCTCAGATGGAGTAAAACTTGCCTGGATTTTAGGGGGAGGCACTTTACAATGCTGGGGTGAAAGATGCTATAAAAAAGGCTGAAGGTTTATTTGGCCTGAAAAGCCCAGATAAAGGCTGAAAGGTTTAATTCATGACAAGGAGTTTCTGGCTCAGAAATTTCCATCAGTTTCATGAGTGCTGAGCTTTGATCGTCTGTGCAAGGGGCACATTTCAGTAAAGAGACTGTATTTATTCTCCAAAACCAGGGAACTTTAAACATATATCCTCTTTTGCCTTTTTTCTTTCGCTCCCAACCTTGTTTTTGTTTGTGGACCAGAATGCCCAATAAAATCACGCAAAGGTCTTTTATTTATGTTTGGCTAGGAGCTGACCAGATGCCCCAGCCTGTGAAATAATCACCATCTGTTGATTGTAATCACAAGGCAAAAGCCAAAAGCCTGAAAGGTTTTTTCAGTGGTGTATTCAAAGAAGTGCAGCTTGACTTTTCTGAATAAAAACAAAAGCTTCTGCTTTGGGTCAGACCTTTTTTTTTTTTTTAATACCTCCCCACATGCTGAATGCCTATGAATAGCTCTGCTACTCATACCCTCCTTATCAGAAGCAATTTGGCTTTGCACTTTACGTTTGTTTTTTTCATTGCCGTCTGAGAAGATGGCACCATTGCTGTGCCCTGGTGCCTTGTGTGCACCCTCTGCAGCTCAGCACTTCAGTGGGGAGCACGTTTTTCTGAGGTCCCATACGCAGCAAGTTTCTTTTCACCCTGTTTTTGTCTCTCTGACATCTTACCATTCTCGCATCAGTCAGAGATGTCTCTGGGGAAGAAGGACAATAGCGAATACTGCAGGTACTGTGAGAATCAAT